>NC_080706.1:59353008-59671230 GCF_943734765.1 Anopheles ziemanni | reverse complement strand
ATCTTCATAAGCAATTCTGGGAAACTGCTGAAATGACGCCAAAACCACCATCTGTACGGGTGGGTGGGCAAAGTGCCGGCAGTCGGTCAGTTTGTGACATTTGCCTGCCACACGCGGCGAAGCGTTATATTATTCACATCCGATCTCCGTTTCGCCCATTGCACATCGCCCACGCGCGTCATCTTTGGAAATAGTCAGAGGAGGGTGGCTGGGCGTGCATTTGCCTGCAAGTAGAAATGCCACAAGGCCTGTTTCGTTTTCTGCCTCAAGCTTGAACAGTATAATGTTGCCATTTGTTTTTTGTTAACCATTGAGAATACATCGTGAGCGTGACGATCATGTAGATGATGCAGGCTATGGTGCGCGATCAGCGGTTCTGCACAGTTGAATTTATTTGGTGTTTAGTTCCATGCGGAAGGGAGTGTAAAAAGTGGTATATGACACATGATCTATCATTATTTCACGTTCGATGGTTTTTATCGAGTATTGCTAATTGTCGCCATGGGCAGTTCAAAAAATCATCAGAGATATCCAGCAGTTTTGAAACATCTTTCAGTGAATCGTCACTTTGCGTTAGGCCTAGCGATTTTCATACGATTTCAAATTTCCTTGGCCGCAATCAATTTATTCGCCACGGTTTCTTTCAACACTCTACCAATCGTCGTCCTGTGACCAAGTGTTGCCACTCTCCTCCTTCACGATGGGATTTAAATCCAACCCTCGAACAGTCCCCTTCCCACAAACCGCACTCCTGTTGTGCCGTAGTTTGGTTAGTTGGTGGTCGTCTCGCGGAGCAAGTTGCACGTCGTGAGAACAGCACACAAATTCAGCACTGATTTAGTCATAACCTAAAAATAACGCGCCTTCTCGCACAAGAAGCATCAAACACCGCAGCACGACACAGTGCAGGATGTTCCTGCGTTACTGCTGGTGCTGCATTGCCGGCGTGCTGGTTTACTGTTAGTAGTAGTGGTGGTAGCAGCCCAAGTATTAGTAACCGCGACTCACCGAAGTATAGTTAGGCTGCTGTTTTGACCTCTTGAAACGGCGAATAAGCCGCGGGAAGCTAGCAAGTAGCGGCCCTGAAAATTTGACAAGCGCGGAGGATAGAAATTGTGTAGCTGCCCCGCAAATCTCGACATTCAAACAATTTACTTTGCTCTTTCGATCGATGTAGATAGACAGTAAGCCACTGGGTATAAGTATGCAAAGTAACATTGTTAAAGCGGAGAATACTTAACAAATATTATGCGATAGTTTATAGAGGTCGGGCATGTCGGTATTTTTATTGACCTATTAATGAACTTTATTATGAATCATAATCATAACATAAGTGCATTTGTTGGTTGAAAAAGCCTTTCTAAAAAAAATGCACTGTCTTCCGATCCGCATCATGATCTCATCATGATCTCACCATGAGCAAAGTCGTATTTAAAACATATGATTAATTTAAATTTTATCTTTGCTTCATCTAGATCTTCCCTTCCGTAACTTTTTTTAAGAAAGATGGCACATGAGCAAAATTATTGTGAAATGTAACATAAAAAATAAGCTTGGCCTATGAAAAAGCTAATGGAACGTAGAAAACGTTGGGTGTATTTTTTATTTACCATGGTATGATTCGTTTCGAACGGTTTTTAGCAGGCCAGTGGAACAAGTCGGTGCCATTAAACCAGCTTCTCCAAATATGGGGAAAAATGCTTAGCCGTCAATGTTATTTTCAGGCATCGAACCAACTTCACCGTTCGTTTTTATCTCTAAATGAATCTCATCTTTCTCTCTCTCTCTGTCCGTCTGTCTCTTACTATGTGTGTCGCTTTTGCTATCTATTGGACTTTACACTCGTCTAGCAATCTTGTTTATCGTTGTCGATAAATCTCGTCGGTGTCTCTTCTTCGAACACTGTCGCCTCTAGCCTGCACCACTTGTGATTATTAGGAGGGAGGGCATTGTTTGTACGGATTTTATTCGTTCGTTTTCGACACTGATTTTTAATGAATTGTAAAATAGAAAATTGAACAGTTGATTGGGATCCTTAGCGTGTCGTACTTACTCTCATCAAAGTTACGGTTAATTTTTACAAGTGACTATATAACATATGATGTGCAAATTGACTTTCTGATCAGATAAGTGTAAATCATATGCAAATGAAATTAAACTAAATTCTTACCAATTGTGCTAAATGTAACCAAACGTACATCTCCATTAAACGGGAGCAAAACAGGATGGTTAACAGGCATAACATTTCTGCATCACACACAATCCCGTCAAATTGCGCCGGTTCGACGATCCTCATTGTAGAATCTAGATGGACGAATAAGCAAAATTCCTATTTTGTTCACGCTTTTCTGTCAATCTAAGTGCCTTTGGCGTTTCAACCGTTGGACAGATGAAGTTAGGAAAGCATTAAGTGGTGCTGTGCCGGTTTAAACTACAGAGTACATAACGAATAAAAAAACACACACACATTGTGTTAAATTCGAGCCAAACAATCACGTAGTCAGGGGGTGGCAAACAGCAGCATCCATATTGATGTTGTACTGATTTTCTATAGCTTAACCAGAGGAAAAGTTGCAATGGATTATTGCAAGTAGGAATATACGTGAATTTGTAAATGTTAGAGAAATGTTTACCGCTTTTTCGCTCACATTCGACATTTAGTCATGTGGAGTTGATAGTGGTCAAATGTTTTAAGTGTGATGGACTGAACCATAACATAGGAATTTGCAATCCGAAGGAATTTAAAACCAAAATTGTTTGTTTTTACGATAAAATAAACATGCTAGAAACTGGTAAAAATGATCTATCCACAGATGAAAGTGTTGATTCGATGTTATGCCCATCAGTTGACGAATGCCATCCCGAAGCTTCTCTGATGGTCAACTGTCCTTGGTGTAGTTTGATGTTTTATGGAGAAGAGAGGAAGAGCAAGAGAGCGTATCAGATTGGCCGAATGACATCATGCCGGTTATGGTGGTGTTGTTATTTTGTTTGATTTTTTTTTGCTACACCATTCGATGTGTGCTGTATTTTATAATCATTGCATGGGCCAAGAACATCCGTAGCTAGCTGCCTGGAGGGGGGGTATAGATAGGGAACGGGTGGGTCTCTGGGGTTTGGTTGGATTGTTTCGTTTGTTATCACATTGTGATCGTGCCCGGGTCGGGCCACTTGACAACCATACATAATTGAACGACGTCGTCGTCGTGTTCGTTTTGGTGTTGGATCGCGATGCTGCTGTTGGAGATGATGGTTGTGCAATAGATTCGCCCGGTAGGCCTGACAGCAGTTTTGGGTGGAGTACTTGGTTGATTTTGGCTGCGATGACGGCATCGGCGAACCTTACTGCAACTGACAAATGTGCCCTGGGATACTCATACATCTACTGCATACCATAGATAAGATAGTGAGAGGAACGTATTTTATAAAATGTATTTTAAAGGAAAAGATTACACAAGGAAAATAATATATGAAGAACTACAACATGATAAGACTTAAAAATGATCAGTTGGTTTTAATCTTAATTTTCGGAATTTTGTTTTTGAACGTGAAGCCAAAATGTTCCTATTGATTATACTAATATTGTACAAGTATTGGGCCAAGTAATGCAGTGGTATGGCATTTGATTGTTTGATGAAAATAGGTTAGTCAATTACTTCAAGAGGAACTTTGTTTTTAAGATGTTTTGACGTTGTATTATAGTGTAAGCTAATAGATTATTAAAGGACAAACTAATTATATGGTTAAAATTGATAGCTAACCCTAATTTTTTACACCTTTATACAATTCCACCTCCAATTGCCACCATCAGAGCGTAACTGGATTTGAAGCAAAGTTATGTACTATTTTCTCATAGACTGGCATTGAACAATAGTACTGCTATCCTAGTTCAGTCGTCTATGTTACGCAATATTATTTATGACCTATTGATGATCAGACTGTGCGTTTTCGGAGCCCCGTAGCTCGACATGATGCTGAATTTATTTAACCTTTAAACTCAACCCCTTCCAATTATGAGGACGAACTTAGGGGCGATGGCTGATTAAGTCATTAAGTTGGTTTTTATTATATTGAAGCGAATGGAGGGAGTACACCCTAGTTAGATTTAACAGTATTGATCTCTACGTTCGTCTTCCTATCAGTGTATCGCTCGAGTGACATTACATTCTTTGTTTTCATTCTTTTGAATCGTAATAAAAATGATCGTATTTTTTTACACTGTCGATGTATGTTTTTCAAGACGTTCCATTTCGACGTGATTTGGTATTTAGAGAATGTTACTGTATATTTAACTAAACTATTACTTTTCTACTAATGCTAATGTTATTTAACTTCATTCTAATAGTTTTTACTTGGTTCAACCGATTATTGTCGGAAAGCGATAAAATCTGTTGCCCTGCTTTCTGCTTTCAAATGAAAGAATCTTATCGTCTGTCACATTATCAGGAGTTTCTTCGGTAACTTTTTTTTTGTTTGTCAGTTTTTGTGGATCTTGTGTAGTGTTGGTAACTTGGTGATAGCGGCGACTACACTTGTCCCATTTTCATATATTTTCGGGAAGCGCACACGGATGGTACGCAAGCGTGTCATTGGGGCTCTTTTTTCTTTACTTCCGATGATGATCGGCGCTGCAAGAGCCGTGTTGTATCGGCGCATGGACAACGCCCAAAATAAAATTCACTTTACTACGGATCGCGCATACACGCATCCCCTAGCTTGTGGTTCCAACAAACAACCGTATGTTTGTGTACGTGTGTTGACGGTAATCTTGGTAATCTGTTGTAGGCAAGCTCCCCCGATATTGGGGAGTAGGCCTCGTTCCGTTAGTCGACCAAATATGCTCGAGGAAGCCTGTTGGATGTTTTGACGGCGGGCCACGTCCCTTGAGAGTCATTAGGTTTGTAGCTTTAGGTTTTTTTTTACTTTTCCGGTCATCACACAACCGTCATTGAGAGCTACTTACGACCAAGTGAGATCATCGGGTGTGATAATAACGTAGATTATAGAAGATAAAATATCTACATTGAAGCGATGAGAAGATCAAGTGAATTGTTACAATTGTTAATCGGAAACACTGGATGAATTCATCATATTACAGACAATAAACCATCCAAATACGAAGAGAATTCAAAACAGCAGAAGCTAAATTGTGATTACAAGTCTTCACTTCATTAAGCCGGGGAAAATAATAATTTTTCTTTTTCTTGACGTTACAGTCTGGACAACGTAAAATTTCTAGCTGGTCAACGGTGGGAAGAACTCCTCGTTTTCTGGACAGAGTAATTTAAGTGACAAGTATTTTAGTGACAACAAGAGTGTAAGGAAGGAGGGAAGAAAATAGAGAATATTTCCTTTTCCATTGCTTCCTAAACGATGACGACTGACATTTCCGTGGTCCGGTGGGACCCAAGCCAGGGACCGGGAAATGAATTTATCGAAGATATCGAATACGACGGAGGAAACTCCAGCTCACGTTTATTCGAACGATCACGCATTAAGGCGTTAGCGGGTAAGTTACGCAACGAAGGTGCTGAGGTGTGATGATAATATAGAATTTTGTATCGAAATAACTGTAAATGTTTCTTTTTATCCGCAATTTCTTCAGAGGAACGTGAAAGTGTCCAGAAAAAGACATTCACAAAATGGGTCAACTCGCACCTGGTGCGAGTGAACAGTCCGATCAAAGATTTGTACGTGGACATGCGCGATGGCAAGAACTTGATCAAGTTGCTGGAAGTGCTATCCGGCGAGCGATTGCCACGTCCGACCAAGGGCAAGATGCGTATCCACTGCCTGGAGAACGTGGACAAGGCGTTGCAGTTTCTTCGCGAACAGCGCGTCCACCTGGAGAACATCGGTTCCCACGATATCGTCGATGGCAATGCAAGTCTAAACTTGGGTTTGATCTGGACAATCATTCTACGCTTCCAGGTGAGTGTTCATGGTCGATGGAAAAGAGTGCGTTAAGTGGATACAAAATTTGTCATTGTTTTTGATTCCGTAGATTCAAGACATTACCATTGAGGAAACCGACAACAAAGAGACCAAATCTGCGAAGGATGCACTGCTGCTGTGGTGTCAGATGAAGACGGCAGGCTACCACAATGTGAACGTGCGCAATTTCACCACCTCGTGGCGCGATGGTTTGGCGTTCAACGCTATCATACACAAACATCGGCCGGATTTGATACAGTTCGACAAGCTGTCGAAGACAAACCCGATCCAGAACCTTAATAACGCGTTCAACGTGGCCGAGGAGAAACTGGGTCTGACGAAGCTGCTCGACGCAGAGGACATCTTCGTCGACCATCCGGATGAAAAATCGATCATCACCTACGTAGTGACGTACTATCATTATTTCAGCAAGCTGAAGCAGGAGACGGTGCAGGGCAAGCGTATCGGTAAGGTGGTCGGCATCGCGATGGACAACGATCGTATGATCAGCGAGTACGAGTCACTGACGAGTGAGCTGCTGAAATGGATTGAGGTGACAATCGTGCAGCTGGGCGATCGGCACTTTGTCAATTCGCTGGTCGGCGTCCAGCAGCAGCTGGCTCAATTCGCAAACTATCGCACGGTCGAGAAGCCGCCAAAGTTCGTCGAGAAGGGCAACCTCGAGGTGTTGTTGTTTACACTCCAGTCGAAGATGCGGGCCAACAATCAGAAGCCGTACACTCCGAAAGAGGGCAAGATGATTTCGGACATTAACAAGGCCTGGGAGCGCCTGGAGAAGGCTGAACACGAGCGTGAGCTTGCACTACGCGAAGAACTCATCCGGCAGGAGAAGCTGGAACAGCTGGCGGCCCGATTTAACCGCAAGGCGACGATGCGCGAGACCTGGCTTTCGGAGAACCAGCGGCTGGTGAGCACGGACAATTTCGGATTCGACCTGGCAGCCGTCGAGGCGGCAGCGAAAAAGCACGAAGCCATCGAAACCGATATTTTCGCCTACGAGGAGCGCGTGCAAGCCGTGGTGGCCGTGTGTAACGAGCTGGAAGCGGAGAAGTATCACGACATCGAGCGCATCGCCGCACGGAAGGACAATGTGCTGCGTTTATGGAACTATCTGCTGGAGCTGCTGCGTGCGCGCCGCATGCGTCTGGAGTTCTCGATCCAGCTGCAGCAGAACTTCCAAGAAATGATCTACATCCTGGACTCGATGGAGGAAATCAAGCAACGCCTACTGACCGACGACTACGGCAAGCACCTGATGGGCGTAGAGGATCTACTTCAGAAACATTCGCTTGTCGAGGCGGACATCAACGTGCTGGGCGATCGGGTGAAGCAGGTCGTACAGAACTCGCAGAAGTTCCTGGTCGACGAAGAAGACAACTACAAGCCGTGCGATCCGTCGATCATTGTCGACCGAGTGCAGCGCCTGGAGGATGCATACGCAGAGCTGTGCAAGCTGGCCGTGGAACGTCGTTCGCGATTGGAGGAGAGCCGCAAGCTGTGGCAGTTCTACTGGGATATGGCTGACGAAGAGAACTGGATCAAGGAAAAGGAACACGTGGTGTCCACGGATGAGATCGGTCACGATCTGACTACCGTCAACTTGTTGCTCTCTAAGCACAAGGCGCTCGAGTCCGAGATTCAGTCGCATGAACCGCAGCTGATGGCCGTGAGCGAGGTAGGAGACGAGCTGGTGCGCCGCGGTCACTTCGGTGCCGATCGCATCGACGAGCGGCTGAAGGAAATCTTGGCCATGTGGAACCATCTGCGTAACCTGACCGAGTACCGGCGCAAGCGACTGGAGAACGCGGTCGACTACTTCCAGCTATTCGCTGATGCGGACGATATCGACAACTGGATGCTGGACGCGTTGCGTTTGGTTTCGTCCGAGGACGTGGGCCGCGACGAAGCAAACGTTCAGAGCCTGTTGAAGAAGCACAAAGATGTGGCGGACGAGCTGAAGAGCTACGCCGAAACGATCGAGCAGTTGCATTCGCAGGCCGCCCGTCTTACGTTGAACGAATCGGAGCAGGAGAAGGTTTCGGAGCGTCTAAATGCCATCGATGCTCGCTACAAGGAGTTGATGGAGCTGGCGAAGCTGCGCAAACAGCGTCTGCTGGACGCGTTGAGTCTGTACAAGCTGATCTCCGAAAGCGACGGCGTAGAGCAGTGGATCGGCGAGAAGGAGCGCATGCTGCAGACGATGGTCCCGGGCAAGGACATCGAGGACGTGGAGATCATGAAGCACCGCTACGACGGGTTCGACAAAGAGATGAACGCAAACGCGTCGCGAGTGGCCGTCGTTAACCAGCTCGCTCGCCAACTACTGCACGTCGAACACCCGAACTCGCAGGAGATTCTCGAGAAGCAGAACCACCTGAACCAGGCATGGTCAAAGCTGCGGGACCAGGCCGAAAGCAAGCGGGACGATCTGAAGTCGGCGCACGGCGTCCAGACGTTCTACATTGAGTGCCGCGAGACGATCTCCTGGATCGAGGACAAGAAGCGTATCCTCACGGAGACCGACAGCCTGCAGATGGACCTGACCGGTGTGATGACGCTACAGCGTCGTCTGAGCGGCATGGAACGCGATCTAGCCGCCATCCAGGCGAAGCTGACGGCACTCGAGAACGAGGCGGATGCAATCGAGGGTGAACATCCGGAGGAGGCTGCCCTGATTCGCGAGCGCGTCGCACAGATTCAAATTATCTGGGAGCAGTTGACGCAGATGCTGAAGGAACGCGATTCGAAGCTGGAGGAGGCTGGCGACCTGCATCGGTTCCTGCGCGACCTCGACCACTTCCAGGCATGGCTGACCAAAACTCAGACCGACGTGGCGTCCGAGGATACCCCGACATCGCTGCCCGAGGCCGAGAAGCTGCTCAACCAGCACCAGAGCATCCGGGAGGAGATCGACAACTACACGGAGGACTACAAGAAGATGATGGAGTACGGCGAGGGCCTGACATCGGAGCCAAACCAAACCGAGGACCCGCAGTACATGTTCTTGCGCGAACGGCTAAAGGCCTTGAAGGATGGTTGGGAGGAGCTGCACCAGATGTGGGAGAACCGGCAGGTACTGCTTTCGCAGGGACTCGATCAGCAGCTATTCAACCGGGATGCGCGCCAGGCCGAGGTGCTGCTTAGCCAGCAAGAGCATGTGCTTAGCAAGGACGATACTCCGGTAAATCTGGAGCAGGCAGAAAACCAGCTGAAGCGCCACGAGGCGTTCCTCACCACCATGGAGGCGAACGACGAGAAGTTCAATACGATCGTACAGGTGGCTGATCAGATGACCAGCAAGGATCACTTCGATGCGGACAAGATTAGCAAACGCGCCGAAAGCATCGCTCATCGACGCGACGACAATCGCAACCGAGCGCTCGAACTGCATGAAAAGCTTAAGAACCAGGTGAAGCTGCACGAGTTCCTACAGGACATCGAGGAGCTGACGGAATGGGTGCAGGAGAAGTATATCACGGCACAGGACGATACGTACCGCAGCGCGAAAACCGTTCACTCGAAATGGACACGCCACCAGGCATTCGAGGCTGAAATTGCCGCCAACAAGGAACGGTTACACGAAGCGAAGAAGGCCGCCCAGGAGTTAATGGTAGAGAAGCCCGAATTCAAGGAGATTATCGAACCGAAGCTGACGGACTTGTCGAAGAACTTCGACGAGCTGGAGACGAGCACGAAGGAGAAGGGTGCTCTGCTGTTCGATGCGAAGCGCGAGGTAATCGTGCAGCAGAGCGTCGATGACATCGACTCGTGGATGGACGATCTCGAGAAGCAGATCATCAACACGGACACTGGCAACGATCTGACGTCGGTGAACATTCTCATGCAGAAGCAGCAGATCATCCAGACGCAGATGGCAGTAAAGGCACGCCAGGTCGAGGAGCTTGACAAGCAGACAGAAGTGCTGACTAAGACAGCCCCGCAAGACGTGGTTGAGCCGATCGTGGAGAAGAAGCAGGCGGTCAATGTGCGCTTCGAGAAGATCAAGGCCCCGCTGCTGGAGCGTCAACGTCAGCTGGAGAAGAAGAAGGAAGCCTTCCAGTTCCGACGCGACGTCGAAGATGAAAAACTGTGGATTGACGAGAAGATGCCGCTGGCCGAGTCGACCGAGTACGGCAACTCGCTGTTCAACGTTCACGTGCTGAAGAAGAAACACCAATCGTTGAACACGGAAATTGATAACCACGAGCCGCGTATCATGACGATCTGCAACAACGGTCAGAAGCTGATCGACGAGGGTCATGAGGATGCCGGCCCGTACGCCGATCTGATCAGCCAGCTGACACAGAAGTGGCAGGAGCTGAAGGATGCCGTGGAAAACCGCCACCGGCAGCTCGATCAGTCGGAGAAGGTGCAGCAGTACTTCTTCGACGCGGCAGAGGCTGAGTCGTGGATGAGTGAGCAAGAGCTGTACATGATGGTGGAGGATCGTGGCAAGGATGAGACGTCCGCGCAGAACCTGATGAAGAAGCACGAAAGTTTGGAGCAGTCGGTGGAGGACTATGCGGACACGATTCGTCAGCTGGGCGAAACGGCCCGTCAGCTGACGACCGAACAGCACGCCTACAGCGATCAGGTGTCGGTGAAACAGTCGCAGCTGGACAAACTGTACGCTGGGTTGAAGGACCTGGCGGGTGAACGTCGCGCACGACTCGACGAAGCCCTGCAGCTGTTCATGTTGAGCCGTGAAGTGGACGACTTGGAGCAATGGATTACGGAGCGTGAGGTTGTTGCCGGTTCGCACGAGCTCGGCCAGGACTACGATCACATTACGCTGCTGTGGGAACGATTCAACGAGTTTGCACAGGATACGGCCACCGTGGGAAGCGAACGGGTCGCCAAAGCAAACGGTATCGCGGACGATCTGATCCACGCTGGCCACTCGGATAGTGCGACGATCGCGGAGTGGAAGGATGGGCTGAATGAGGCATGGCAAGACCTGCTTGAACTGATCGAAACCCGCAAGGCCATGCTAGCCGCTTCCCGCGAACTGCACAAGTTCTTCCACGACTGCAAAGACGTGCTGGGACGCATCAATGAGAAGCAGCACGGTGTGTCGGAGGAGCTGGGTCGTGATGCTGGTGTTGTTTCGGCACTGCAGCGCAAGCACCAGAACTTCATCCAGGATCTGATGACCCTGCACTCGCAGGTGCAGCAGATACAGGAGGAATCAGCCAAGTTGCAGGCGGCGTATGCCGGTGAGAAGGCACGCGAAATCACCAACCGCGAGCATGAGGTGCTGAACGCCTGGGCTCACCTGCAAGGCATGTGCGAGGAACGCCGTGGCAAGCTGGCCGACACGGGTGACCTGTTCAAGTTCTTCAATATGGTTCGCACACTCATGTTGTGGATGGAGGATGTTGTGCGGCAGATGAACACATCGGAGAAGCCACGTGATGTGTCCGGTGTCGAACTGCTGATGAACAATCACCAGAGTCTGAAGGCGGAAATCGATACGCGTGAGGACAACTTCAGCGCCTGCCTGGCGTTGGGTAAGGAGCTACTGTCGCGCAATCACTACGCCTCGGCTGATATTAAGGATCGGCTACTGCAGCTCACCAACAGCCGTAACGCCCTACTGCATCGATGGGAAGAACGTTGGGAGAATTTGCAACTGAGTAAGTACAACAACAATGAGCGGAATCAGTATTAGCATCTTTGTCAATATCACCTAACACGTTTATCTTTGTCTTGTTGCAGTTCTGGAAGTGTATCAGTTTGCACGTGATGCGGCCGTCGCTGAGGCATGGCTTATCGCACAGGAGCCGTATCTGATGTCTACCGAGCTGGGTCACACGATCGACGAGGTGGAAAATCTCATCAAGAAGCATGAAGCCTTCGAAAAGTCTGCTGCTGCCCAGGAGGAACGCTTTAGCGCATTGGAGCGATTGACAACGGTGGGTTTTTGTGCAGGGAGGGAAGCGTGGTCGTAGCAATCCGTATTAACTCTTGCCTTTTTTCACTAACGTAGTTTGAGCTCAAAGAAATGAAGCGTCGCCAAGATGCAGCAGAGGAAGCGGAACGTCAGCAGCGTTTGGAAGCCGAGGCGGCTGCACGTGCCGCTGCCGAGGCTGAAGCGGAAGCAGCCCGCCAAGCAGAGGCTGCCGCTGCCCGTGATTCCGCCGATGCACCTGGATCACCACATTCCACCAAGGAGCAAGAGTCAGGTTGGTATTGCGAACAAGCGAACTTTTCAACGCCTACTATTGCTATTTTATTACTCCCTACAAACTACTACCCCCTTGGTACACTCTTTCGTACACCCCGTGTGCCACTCCGTTCCGTACTTAATGCTCCTTAAACTTCCTTGTACTGAATACCATACCATAACCATTATACTATATGAAATTTTAACCTTACTCTTATGGCTAACAAACTATTTCTCTTCATACACTAAAATCGTATCTATATACCTCCACAATTTATTCGTTTTACACGCTGCCCGCGCGATTCACTATGCTAATACGATACAAAATGTTGTTTAAAACTTCAACCCAATCTGCCGTACAATTGGAACGAATCATATGGCGTCACTTGCAAACAACCAAAACGAAATTTTAAAAAATCCAAACCCCTGAATTTATGTAACACTACTGTAGTCACTATGCGTGCCACTTCACCAGTAGAAAAAGAAAGACCCATTTCCCAGACAGGTACTTGAACATAACACTATGACCTATCTATTCGTTTTTGTATTAACTCATTTCTATTTATACACCTTTGGCTTATTCTTGGTACTCAAAATATGTTAGATTATACATGCACTAATTAAAAATTTAGACTTGGACTAGAATTTTGCTTGGTGTTACTGCTTATGATTTCATTAGTACCTGCTTACACTGATTCTCTATACATTTTTTTTTTCTGTCGCCGATTTTGAATCTTTACGGTTTATGGTGCCTACTGTTCTATTGTCTACCTTTGTCGAATTCAATTTCCTTCAATTTAGTGTGCTTGACTTAGTATTTGTTAAAAGTCTATTAAAGGGTGTCCCCGAAAGTATAAGCACGATTTAAAAACTATGTAAAAAATAAAACCTGTTCCAGAAACTGAATTTTTGTTTCATAAACTGTGTTTGGGTTCTGTTCTGGACTATTTATGAAAAAAAATTAAAAATGTTACCGTATGCTAATGACCGCACTTTTGATCTGTCGCCTCCGATATGACTCAGCACAGACTTGTCGTAAACGGCTTTAACATGTTTTGTTAAGTGTGCCTTCGTTAGCGCCCTAAATATCTCAATTGGTCTGGTCTTGGTCGACTCATCGTCGAGCTGATGAATGAGGATTGGCGGCACAGCAGCTTGTCGTACAGCTTCCGGGCCTGATATTTAACGCATGCGGCCTGATTTGCCCTCCCTTTCGATTTCTTTTGGTTTTTGTGCGATTTAAAATTCAATCTTGCCTTGGCACATTGGACGTTACTTTTTGAGGTACCCATTTGTTGAGCCACATCGCGAATGGAACCTTCCAATTTTTGCTTGAATGCTTTAGCTCATTCCCGGTTCAACTGTTGGTCGATAGGACCAGGTTTTTGATTTTATGGTGGCTGGACACCTCCCGAAACTTTTGGATGGCGGTTCGTACGGCTCCGATACTCACACCTACCGATTTCGCTAATTGCCTTAGCGAAATGTTAGGAGTCGAGCACCATTTGTACAGAACGCTTTTGCGCTTTTTGACGGAAATGCCTCGCATTTTAACAGAAACGAATGAAAAAAATAGTTTCGATGCACTATCTAGTAGGCTTGAATGTAAACAATCAAACACCCAAAGAATCAACTGTTTGGCGTCATCCGTTTTCCAGAAACATAATTTAGAAATCGTGCTTATACTGTCGGGGACACCCTTTAATTAACTACTAATATAATAGAAAATGGCTAATGCACGAACATTATAGAAAAGCTTGAAAATGCAATTGAAATGTACATTTTTTCTTCAATGTTTTATTCTAATATATTTGTGGTGCATGGGAATTGGCTTTTGGATTGTTTTTAACTACCACCAGTGCATGTCAGAAAACATAAATTATTGTTTGGATCGTTCCGGAGTGCTTCTCTAGAACAAAGCACATCCATATTCAAAATCACAACTGGAACCATACCTAAGCGTGCGTCGTGTAAGTATTTCTATCTATTGTGTGCGTTATTTTATGTTCTTCCCACTTGGTGGTTGTGACGGTTTTTCTAGACAATTAATTTCCTCTGGTCGTGGGTTATTGACAAGTTACTAGGCAAAGTCAGTTTTTGCTAGCTCCTCGTTCCTTCCTTCTTTCGTGATGTGCATTGAATTTTCATTTGATTTCATCATTTTATTTTTCAACCTGTTTTATTTCTTGTCGTACATCATCATCGCCACCAACCACGCCTTACCGTCCGACAAACCGTCTTCCTAAATATAATATCCCGCTCAACACCACCAACTCCATTTGCTGCATGCCCAAAATTGTTTTATCACTCCTCGAACCACCCGATCACAATCAATCGCTGCACGGATGCCACCAACAATTGATGTCCAATCTCACGCCAATGATGTACGCACGACAACAAAACAGTCACTGCGGAGGCTCTCGTGTCGCGACGGCATTCTGGCATACCGAAGGAACGGTCCAGCAGCTCGGCTAGTGCGTCCGCCGGCGTTAAGGTCAGTCGACGGTCTCGCTCGAAGAGTCCTTTCCGTAGCTTCAGATGGAAGCGCGCCAGTTCGAAGGCGGACGACGGAGCATCGGATGACGAAGGTATTGGTTTCGCTAAGGGATGAAGAAGAAAGAGAAAGGAAAATGACGAGTTTTCTCTTTTTTCATAGCTCACATATTACACCCCTCACAATAATAATAATTGGTCGGCTACATTTAATATTCATACATTATTTTTTCCTTCCTCACTATAGTTCATTTTTTATCCACTTTTGACACTTTATGTACCATCACATCAAAAACTTCCCCTTGATGAATCAACGGTTCAATTTTTCCTTTCCTATTCCCTGTAATTTAGGAGCAAATTTTAAAGTTTTAGAGAATTTTTAGAAGTTTTAGAGGAAAATCAGATTTCATTCATTACTGTTGTTGTTTTTCGTCCTTTGCGTATTGTTTTTGGATCCCATCACATTTTCATTTTTATTTGGTAACGTTTCCGCTTGCTCGTTGGGGGGCACAACAGAAGTAGTAGGTATATACAATGTATTCATGGATTATTTTATCCCAAACGTATTGCATGATCGGTGTCGTTACAGCCATGGTTTGTAAAGCTTGTGTGAATCTTGCATTTGTTCAACCCACCTACTTGCGCGTTCCAAATCCACTGAAAAAGTGATGAGTGCATGAGTGTGTCTGTATGCTGTTTTATTGAGCGAACTGAATTTGATTGCGCTTAAAAGTAAATAAGAAAACTCACAATTGCCATTTTTATAGCAGTTACAACCGTTACGTTTACCTTTTGAAAGATTTACCGCAAGAGGGTCATCAAAGATCCGTGAACAGTTGAAATGGTTGTTTTTTAAAAGTGAGATGCCTACTATTTTTATTTCTAAGCACTCGTCGAGACTCTAGAACAAATAGGACTAATTTAGCGTTTTAGATATGTAGATGTTTTAAAATAAGATATCCATAAGACCCCTACTAACGTTACTAACACCTGATCCGTTGTGGTCATTACTTCGTTACTTTTTCCACAAACTTACTCATGCATTAGATCGTCCTAGTCCAGGTGGCGCAGATGATGGTGCTCAAGAGGGCATTCTTACCAGGAAACACGAATGGGAATCAACCACAAAGAAAGCCTCGAACCGTTCCTGGGATAAGGTGAGTAATATGATACTTATTATGATATGGTGTTAAGAAAATGACGATTAGGATTTTCTAACGTTTTATGCTCTCCACTCCCTCATAGGTGTACTGCGTGGCCCGTAGCGGTCGGTTAACGTTCTTCAAGGACCAGAAATCGACGAAATCCGTTCCGGAGCAGACGTTCCGTGGAGAACCACCACTAGAGCTGAAGGGAGCGCAGATTGAGGTCGCCAGTGATTACACCAAGAAGAAGCACGTGTTCAGAATCAAGTAAGAAACGTGCACATAATTGTAATTGCTGCTTCGTGTACTGTAACTCCCGCTTCTTCTTCCTGTTTGCAGACTTTCGAATGGCGGCGAGTTCCTGCTCCAGTGCCACGACGACAGCGAGATGCAGCAATGGGTAACGGCTTTGAAAGCACAATGCGAGCTTGACGCTAGCGGCGAAGGTCGTTCGCTGACGCTGCCCGCTTCCTCACAGAAGGATGAACAGAAGAGACGGTCATTCTTTACACTGAAGAAAAAGTAAATCGGAATTTTACCATTCTTCAACCATCAATCCATTCATCTATCCACCAACCCCGAAAGGAGTGCGCCCCTGCGGATGGGATGCCTCCTTTAAATCCTTGTCCCCAGTAGTTTTGTTTTGCGATGATTGCAGTATTATTCCTGAAGCTCAATGCGTGAACTTTTGCGGTAGAAAATGTGTGAGAGTTCGTGCCGATTGTGTACTAAAATTAACCCCCCGTTCCGTCAAGAGTGTGTGTTGGATACATATTTTAATTTTCCTGACTAACTACCTACTAAGTCATACAAGCTGTTGCCCACCTGAAAGAGACGAATGGAGAAGGTGCCCTTGGTTGTGATCAACCTCCTCTACCCCTGATACTTTGTGGTCTAACCACGAGTTTCCCGGTTTCCAGCGCGAATGTTAGTTTTGTTGCGGTTTGATATTTTTTGTTGTTGACTTTAATGTTGCTGTTGCCTTGTTTTAACCACCATTTTTGATACTACCTGCCAATGTACGGTATTTCCTCACGTTATTAAATTTTATAAAAAATTGCAGACCAACCTCGTACACAAAGAAATTAATATCAATATTTATACAGTTTACTTCAATTTTAACAGTAAATTTTCTGATCATATACACACCTTTTAATCCACAGTATTGCACAATATTGACTAATGAGTAAGGTTTCAGTTATTTTTATTTAATTATTGAAATTTGCGATATAAACATTAGTTACTTCTAATGTTAATTAGTATCTAATAATACTAACAAGATATGGTTTGCAAAAACCTGTGTTATAATGCAATTACTTTTTTTTTAATGAGTGTCAGGTTTCGTAAAAGTGTAAGGATTACGGATCTTAAGTTTTCAACGGATCTTTTTTTTCATGGCAACCATCTTCAATACAATTCACGTCACGTCATATTAACATCTTCTCGTCAGCACTTTTCTTTGCATGTTAGCAATGTATGGGGGCCTTTACTGTAAATGTAAGAAAATAAGTTCAATCAAGGTCCGCAACATTGGTAACATATCGTTAGAAATCAAAACCATATTTTCTGTTGCTTGTTGCTTTCTTTGGTTTTGATTGTTTGTTAAAGTCTAGCTTGTATGTATGAAAGTCCCTCGTTGTCTTCCTTCACGCAGCACATTCTACATGTTTCAGACAACCATTTTTCGAAACCAACCAATTGGCTCAAACATATACACACACATAATATACACATTCTGAGAAACACAAGTCAGGATAGCTTTGTGCAGCGTTGTTGTTTAGCTGTAAAATGAAGTACTTCTCACTTTACTTGCTCGGGTAAATTGGTTTGGGGCTTTAAAAACATTATTTGCTAAAAGACTGAAACGCAACGCTGCACTAACGGCTTGTATCTGCTACGCGAGTGGGCTTCATTTAGCGGGATCTATGATTAACTTAAAATGGATTCATTTTTTATTTAAAAAAAAATGAATCCATAAGATAAGCAGTTAATTTCTTGAATGCTAAAGATCCGCTTTAGGTGTTGGGTATTGGATATTTGGGGAAAAACTGAACCATTTTCTTATGTGTTTTTCTTTTTCTTTTCTTCTCTCTATTGTGTTTTATCTGATTTTGTTCCACCCCACAGTTAAGAAAGCTAAGAAAACATACATGAATCAGTTAAACACTACTATTGCAACCACAATAAGTATCACAACATCAAAAACAAGTTAAACTATCACCATGAAAAAAAAAAGATTTGCAATCAAGCCACACAGGTCGCGCAGCAGTTGCAGCAGCACCAGCCAGCTATGCGTGCAGCGCCAACCGGCAACTCCAAACCACCACAAACCTTCCCCGCCAATTGGATGTTCGAGTTTCGTTTCGTTTTGTTTGATATTCGCGCCAGTCCGTCGAAAACTCGTTTTACCCCGTGACGACGATACAACTAAGACAAGGGGACACATACGTCATCCCGGCGACACAGTACTACGGTGGATGCATGCGCAGAGACAAGTCGGAACAAACTGTACCTAAATTATGGCAGTAGCAGAGTACAATGCAATGTAGCAAGCAGGAACAAATTTGTATTTACTACTTTTACTGATCTTCAAGCTATTGCGTGCTTGCCGTTGCGGCTAAAGGAGGAAATAAAGGCACCAGTCACATGGCAGTATAAAAGAAATCGCCACTACTTTTTGTGGTGGTTGATTACTGTGCTAAAACAAAATTCTACAATGCACATTGAGAAACGCGGAGGATAAGCCACTAGGAACGCTTAGTTTTGGTCGGTATATTTAAGAAATATTGTTTTATTTGTTGACCTGTTCTAGAGAACGATATTTTATTTTGATTTTTTCAAGTATATTTTAAATTACTGACATAGAAATACTGCGAGAGTTAATACGGCAAAGCAGAAAACAAAAAAAAAACATCTACACCAACTCTGCCCAACCGACCGAAGACGCTAACCGATAAGATATTCATCGTTTAGACCTGACACAAGAGAATAAAAATTCGTGTTTCCTGTAGCAAAACAGGCCGAAAGAAAGAGAAGGCCACAGAAGCAGAAGCAAAAAGTGCTTGCAAAACAAAGGATGTACGATGTAAAACTGCACCGTTCTTTCTTCCTCACAAAGTAGCTGAAAAGTAATAATAGTAATAGTTTAAAAAGAAAATAATCCCAATACTATTAATGCAAAAACGTGTAACATTGTCCAGATAAAAACGCGATTGAAAAAGATTTACAAACTGAAGCGAAAGAACCATATTTGCAAAGAAATAAGAGTGAAAAAAGATTGTGTCGTACTTCTCCGGTTCAACACACGAGTATGGTTATATTTAGTGCAAATTTTCGAAGGGCCAGACGACCGACAAACGGAAGAATGAGCGTAGCTGTAATAATCTATTTATTTAAACTGATAACTTATCACCATGAATCAAACAGCAACAAGAGCAGTCGCATTAGTGTAACGATAAGAGCAGCTACAATCTGCTTATGAGGATAGTAATAGTTAGCGCGACCATGTTGATCACGCACACGCGAAAAAACGAACGAAAGATGTAATCTGCAAATAAATATCGAATGTATTACATACAACCCCTTTCTTTAGAGAGCTTGCGTTGCCAGGGGTTGGGTTTGATGCGGTCCGAACGAAGATTAATGTAGTGGATGTGCTTCTGTTTCGTTTCGCGAGAAAAGAAATTCTGAAGAACGGAATGACGATTCAACGAAGATTACAAGGTACAGAATATGACAGGACAATTGGTTGGTCGGTTATAGTTTTGGTGTTGGTTATTATTTCCTATGGACATAGAAACGATTTGCAATATTTTAAAAACCACCCGGCTGATGTTTATCTATGCTTCCGCAAACGAGGAACTAATATTAACAAATGTATCTTCAGCAGTGGAAAAGATCGTAGAATGTGGATTAACACCATCGCGTGGACGTTGTATTGCTTCAGTATGTTAAGATTTTTTTCCGATGCGTCGCTTAATGCTTGAAATTGTGAACGAAAATCCGCGTTGCCAGCATTATCATTAATGTGTAAAAAAAGCGGAATAGAGTGATCCATGCGTATGAAAATTACTGGTATTTGCTCTTATTTTGGCAAGGGATCGACATTCATTTCCATTTTGCAAGATAGACATTGTTAAAACATATGTTTTTGCTGCCGCATGAGATACAGAAAGCGACATTGAAAGCTCGCTGCAGACTGTGTTCATATTTTGCTTGCACAAAAGTATAATACGAAATCGCACTGGCAGCAAAATGTATTCATTTCGTTTGAATTGACTATATCAATTTACAAGCTTTGCTTTTATATTAAGACGTGCAGATTTTTCTAACGGAAAAAAGTGAATATCATCTTTTCTTTCCATTACTATGACACTAAATCTGGAACAAAATGAATTTTACACAATACAGATACTTTTTGGTTTGTTTGAAGAGGGTATCATCCACGGTACAAACAAGAAAATTCGAAACGAAAATTAAAGTTTCATTAATAATAGTCAGTCTAGTTCAATGAACGTATGATTTTTTCCCTTAAAATCCCAGTAAAAACATAAATTTAACTCCAGCTCTATTCTGGTAACGATAAATATGTCTGAAGGAAATATTTATTACAAAACACTTAAAATAACGTTTTTTTGGTCTTATTTTTGTTGTTTTTCTAAATGTAAGGTATAATAAGTCGGTTGGTCGGTCGGTATAACACCCTGCTAGGAGCAAAAATTAAAGCTGCTGCCTATCATTGAGTTAAATATTGCAGTGCGGTCGTTAGCAAAAACATTACACGTATGTGGCTCAGCTAAGCGCAGCAGCTATTTACTAAGAACAAATGAAGTATGATGCAAATCAAACAATTATTTAAGAAGCGTTTGCGAAACCTAACACGACAGTAGAATGCCCAACTATTAAAGGCAAACACAACAACTTGAGGCAAGCCTACAAATGAGAAATGAGCCGGAAATACTAGCGCGTACCGACCTAGTAGAAAAGAAATATTTGTTTGCTTTAGGATAGAAAAGAGACCGGGAAAATGGCAAAAGATGAAATCCAATCAAATTTAAATATGAATTATATATTTTTAAACTGCCAGCCTATGATGCAAATGCAAAACAAATGATATGAGCGTAACTATTAATGAATACATATAAAAAACGGAAATCGATAAAAAATGGAATAAATAGCATTATTTGTAAGTATTATATAATGCTTTGCTTTATGTTTTATTATGTTTCAAATTGCTTTGCTGCTTAAACAAAGGAAGGGTTGTGCAAGTGACATTGAAATTATGGTAAACAAACGGAACACATTACTTGCAGGTGGGATGCTCTCGGTGAAAGATATATGGAAAGAAAGTGCACTTTTTGGTAATTTAACAGAAAAGATTGGTATCCGGTCGGTATAGGCATATTTGTATTTTTGTTTTAGTTTGTTTTGTTTTACCTCGAATAACCGGATGAGTTTAATGAAAGCTCTTAATCCTTTTTAAACCCGTTATCGTGCTGTTGTTATCAGAACAACCCTGCGGAAGCGGAAGTAATTCAAAGTTGCGGAAAATTTTCATTTCTTGAAGATTATGCTATGGGAACGGGACACTAGCATAAGGAACATGTATGGAGTTAAGTGATACTAAATTGGGTACAAAATATATTAACAATTGGACACATTGAAAAGAGCCGACGAACAAATGACGGCCGTATGAATTATATTTTGGAATTATCAGATGAGTATGGTGTTAACGCGTTAAACTTACAAACGCTAGTTGTAGTTGTCAGCAGCTTTATTTGCAGTAATGGCTTCAAATTCATAATTTAACATGAACGCTTCTGATGTTTTCTATTACTGTTAGTATATTTGTATAGCGTGAAGGGCTTGATTTTTGATCTATAAGCTAATTTTAAAAGTGCAAACCAACAAATGCGGTTAAACAAAATTAATACAAAAACTTTGCCTAAGGCAAGACGAGAGACACTTATTGAAGATACAATTTTCTCCAATATTACGTGTTTAGCTGATATAAAATTATAAAACATTGATATATACACGTACTAACTGTATTTACATTTCTACATTGCAAATTGTTTATTTTTTAGATCGTAAGAGTGAAATGAAAAAAGGTAATTTACTGTACTGGGCCAGCGCGCACGGTGAGAAAAACAAAAAACCAACGCGGATGCTATCGTACACATTGATTTGATTTTATGTGACCCTCTGATAAATGCAGTGTTCTTTTTTTAGAAAATAAAAACTCAAAATCAATAAACGTAAAACCGTGCTCATGCATGTGCATGTGAAAATCGGAAGAAGTACACCAAATGAACTCAAACCCAATGCAACTAATAACAAACAATAGTGCAACATGTAAACGCTAAAACACTCACCCAATGATTCAATGCGTATGGCGTAAAAATAAACGTATCGCTGGCGACAAGTGATCGAGAAATGAATAAAGATGTTTAAAAAGTGTCTCATATCAAAGCGATAAATTGTATTTTAATTAGTTGTTTTTAAATCGACAATGTTAGTCACATCGTTCCATGGGAGGTAAGTTAGACATATACTTTTTAAATCTTTGTGGGGAATACTTCATTGGTAAATGAATAAGTAGCACGCAACACAATAATCCAAAACTCTAGTCAATTGAAACGACACCTATACGAATATCCAGCATGAAGTATCTTCTAAACTTGGTGATAAGGTTATTTGTCTTAGTTATCAGCAGGTTAAGCCTCGATGTACCGTTTAAGTTAATTTGTGTCGAGCATAGTATCAATATCAGACGCCTCTTCATAAAATATTTTAAATGAATAAAATTGCAAACCTTAGACACTTGTGTTAATAAAACTGAGGGTTTCTTGTATCGACAATGCAATTCTCGGTTTACTTACTAATTGCTCCTAAAATCACACTGTTCCTGATTGCTCCTAGAATCATGAAAAATTACCAGATGCTCAATAAAGCAATAGAAAGTCTAGCAACTGTTTAAGCGCTACGTCGGCCCCGTGGGGCCGACAGTGTTCTTTCCCGTAAGCCGGCGTCGGTCTGCTCGGACCGACAGAGCCCGTTAAGTAGACCGGCGTTTCTACGAATCGCTGGCAGAACGAAAAGCAGTGCAATTTGCGCATAGCGCTTAAAAATAGGAAAACACGGCAAGTTATGCGTTTATTTAGCTTGCCAGTACAGCCTTATCTGAATGGTTCGAGCTTTATCAGTTTAAAATCAATAAGCGTGATTCAATGACATTCGTAATCATTTTAAATCTTGATTAAATAGTTTTCACATTTGGTCTGTTGATTCAGGACAAAAGTTTTCGATTTAAAGGTTATATTAATCGACCGGTCGGCGCTTTACAAGTTACAACTTCAATATTTATTTTTGCTGATCAAGATTCATGTTTTACAGAATAACAGTGCTTTTAAATTTGGATTACATGTTTGGACTTAGTATCGGAACTTCGGGAATCGGATGGAACAGATCACCATGATGATGGAACGGATTTGCTACATGGAACCATAGGCCCAATGAGATCGCACTTCAAAGAAGTGTCAGTTGTAGTTGGAACTCCATCGCGGAAGGTTCGGGAGTGTCATTCGTTCATCGGAACAAACTTGTGTATGCGAGTGTTTGTGTAACTGATGTTTGTAGCTAATTGGGGTGGAGAAAAGTTTAGTTGCAAAGTGGCAGAAACGATAGAATTCGTGAACATTTTTTGCAACGCCAACACACGTCACTGGTTTTGCCCATTTGGCGGCAGTGTGGTTAATTCGTGGTTTCTGGCTCAATTTTTAGCTCAACTGTTTGACACACAAGCGTGTTTGCTGTGCCGGCCGCTTGCCTTGCTGTGATTTACGGTACTTTTTCTGTGAACTGGTAAGCAACAACCTGCACCAGCCAGTTGCTTTCCGGCTGATCAAAACATTGAACGTATACACTGAGTAATATTCCGCACAAGGCATAGTTTTGTTGTTTTTCGACGCAAATTATAACCGATGTACACGGTAATGCTTACGATTACGAGGTGGCGGTACGTCGAATGTTCTTTTGATGTACCACTGTCTAGTTCATAGCCCCTAGGAGCAACGTTCTTTTCAGTAAAACCGCTTGTTGGTATGCGGGCACGGGACTGAGTGTGTTGGTGTGTTTTCGTGTTCCGTTTAATGCGGGTCAGCACAATATAACATCCCGCAGCGGAGTGGAAGCAAGAGGACTTAATAGAAGGAAAATCAACACCGCACGACGCATCGTCCTGAGGACGAGAATCTGTTGTGAAACTGCTGCCAAATGCTTGTGTGTGTGTGTGCCGAACGTGTGAATACAGATTAGTTTTTTTTTGTTGAATTCTTGGATCTGTTACAGATGACAGGAGCAGTGACTGTAGGACGATTTGTGTGCGATCGATGCACAATAATATTGCAACCACTCTAAGTTCGGCTGTGGTTTAGGACTGTTCTAAATACGACCAGTATAAATGTTTTGAATTTTTAAGGATTACAACGACGTACTTTTTTCTCGTGCCTGTGTGCGTAAACTGTGTGCAGTGGCTTTAGCGAAACTGCCTGAAGGTGGAAACAGTCGTACTTCGGCCAGCCGTTTTTCCCCAGCGAGAGTAGAATCTTTTGATACGCCATCGTTAATCGCGACACATAAAGAGTAGAGGCAAACGCAGGCACAAGAGGAGAAGCAAAATGGCGCATCTAGCGCTGTGGCGGAGGCTGGCCGCGCTGTTGGCCATCCTCTGCCTACACGGATTCGTACTGCCAACGGAGCAGCACACCGCCGTTCGGTACGGCGATCCGCCGTCTATTCTACACGTGGAACCGGACATCGACGTGGCCCGCAGGCTACCACGCACGTTGACCATCTCGACGAACGATGAGGCGGACAGCGAAACCACCGACCCCGAGGTGGCCGCACTGCTCGAGCGGTCCACGTTCCTTCGGGAAGAATTGGTGCGCGTTCGCCGAGATACTTCTTCGAATGTCAAGAGCAGCAGCAGCAGCACGGTGCAAAACAGCACCTCCACTGCGACGTCCGGCACCAACACTTCGACAGCCACGAAGAAGAACACGGTATCAACGGAGTTTTCAACGTCGCCGGTAATCGCAGCAAAGGTAAGTGGCCTGTAATGTTATCACTTGTCTACGATTCCTCCGGAGGGAATTTACCTTCGGGGACGCCGAACGAACAGATGCTTTTACATTGACTGACCTAATATTGTCAGCAATGGTTTTTATTTATTTGTTTGTTTCATAGAATATCAGGGATGCCCTCAATTTTTAACCAATCCAGCACCAATTGCTTTGTTTTTCCTCCGAACTACTGTTGTTATCAAAGTAGAAAAGTGTAATATACACACACATTGACAAATATACACAGACACCAAAAAAATAACCAAGCTCGGGTTGTTGGACTGCATTGGTCACAGAGCGAAGGTGCAGTTGTGAAATACCTGCACGTCTTACAAATCCTCATTGTATGGAAAGATTAAATTCGTATGGATTCGAAAACTATTTCTCTTTCAAGCGCTTTGATTCCATCGGATGAAGTTCATAGGTTGAAGTTACTTCAGTAAAAGTTCGCTTATTAAGAAGTAGAGAAGTATCAGCTCTTCCAACGACTGGAAACAGTCACACGGAAATGGTAAAATGTTGCAACTTTGAATGGATACGCATCTGTATTTTAATCGTTAATCCTTAGCCATGTTCCGTTTGTTTTTTCAAGCAAACCACCTTTTTGACAGCTGTTTCTCTAGAAGCAGCATATAGGCTGACGCCAACATGATACGAAACGGAAACTGACTCGCAATTCGCGCATCAATACCCGTAACGAAAACAAAGAACCAGCGCGATAGCAAAGTCTCGCCCCGCAGTGTGATTTGATAGCCGAGGAACATCTGTAAACAAACGTAGATTCGTAGATAAATCCGTTCCAACCACCCGAGGGTGTGTGTGTGTCTTTGTACTTCGCCAATTTGTACTTGCGCAGATGAAAACGTTATGAGCTTGCAAAAAAATTTATCACGAACATTCAAACACGAAAAAACGAACATATTCAAATATTTTCGGGTTCGATTTGATACGGCACAAGCTAATGTCCTTTGTCCTGTGTATGGTCGGGTCTCTTTTCTTATCAGCTACCCTTGATAAACAAATGTAATTTTGCTCTGCAAACCAGAAACTTTGACACTTTTTGATTAGTACCAAATGGAAAGACTCATTGAGTCACAATGTGCGTTTTATTTCGTTTTTCGTTGATTCTTTTCACTCCCTTAACACATAGGGATTTACGATTTAAACACAGTTTATTTGATTCTCGTTGAAACAGTTCAAGGTTGCCCTGTTACAATTTGGTAGAATGTTTTCTACATGCATTTTTGGGAAGGTATGAACAAATGAAAGATTTATTTAGTAATCGTAATAACAATCGTGGGTGGAAATTGTGTCTTCATTGCGGGGGGTAATAGGGTGACGATACCAATAGTGGTGCATTTAGTCATGTAATTAAACCATTAAAATTACACATAAAAAAATGTACATTTCTTCGTAATCGGTTGTTCCTATAGTTGTGGTATCGTGCACCTATAGTGGTGGTAGTACAGAAATTTTATAATTTATTCTTGAAGCATATGTCAAACCGAACGGCAAAATTGCTCATGGACTTGGTCATAGACCAATGCATTGGTTTGATAGACCTCTCATAGGCCAATGCATTTTGCAGTGATTTATAGCCTAATGGAAATCATGGCATACCTGATATATTCTTAAGAAATTCAGCATATTAAATATTAGAATCTGTTTAGAAAATATGAATTTTGAAGCTTTGATTTATTACGAAATGGGAAGGTTTATCTTTTGAACACTCAGCAGAGGATTAAAGAACATTTGTCATATAATAGTAAATATCTCTATCGTATTTTTTCAATGTAGAGCTAGGATTTTATTCCACTACAACCACCATTGGTACTACCACTATGTGAGCACTTACCCTATACTTGATATGATAAGATAAAAATGAAAACTTAAAGCTACTAATAGCTCCCTGACATATTTGCAAGAGGTAATCATTTGCTTTGTACATTATTTTCAATCGAATTAATGCAATTTCATTGTTAAAGTAACGCTTTGTTAAACGTAAACAATCATTATAAGAACTGGATCATTAGGGACATAGGATATCTACAGTATTTGCATTTTCAATTCTACAGAGTTGGTGGCACTTTTGTTTTAGTTTAATATTGGAAAACATTCATAGTTTTATTCCATCATCATCATCATCTTTTTGTTAGCAAACCTGCAGCAAATCTTGTGTATATAATTACCTTCGTATTTGAACGAATGAAGTTCTTTCACAAAATTAACACCATTACTAACATTAACATTAACATTAGTAGCATAATATTACATAGCCCCTGAATTACACAAACTAAAATGAAATGTAGTGGCACGGTTTGTAACATGTAATGTGATATTCTTCAAGTTGGTTTGTTGGTCCATGATAAGCTTGTAATGTTGAATAAGCATATCATCACTTGACACAACTCCACTATTCACCTCAAAGGGGATTCTGGTCAGGGTTAGGCAACCTTTTTTTTATGTAGATAGTCAGGTTGTTTTAAATAAAAATTTTAAAAACTCAAATAAAATCAAATTGAACTTTTTTCACGGATGATGTATGTTGAAGTTTTGAAAAAAAATAATTTTTTTTTTCAAAATTTTCATTTTAATTTACAAAAGGCTTACACTATACAAGAATATTTTTCATTTAATATCAAAAACATTATCTTAAAGTTTGCCGTCCAGCGAATGGTATGGTGATATGATGATGAGTTCCATCGCTTATCCCTACATAGGTTTGAGAGGGACGAAAGTATTTTACGATATTAAATATATAGATCATCAAACGATTTTGGGGGCATTTGGGCATAACGCACCAGAACAACCGCATCCAACTCTGCTCCATTCATACAACGGTCGCCATCAATTGCACAACCTCAAGTACATCTTACATTTCCCTACTAGCTAATAAGGACCACTTTCCGGATTGGGCAGATATTTTAGCACAGTTTTGGTTAACACCGCCAGTTATCAATGGTTGATAATGTGGTGAAACTCTCCAGTAAAGAATGCATCCATTTTTTCCTAGTAATTTAGATTTTAATATTTAAACAAAAACCCGTAATTTCAAATTAGTCATCGGAGCAGGACTTTCCTATGATAAGACTTGATAAGGAAATGGTTGTTTGTGTCGGGAAGAATCGTTGTTTTAATTTTCGCGTTTCCTCTGGTGGAAATCCCAATCTAATTAATACATCAAATTTTTGGTTTTTTTTTACAGTCATGTAAGACGAACATTTTTACCTATAATTTATTCCCGACTTTGCAATTAGACAGAACTAGTGTTAACGTGCTGTTTAGTTAGTTTTCGTTAGAAAAATGAGAAAATTAACCATTAAAAAGTATTTATAAATTTGTAAATACAATTTGTTCATACATTATTTACTAGCTTAACCAGGTTGTTTACACAAATAAGCGGCATGTTTTCTGATGTTCATTTTATGTCCCAGCAGCACACAAAACATTAAATCGCAGGAATTTATTGCAAACTTCAAACAAGACGTATTTATAGTTGTCCTATTGCTTGTTTCTAGGCATGTTTTGGACTATCCAATTCAGTCACAGCTCCACTGAAAAACGCAAATTTTTTTTTGTACTGCACACTTCAAATAAAATGCAGTACAAGTTGTCCTAATTTTCGCTTGACATTTTTGTCAATTCGCAACCCATACTAATCATGGTTCAAGGTATCAACTGACATAAGCCTTTGCCAGATGGTGGTTAGCAAATTTGCAATAAATTGTTAATTATATCCTGCATGGGACATTCTTCGGATTTTCTTGTATGTTAAATCGGGTAATGCGTTTCTTTCACGCTTATACGGAACACAGATAATTGTGGCAAGATTAGCGCGATGATTCAACTAAGCTAGGGCTGCGCACGACTTACGGATGTGTTGTGGCTGCTCTATTGCCGGCACTGCATATGCCAACACGTGTTGAGCGGTTTGATTTCCTCCGAGAGATTGCTGTACTGTTGCATTCGAAACACAAACCCGCGCTACCGATGACTCGTTACTCCAGCCCGGAAATGTCCAATAAAGACCTTATCAATCGTATTATTTTATTCAATTGAATCGTTCTCGCTTCAGACAGAACTGAACTGCTCTTCTTTATTTTCTAAGGCTTCTAAGGGGTTTAACTGCCGAATAGTATTACCAAACAGTTGGTTTCTAATGTTATGTCTACTATATGCTGATTATCTAATCCCTACTCTTATAAGATCTTAAAGACCGGTGGTAGGTGACACATGCAGCAGTTGCAATTACTCGTCTTTTCCGTAAAGAAAAAAACCCATCACACATTTTGATCAATTTCTATTAAAAGCATTCATATGCCAACAAATGTGCTTTTAAAACTTCACAACTTCACAATCAAATCGATTCAATTATGTTAAATGCATTGCAACACCCGCTTCTGCCTAGCTCGTTCTTCTGCTTCACCGGTGTTTATTTGGGAAGCTTCAATCGGCTGCGGCTAACCGACTTCGGACCACACATTATCGCTAGTCCCTACAGCCTTCTGACTAAGACTGTTGACTAATCAAAGATCAGGACCGCCACAATGCCATCCGACGCTGCTGGTGTACAGTTTAGCAACGGCAAAACTTGCTGGTTCGTCCGAATCAGAACGGTGCCATAGTCCATTCGCGCGCCGTCAGCGGAATACGACCGCTTAATGCAATGCGAAAGGCGGACCGGAATCGTCTTACGCTATCAACTAGACTGATACTGGGCTGCGCAGTGAATCATTGGCATTTGTTTGCCTCCTTTGTCACTAGGGGGGAATCTTGGCGGGTTGGTAGAATGTAGGGTTTGCAAATTAATTTACCATTCCCATCAGCTGTTGGATGTGGAACTACTGAGAAGCGAGGATTTTGCATAAACATACACCTTTAACATTGAAATCAATACCATACCAAATTTAGCAAGTGGTTGTTTTGCAACAAGTTTCCGTTTGATTGACTTAAAACTCGATGCATACCTTGTGACATCCATTCACATGCTGCAGTGTAGCAAAGGCAGGCGAGAAAATATGGCTAATGAAATGGAATAAAATTGCACTAGTATGGTTCTATTTTCGTGTCCGTAAAGCCGTAACGTGACGGACTGAGCACGATACCGCAATAGCGATGCAATCCCTATTTAGTAACTGTGGAATTTTGTCCCGTAATTTTCGCTACTCTTGTGGCTTCCGTTCTTCGTGTCAAAATGTTTGTTTCCCATCCATCATTCTACTTTACGCAGTAAATACCTAGATAGTTGTAATGTTATATCTGTGTGGTCACAATTCCACTTACAAAGAACAAAATATTGAAAAGTTTACTGCCAAATAAAACAAACAAATGACATGGGATAAAATATGCAGACACGACACATTGGATTGGTGGGGCCGGTTCAGTTGACGTAAAGAGAAACGAAAATTGTCGCCATTCGGTGTCATTTTAGCGAAGGAGAAGCCCATTTGAGCATTTCTTTGTAAGCAAGAAAATTGGAGCATTTTGAAATGTGTGACACTGCGCCGCTGTTGACGGCAATTGTGATACAGAATTGGAAAAGTAGCTGACCGAGCAACCGCGCGTCATTAGCAGTCGAACGCGAACAAAGAACTCGTTCGTTATCAAATGGAGCCGAACGCACAGTCAAAATCATGTTCATGGTTGCATTTTAAAAATCTGTAAAAATGTTGTTATTACAACTAGTAAACATAATCATAGGTTACAATATTTTGTTTTCAATATTTTAATCTCCCAGCTTGATGAAAAATAGTGCAGCTATTCTTAGATAATCCATTGCATCGAGTCTCGGGAAGTTTGTAAATGAGTCATTTCACTAGTCAATGGAAGAAAATGCGCAAAAAGCTCTGAAGTTGGCTTCGGCAACGTAAATGATGCCGACATTCTAATTGTTAAATTATCACTCTGAAACTGTATGCTTCCCGGAAAAAGTGCTCTAATGATGACGGAGCTGGAGCAACAAGGACTATCGAGACATTCCACTCAGTTGAAGGGCATCAGTCGCCGGAAACGTCTAGTCTTTTTCTTTCTCGTTCCCCAGATTGTCACTATCGTAGTAAATACTGTTTGGAATTTTCTCCAGTAGCGTCGATAAATCAACGCAACTTAGTTGAATGATGTCGTGCGAAATTTCGTAAGAACGGAAGTAACTCACTTACTTCATGTGGCAATTACTTTTTTTTTCATTCATATTTAACGATACGACGTAGTGGTTGGTATGCGATGACTTATAGTGGTTGCCACTAAATTTTGCTTGCGTTGCCAGTTGGCACCAGTTGTGGTTGATCAGCCTGTAAGGAGTATAGATTTTGCCTCTAGGCGAAAACAAATGATTTGCCAAGCATAAGCTAATAAGTATGGACGTTATTATAGTTATTTTTTTAAAGAATTCATAACATGTTTTAATTTTACAATCTTTTAAAATTAAAACTACCGACTATCCAAGCGAATGTAGATTGTTTAGTAAATACGTAAATATCGGTAAATGTAGTTTGAGTATGTGAATGATTATAAATTAAAAATTTAATATTTATAAATTTTACAGATTTGCCAGCCAACTTTGTCTCGAAAACGGGTGATTTTGTCTCTAACGCACGTTATTTTGAAATAGCTCATTAACTGTTGTCTCTAAAGTAACTGGTATTGAAATAGCTAATCGACAGTTGTCTCTAACTCATATCATTTTGTCTCTAACTCATCTGACTTTGTCTCTAGGGGATGTCGTGCCACATAAAAAAAAAAAAATAAACTTAAAACTGATGTGAGCAAAGCATTCCAATTAATTCAAGAGGCGCAGCTTCTACTTTGCCGTAATTTACAAAACGTTTGGGAAGAACTTGATATTATTTAAAAATTATCTGTTCCACGTTTTTATTGATCAAAAATTTCATTTCCTATTTGGCCATACGTATAATCATTGGACCCTGGTCAACATATTAATGTCCATAGTATAATATTTGACTTATTTAATCATTGCATTGAAAACATGATCTGAAATACTATCCGTTTTATTCTTTAGCACTTTGTATTAAATTGCATCATAAATTAAACAGCCAAGGTTTACTTCAGATTTATGAAAGTAAACAAACTTCCACCACCCACGTCTTTGCACATGCATGCTGTTTCCCTTTGACTTTCGAAAGTAAATATTTAAGTAAGACTGATGGATTATTTGCTTTATTAAAAAATGCTTATCCGTGCATCTTGTAGAATTTAATCGACGGTTATGTGAAATGGTGCAATCCATTCACTATACAATCGTCTTCTGAAGCCTTTTTTTTGCAAAGATTGAAAAAAGAATTAATTTATCAACTGGTTGAGCATTCCACTGTATTAATTCTGAAATAAATTTATGGGAATAAAAATATAATAATCGAATCTAGAATCTACCCCCCGAAATTACGAACGGTTGACCATCGATTTGTGCTATACTGTCTGTCGGTCACAGTAACTCTCTTCGCAGAGCGCGGCCTAGTCCCACTCGGGGATGTTGATCCATTAAAATAAAACAAATTTAATAACTAGAAGCAGTGTACATGAATTAGAATATCGAATTTTCTCTTTATTCGCAACTTGTTTGGAAAAATGTTTGTCTTTCTGTAAATCAACGTTAACATGATCTACTTCGAAACACAATAGGTAAAAAACACGGCAGCGATCGGCTGTTAGATGCTTGCCAACAAGTCATTAGCGAAGCTGGAAAGCTTGGTTTAATCGAAATCGCGTTTACGTTGTAGTTTTCATTCGATTCGAATCTAATGATATTTCATTTGCCTCTTCCTTTCCAGACCACTCAGCTCAACGATTCGCACGGGCAGCTGATCGTGCACTGGTTGGGTGAAGGAACGGATATTATGATCTGTCTTGCACGAGAGCCACCGGATACGGACATGAAGTCTCCACCACCGCCACCATCTCGTATCTTCATGTCGAACGACTATGGCGACACGTTCGAGGACAAAACGAAACAGTTCATGCTCAAAATCAACGGCACCATGGTGAACTCTACGGTGGAGCAATTTTTTACCCATCATAAATATAATACCGTAAGTTTAGTAATGTTGTAATCTCATTCGTTAGCATTCCCAACCAAATTTGTGAAATTTTTGTAACCATCTTAATTTCCACTGCAGATTGTTTTCATCGATCCCCGAAATCAAGCCATCTTCACTTCGGAAGATTATGGAAAAACGATAACCGTGAGGATGCTCGATTTCACACCCTCAGATGTGACATTTTATGATACCGACAGTCGGACCTTCCTCGTTTTGGACAAGCGTGATCCCCAGCGCAAGGTATGTTTTTTCTTATGTTTCTTATATTGTGGTATCATAGTTTGTTTCCCTATTCCTCAGCTATACTATACGACTGATTTCGGTGCGTCATTCACGCTGCTCCAAAGCTATGTCAAATCATTCGTTTGGTCCTCGGGCGAAGGCGTTCCAATACATCTCTACGTGGAGCGAAAAGAACCGACCAGTAAGTATGCTCCAGCTGGCATGGATGGTTGCTTGCTTCCCGTCATTTATGGTATATATGTGTGTGTGTGTTTTCTTTTTCGTTTCAGACACGTCGTCGGTAATTTTCTTCAATGCGGCCGATCTGTACAGCGGCAACCGCCAGTTTAATGTGCTGATCGAGAAGGTTGAAGATTTCCATATTAAAAAGGACTTCATGTTCGCTTCGCAGCGGCTTCCTAATAGCACCCAGCTGCTCATATCCTACAAGCGCGGCAAGTTCGTAAAGGCCGACTTCCAAACCGAGCTAGACATTCGCGGTTACCACGTGGCCGACGTCGAGGGACGCCGGATCATGATTTCGGTGGTGCACACGGAGCGCATCTCTCACCTATACGTTTCCGAGTCCAACGATGATATGACGGATATAAAGTTCGTACCGAGTCTGGAGAATGTTTTCAGCTATATTCCAGATTTAAACTGGCGGTCCAGTTGGTTGGTGTGAGTATTTGATACCGGAAAACCATCACCTGGCATACCAATGCTTTGACGCTCAGCTATTGTTTTTCTTTTTTTCTTCTATTTAATCCCGAACAGGAAATCTTCCGATACGGCCTTTACTGATGTATACCGAGTGGAGGGACTGCGGGGAATTTATATTGCGTCGAAGATGAATCGTGTTCCGGTTGCGGAAACGATTACCCCGGACTATTTGGTATCGGTTATTACGTTTGATCATGGGAACACGTGGCGACCGATAAAAGCCCCGGATGCGGATGACGAGGGGCAGCCACTGTTGAACTGTGGTAAAGACTGTAGTCTCCATTTGTCTCAGAAATTTTGTTCGCTCTATCCGGTGACGAGGTAAGTAGAGTTTTTAGTTTAAGATAATATTGCAGTGACGAGTTTGAAATGGTTATAACTTCTTTTTTTTTTAAATTCATTTATCCAGATCGGTGACAATCATGAGCTCGAAATCGGCCCCAGGTGTTATCATGGCGTCGGGTGTAGTAGGAAAATCAATGAAGGGCCATCCGGGTGTGTACATATCGCGGGATGCCGGCATGACATGGAAACAAATTCTAAAAAATTACCACTTTTTCAACATGGGCGACCACGGGGGGCTACTGGTGGCAGTAAAGTACTTCAAGTCGAAGGGTGAAACCAACGAAATACTCTACTCGACGGACGAAGGAGAGCGCTGGCACTCGACTCCGTTCATCGGCAAGCAGCTGAAGGTGTACGGGCTGATGACGGAGCCGGAAGCTAACGGGACCATCTTTACGCTGTTCGGGTCAGAGCAAGAGGAGCACCGTTGGTTGATTATCAAGCTTGATCTCAAGAATGCGTTTACCTCGAACTGCACCGAGGATGATTACAAATTCTGGGCACCGGGATCGTACTCCAGCGATTCGTTCGTACCGTGTGTACTGGGACGTCAGGACACGTATCAGCGACGAAAGCCACACGCGAACTGTCACAATGGAATCGATTACGAGCGGCCCATCCGGCAGGAGGTATGCGAGTGCAATACCTGGGACTTTGAGTGCGACTACGGGTTTGTGCGAAGTGGCCAGAAGCGATCGTCGTGCGTCCGAAACAAGACACTCATGAGCTTTGATCCGTATGAGGTACCGAAAAGCTGCAAACCGGGTGCATATTACAACCGAACCAGAGGCTACCGAAAAATTGAAGGTGATGTGTGCGTCGACGGCTTTGCTTCACAGTTTCTGCCACAGTCTATCCCCTGCCCAATGCAACAGTCGGAGGAGTTTCTTATTGTGGCGCAGCGGGAGAAAATTTCCCGCATCGATCTACGCAACAACAACAGTCGCATGGAGTTTGCCATTCCAGGGCTGAAGAACGTGATCGCGATCGAGTTCGACATGAAGCGGAACTGTGTGTTTTGGGCGGACATCATGACGGACGTGATTGGGCGTCTGTGTTTGAATGGAAACTTTACACCCGAAACGCTGTTGGACAACGGGCTGTCGTCGGTTGAGGGCATGTCGTACGATTGGATCTCGGAAGTGCTATACTTTGTCGACGGGATGCGGCTGATGATCGAAGCGTTGCGCATTCCACCGCCTGGCACGGTTCTAACGGCCTGGGACGCCCACCGGCCTTCTCACCTGCGGCGCACGATCATTGACAATAAGCATCTCAATAAGCCGCGTGGCATCGTCGTCCATCCGATGGAGGGTTACATCTTCTGGACGGATTGGAACTCGATACGGCCATCGATTTCGCGCGCTAACATGGACGGCACGGACGTTCGTGAGCTGTTCACTAAGCCGGACGTCGCGTGGCCGAACGGGGTAACGATTGACTACATGGCTCAGCGATTGTACTGGGTGGACGCGAGCAAGGACTACATCGCTAGCAGCGATCTCGATGGAAAAAACTTCCACAAGGTACTGCAGGCGGACCCGTACGTGCAACATCCGTTCGCAGTGGCCGTGATGAAGGATGTGATGTACTGGGATGATTGGAAGAAGAACTCTGTCTTTTCGGCGGACAAAGACCATGGTGTTATGGTGCAGCTCATAGCGGAAAACATGCTAAACTCGATGGACATGAAGGTGTACGGCCACACGATCCAAGCTGGCACGAATGGTTGTGCCGAAAATAATTGCGCGCACATGTGCGTTGGCTTACCAAAGGGTAACCACACTTGTCTCTGTCCGGACAGTATGGAGCTGGTTGGGCAGCGGTGCAACTGTCCGGCCGGGACGACACTGCAAATTAATGGATGCTCCCGAGGTAGCAGCAAGTCCTGCGGCCCAAAACTGTTCGACTGCGCCAATAGTTTGTGCGTCCCACTGAGCTACCGATGCGATGGCGACAACGATTGCGAGGACAACAGCGACGAGGAAGGATGCCCGGTAAACAAACCTGCTTGCCCGCCTCATATGTTCACCTGTAAGGAGAACCGTAACTGCATTCCGAAGTACTTTGTGTGTGATTTTGACAAGGATTGCAACGATGGAAGCGACGAACAGAACTGCAAGACACCGCACTGCAAGCCGGATGAATTCGCGTGCGACAACGGGCACTGCATTAAGCCGACCTGGGTGTGCGACGGAGAGGACGACTGTCGGGACGGCTCGGATGAAAAGGATTGCCGCAAGAAGAACGCAACGCGCGTGGAGTGCAAAGCAGACGAGTTCCGGTGCAATGCGACGGGCAACTGCCTGCCGAACCAGTGGCGCTGCGATACGGAGGTCGACTGTGCGGATGGCTCGGACGAGCGAAACTGCACCAGCAACAAGTGCGAACAGTGGATGTTCACGTGCGTGAGTGACGGCAGATGCATTTACAAAACGTGGCATTGTGATGGCGAGAAGGATTGCAAGGACGGTAGCGATGAGGTGGATTGTCCCGCAATCAACGCTGGTGGCACGGCCAACAGCACCACCAAGGATCCACCGACAAAGAAACCGACCATCAACTTTAATCCCGGCCAGAGCTGTCACGATTGGATGTTCAAATGCAACAACGATCGGTGCGTGCCGTACTGGTGGAAGTGTGACGGGGTGAACGACTGCGAAGATCACTCCGACGAACAGGGGTGTGGCGATACGGAAAAGGGTACCAATGGGACGACTGGACAACAACCGGGTACAACGGTGATAACATCAACGCGCCCACCACCACCGACCCGCCGCAAGGACAGAGTGTGCGGTTTACACGAGTTCCGCTGCAACTCTGGGTCGTGCGTCTCGAAGCGGTTCGTCTGTGATGGCTACCACGATTGTCCGCAGGGCGAAGACGAGCAGCACTGCCAGGGTAATAAGGTGTGCAACAATAGTAACTTCCGTTGCCGTACCGATGGCATGTGCTTACCGATGGACCGCTTGTGCAACGGAGTACAGGACTGTGCCGACGGTAGCGACGAGGATTGCAAATTCAAACCCAATACGTAAGTACACAGTTTTATTGGTAAAAATCAAGCACAGAGAGGATCCTTTTTCTATAATACTTGACTTTGAGATACTCTCTTTTGTTTTCTTTGACACCTTTGTGGTGTGATGTAAGTTGTCCACCATCACATCTTACATAAGAAAGCCGACTGCAATCAACGTCTATAAGCATTGAGTAATCCTCCATCATTTCCACTTTTCTTTTTTTTATAGATCTTCTACGACGGATAAAAATTGTAGCACTAACCCGGGAGTATTTCCTTGCGATAATACTTGCTTTGCGCTGACGGTGCTGTGCGATAGAAAAGTGGACTGCTATGATGGAACGGACGAGGAGAATTGTGGCGATTACAAAAAAGAACGACATTATCAAGTAAGTCTCAAAGATAACCGTGAAGATCGTATTTCGTTTGATACATTTGTGATTTCTTTTAAACTACTGCGCTCGATCTAAACCAGGTTACGCAGATTGGTGTTGACCAACGTTCGCTTAATTCGACTAGTTTCCTGATATTCTGGTGGATTCCACTAACGGCAAATCTTGCGCTAGAATATCTACCCTCAATATACTACGGCAATGATTGGAAGAATGCAACCAACTGGATCAACGAGACGGAGTATCGTTTCACCAATCTCAAACCGTACACAATGTACAAGGTGACAACATACGTTCGGGTGAAGGGCCAGTCGAAGGTCACCCCTCCGTACATCTACTACGACATTGCGACCACCGAAGGCAGTACGTCCACTGAAAAACGGCTGGATTGATATGAAATTGAATGATAACTCTATGTTTCGATTGATTAACTTTTTGTAGCACCAACTGATCCACTCAACGTATCAGTCATCCAGCAAAACGGATCACGCGTCCTGGTTAGCTGGGAGGCACCTAAAGAAGTAAACGGCCACCTCGACGGCTACACGGTTTACTTCCAGTCACAGTCGAAAAATGTTATCCCTGCGCTAAACGTCAAAGTGAGCGCATCGGAAACAAGCGTTATCATCGATAAAGACTTCATACCCGACGTCGTGTACCAGTTTTGGGTGAAAGCGCGCAACGGTAAGCACGAGTCGGTGCCGTCGAAAATGGTTTCACTGAAGTTCGATGGAACATCGTTTGTGGAGAAAGTCACCAACATCAAGGTGCTCAACCAAACGGCCAAATCGGTGACGCTGACGTGGAAACCGGTGGCCAATGCGGAAGGCTACATTGTGGTGCCGATTCTACCACAAATGTACCCGGTGCTGCCGACCATCAAAGTTCAAAATGTGACCTCGGTCACGCTGGATAACCTAGTACCGGGCACGCAGTACGTCTTCAAGGTGGCAGCGTATGCTAAGAACTTTTTCGGCCAGCACGAAACACAGATTGTGAACTTCGCAGGCGATCCTCTGCCAGCTCTGAACGTTGTGTTGAAGGAAAAAACCGATGAATACGCATTATTGGAGTGGAACGAACCACAGGGCATTGATGTGTCCAAGGTGATATACGGCGTGTATTACGGTACCAGTATGGATGCCCTTTTTGAAGGTAGGTACAACTAAATTAAGTAGTATTATAGTTATCCTTTTCCTTACTTTTTTTCAATTCCAAGCAGACTATTCTTCTTCTTAGCGTAACGACCTTGTTGGTCATGCCTGCCTCGTTAAGGGCTCACGAGACTTTTTACCCTATGTGTACGTAGGTAGTCAGTCCTCTCGTGCAGGGGAAGGTCCGGTCTCGGTTGGGAGGGTCCCGTCGAGGTGGTGAGCCCCGGCGCTCATGGGCCGATTTTTGTGGCAGACTATTATAAACATCTAAACATAGTCTACGCCTATCCAATCGATTCTTTCCGACATAATTTCGTTTGGATGAACAACAATGCTGGAATTTGGGAAAGTCCTGCTAGGACGATTGCATCTTCTTCTTCTCCTACATAGCGTAACGACAGTCAGGTCATGCCTACCCCATGAAGAGCTTACAAAACTTTTTCCCTTTGAGTACGTAGATAGTCAGTCCTCTCATACAGCACCGGCGCTACCGCTCGGCTGTCGTGGACTCCCGACGATTGCGACGAGGATGTATATAATACAGGGTTTACCATTTGATAGGACAAAATAATCAGATGATACCAAACGGAGTAGATGATTCCACAAAGGTGGCAGATGACAAGCCAAGTGAGGCATGTATACAACAATCGTGGCAGATGATATCACAATTGTGGGAGATGATAGCACAAGCCAGTGGTGCGATGGTGTCAGTGAAGTACAAAATCGTATAAACGTAAGTCAACGCGGGTCAACACGTCTGTCGAATCGCTGTGGATTCGTTTATACGCGCGATTGACAGACCATCCGTACCGGTTTGTGCTATCATCTGCCACGATTGTTGTATACATGCCTCACTTGGCTAGTCATCTGTCACGTTTGTGGAATCATTTACTGCGTACTGCGATCATCTGATTATTTTGCGCTATCAAATGGAAAACCCTGTATTGAAATTGCAATTTTCGATTTTGTTTAACACGTTGCGTACCAAGCGTTTTTAGCACGATTTTTAGTACAATTTTTCTAATTACAATTTATTTATAATATTTGTTAAACCGATTGTTTTCAAAGGCCAAGCAAAAACTTAGCTTCCCAAAATATTTATATAAAATATTACAATAATTTTTATGTTGCATTTTCATTTATTTATGGATCAAAAACTTTTTAGAACTAGAACTGCTGTCACCCATATTTGGGTGACGCGGTACGGAACGTGTTAAGGAATTCAATTCGGGGAAAAATGAAATGGATTTGACGTGCACATTTTTTTTTTAGATTGCCAATCTATGGCAACTAGATCGAATCGTTACCACACAGAACGATCAGCTATAACGTCCTTCAATAAAGTTTGCCATTACAAATCCTTCAATAAAGTTTAGTTGAAATTACATAGGAAGAAGATAATATGGTTTAATTGTTACACCAATTTTAGCCGCACGTATCAACACTACAAATCGCAGCATAAAATTAACTGGGCTGATGCCTTGCCAGTCGTACTTGGTGAGTGTGGGCATCGTCGGTCCCGTTGGTCCCGGTCCGCTCGGACGTAATCCTTTGAAGCTAGAGACAGCCTATAACCGCACGCTACCACCAAAGGAACTAACAGTCGATATTATTGAAGCTAGTCAAGAAATGACCATCGAATGGCAGCATAGCTGTGCTTTGGACCTGGGCGTCTATCCTGCGTACATAGTGAGTAACGACAACACCTGCTCATGTATTTTACAACACCACCTGTGTATAACTTTTTTGATCTTACGTTTATATTTTGTAGGTAAAAGTACGCGATTTGATGCTCAATAAAACTACCGTGGTAACGGTCCAGCCCTCGGCGAATAAAACGTTGACACATGTGTTCCGCCAAATTCCAAAGGGTGCAGCGTATGAAGTATCCGTATCGACGATGCTGCCAAACGCGCAGGCAGTCAGCATGATCGTTTACTCGACCCCACTTCCATCACCTTATCAGTTGCAGGTATGGCCGGAAGTCAACGGCACACACGTGGTTTACTGGAAGACCGTTTCAGACTTCAAGGACGATGGGTAGGTAGAACACCGGCAAAGTATACTTGAACATCCTGAACATCTATCGTCATTTCAACCAATATTTCACGTTTCGCTCTCCTACTTTATTTTCTCATTAGTTTCGTCTATGAAGTGATTGTGAACGAGGGTCATGGTATAAATGTTTCGGTGCCACCAGTACTCATACTGCAGGCTAAAGAACCGCCTGTATTCATTGAGCCATATCAACTGAAAACGATAACTGAGAATGGCGTGTTTACGGTTGGCGTACGACTAAAAACGGATCACGTAAGGAGAATATTTTAACACTGCATGGAACTATCGATGGTTAAACCTAACGCGCGCTTCTGCAACCATTTATGTTACAGGGCCTTTATTCCGACATCGTTGAGACGGAATCGTTCACCAAGCACGACATGCAAATTCTGATGCAGATTGCGTCGTCCTCGGGGGTTAGTGCATGGATGTGGATCGTGCCAACGATTGTCGCCATTGCGCTTCTTGTCGTCGTTGCGTACGGGTTCCAGCGACACCGTCGACTACAAACCTCATTTAGCCGGTTCGCCAACTCTCATTACGATACTCGAACCGGGGCAACGCGCATCGGCTGCACGATGGACGATGACGAACATGAGCATCAGGTGCCTCGCAGTTTCTCCGATGACGAGCCTCTCGTTATTGCTTAATGTGTGGTCAGTGATCTTACTTCCTTCCTATGCGATATTCAAAACTAGATTTCATGCCGAGGGAGAGGGGAGAAGAGGGGGGGTGATCTCAACGGCATCCTTTCGGCTGGGCTCGCCTGCTCACTTGTAGTACCCGTTCCCAAAGAGACGATGAAAGGCGAAAGTGAAGAAACTCTAGTAAACAGAACTGATACATACGATACGAACCCAAAACATTGATCCTGTTCGTGTAAACAAGTCAAGTGATGTTTAAAAACTATGTTTAAAGCGAAGAGACGTAAAAGGGTAAAGATAACAAAGACAAACTAAACAAAGATACACGAAGGTAAAAACAAAAATCATTTAATCTAACATAAGCATATAGTGGCAAGTAAGGAAGAAAACTATGTGGATAGAAACATATGGGTGAACTAATTGGAAGACTAAGGTAATTTTTGTATTTATGTGTTGTTCGTTTAATTGCGATATAGAATTATTTAATGGCAGAAAGAATTGTAAACGAAAAGAGAAAAACAAATGCAAGAGATTGATTGTGCGTATGTACACATGAACTGAAGGTTATATTATACCGGTTGTTTTTTTAGCTTATCTGTTTGTAAACTATGTATATTCTTATGTTCGCTTTTCAGTAATGTAGTATTTTACCTATGAAGCATGAAGCTTTAGCGTACATGTTTGCCACTCCCAAGTACGTTATCGGATACACGGTGATTGAGAATGAAGAGTTAAACACAATGTAAAGACTTAGCAGAAACAAACAAATAATGAATTTGAACAAACGTAATAGTAATTTGAAAACATTCAGAAAAAAATATAGTTATTAATGGGTTGCAACTATTGGAATACAGCAACACGTTTGGATGATGGAGTATTTTTTATTATTCTGTACAGAAAACTTATGTATGCGTGTATGTGTATGTGTGTGTATGTACGCTCCAACGATCGAAAGCAGAATATATGAGGAGAATATGGAAATTACACCTTGAATTGTATTCGCAGCATCGTCATATTCAAAATTTATTTCAAACAATCAAAACATAACGAAAGACCAAATTTTGACGAATGCATCGTAGATCTATGTGTGAGTTTTCTTTTTTGTTTTAGTAATAAACATTACTGGCAGGAAAAGTTTATAATATTTGCATAGAAAGTACAGAAACGAGCATTCTGAAATAAAAAAAACACATAGGATAAGGGGCTGACCGATCAAGCTGATGAAATAGATATTGTATGTGCGAACTTAACTAGAAGACAGTACCATTATCAAATGGTCGTATGTGTGTGTGACTTGATACTAAAAGTGGGTAGAACCATCGGTGATGAATAGCACACATCGGATAATGGCGTAAGCTGGTGAGCTTTTGTACAGTTTAGTAAGCGAATACGATGCGGTCCAAACGGTGCACTCCACCAGCTGCATGGCATTGAAGGTCAGTAAAGAGGCCGAGCAAGCGAGGGCATGAATAGACGGCGTAGAGCTGAGTGTAGCACAAGGGCACACGGGTAGGTAGAGGAGGAATAAATGTTCTTCCTATAACGTTTTGGTTTCGGCTTCTATGAAAACAAGTAACAGCGTAAATTTCTACTCCGTTAATAACGAGCGGAGGTGTAAAATGATATTCTACAATTGAGTGAAAGGAAGCGCCAGTTGAATACAGTTATATATCGAGTTTTTTTTATAATAAGTAGCAAAACAATAAAGAAAACCCGTTACACCTTAACCGCCATGAAACACCGGATACGATGTTTGGGCTGGTGATAGTGTGTAATCGTAGAAAGAGAACTAAAGACAATAAGTGCGTTGTTTCTTAGACGCTAGACAAAGAGATCTGATAATATCACAATTGATGGTTTCGCTGATTGCATGCTTCCATTTTTCTTTTAATGTAGCTTATTATAATAAATTGAGGAGATTAAGTAATATCCGAATCCGGATTCCATCGTTTGATCCAAGTATACTGCTAGATTTGACAGTTGGTGAATTAAAAGCTGTATTGTAATTCATGTTCTTCATTTTTCTTTTGCTTTTCATGTTCTAGCTTAACGCTGTATGATTACAACAAACTGTCCATTCTTCAGTTCCTCGTGTTCCTCCAAAGCGTCTCGCAGAAGATCAAAAAGTAGAAAATATCCGATACTCTCCTCGGCATTGTCGTCATTGTTGAAACCAATAACTAGTTCGTAATGTTACGTTCGTTTTAAATTACGAATTACGCGAGCAATTATAGCAAATTTACACGTTCAACCGTAGCTCCTTAAATTTTTGTGGCAAATAGACCGTTGTCATAAAGTCCGATGCGATATGGTACAAACTTTCGATCTCTGCCTTGGTAGCAAGCTGTCGCAGGAACAACAGCTCACGTTCGAAGATTCCTTCCGTGTAGGGTCGTTTAACGATGTGCTCAATTTTTTTCAGCTCGTTTTCACGCAGCGGCACACCTCGAAGTCCCAACAGCTCTATATCGGAGGGGAACAGCCCAATCCAGCGCATGATCGGGACGGCTAAGGACTGTTGTTGATACGCCATGGCCTTTTGAGAATGAAGCAAAATTAAGTTTTTTAGGTGCACGAGTTTTAAGAGAGAGGAGGAACAAACTGACCAGTGAACCAAATTTGTACACGCAAAATATTTCAATGCCGTGTGGATCGGCATCCATTAGGCCGCAAATGGGCACATTGGTGCAAATGGATATTTTCTTCAAGAGTAGTCGCGTCGAAATATCCGGATATCCTTTGCCCTATAGAATAGTAAATTGTTACGATCGATATTACTTTTACTAAATATCCTTATATTGCATACCGTTATCAGAAGCAATCGGTTACAGAATTTTTCCATTATACCATCTTCAAGGAGTCGTTTGAAGACGGTATCTTTCTCCACGACAAGCACAAGTGCGGCGGATAGCTGCAGCTCCACGACGCTGCCCACATCAAGCGGGACCGATGTTCCCCAGCGAGCGTTGCAATCGACCGTCCGTCCACAGGCCAGTTTGATCAGCAGCGGACCAGAAACCAATCCCTTGGAGGTGTTGAACACATTCAATTCCCATGCGTCTGCGTCCAGCAAGGCGCAAACATCATCGAGCGCCGCGTAGGTGTAGCACGGAGACTGGGCAAGGTCCAGGTGGAGGTAGTAGAGTTCGCGTTTTGTGCAGCTAGTCCTGGTCGCAAGGAGCTGATAGATGGAAGCTAGCAGGCGCACCATAAGCTGTAACCGCCGACAGTCGATAGGTTTGATAATTTTATCCCCTTGCGAAAGACTGTTCGACTGTAAACTGAAAGCGAAAATCATTAGCTTCTAGCTGCCAAGTGAAGGCCTTCGATCTAGAACGATCTAGAATAATGAATACTCACATTCCGCTCTCCATCGAGCAGCTCTGCCAGGTTGGTTTCTTTCGTACAGATAGTGGAACACCTTCGCTAATTGTTTGTTCGATTTGGTGCAAAAGATCGACTATCCTATCTTGTAGCTGTCGGTGCCGTTCTGGCACCTCACTCGCCTGCGAAGCATCCAACATATCCTCGATATCATCGAAACCGGAATCCATCAAGCTATCGCTCAATTGGCTGGGAGTATACTGTTCTACGTTCCACTTATCAGATGTTTGTGTATTGCTTTTGGAGGAATGTTGAGTTTCACTTACATTCTCCACAAACGGCGTAGATTCCAAGCAATCCTTCTCACCCTTTTTAAAACTTGAGTCGTTGTCAATGCATTTATTGTCCTTTTCCTTATGATCACAATTCGATACAGTTGATGAACAAGCTTTCAAATCTTCAATACACGTAGCTTTTTCAAGGACGCAAAGATTTGGTAGCTCATCACCAACTGCCTCAGCTGGCATGCTTGGTTCCACCATTGCTTCTTCAAGACAAAACGTACTGGAGTCACTAAGGCTGCTCGAACAAGATTCTTCATTAGCATCAGGAGTGTCAGATAAAACGTATCGCTCATACAGTGCCTCTAGTGCGGTTGTGGAAATTGCAATACCATCGTTGTTCGGTATTGAATTATTCTGCTCAGGGTCTTGCGGTTCGCCAATTTGAACGCACGAGTTGCTATCGGCTCCACTGCAGTCTTCAAACAGATCCAAAATACTTCGGCTCCACTTGGGGGATTCGATTGGTATATTTTGCAACGGAGACCAGTCGGACAATGCATCTTCAAAGGTCGAAAAAGCAATGCTTTCGTCACTACCGCTGCTTGACATAACAAACTGTGTGAAACAAAAAAAACGGTACTAGATGACTTAGTTAATGCTGCGTTTCACTGGTTTTCCGATACTTCCCCAATCACTAAGTGCAATAAACTACTACTTCACACATTCTTTTAGTACATAGTTGTTTCCCAGTACCAGAAAAGAAAATCAAGTTAAACTCTAATTACTGCGTATTGTGTACCAATTCAATAGGCAAAACTACAATAATTACTTTCGGTGTATGCTGTGTTCGATGTAAATCATCTTGGTGATGTAAAGGTTACTTTGATTTACATTACAAAAGTGTGGATGTCAGCTATCCTTCTATTTTTCAGGTGAATGTTTTTTAACCGTTAGATGTACTACTACAACATTGGAATTGTCCCATGGACAATTGACTTCAACGGTTAATAAAATTTACCACGTGGGCGATGTTTCTCGGAGCTTCGATAATTTCAGTTTTTCGATGTTTTTTGTTATTGCCTCTAGTGGTGGGTCATTTTATGTTAATAATTATAGTGTGAAGTAGAAATTAAACAAAATGATAATAAAAGCTGTAAAAGAGTTATCTTTCGGCAATGTGGCACCCGGTGCAACTGCATAAGGCGATAATGTGATGGATGCATATTTTACTTTTTGTGTGAACTGAAGATGAGATCTTGTTTGCTTCGAAGGAAGCTTTTTGAGTTAACTGATAACAAAAACAAAAACAGCAGAGACTGATGCATGCATAGACTGTCAGATACTTTGCACTTGCATTGACTGGCGACAGCATTGGTACCGCAAAACGCGGCTACACGAACCGCAATGATTTTGACGTAAACTTATACGGTTTTAGTTTTAGTGTAGCAGGCCGGTTTAGAATCCGTCAGATGGGATTCGAATCTTTAGAATCTGTCAAATGGGATTCGAATCTTTAGAATCCGTCTAGGGATCGAATCTTCGAATCTTCCGAATCCCGATTCTACCAACACTATATTTGACAGTAGAAACATTGGTAAACAAATCCTGCCGGTGTTTATTTAATCGACCGCATTGTTTTATTTCTTAGGAAAGTCTAGTTCTTGTGCTCAAAATGGCAAATATTCTTCTTAGTGAGGCCGAAAAAACTTACATTCTCCATGGCGTACAGGTAACGTTCATACGAGAGTAGAAAATCACGCACGACATCCTGCTGAAGACATACTCCTTTCGAAAACAGAAAAATTACAGAAACGATGCAAGAACGAATCGAGACTATCGCCCCATGGAGCTAGAAACGGACATTGTTGTTCATGCGTCCGGCTCGGCTCGTTTGCGACTGGCCAACACAGACATTTTGGTTGGCGTGAAAGCCGAAATTGACACACCGCATCCAGATCGTCCGAACGAAGGAAAAATTGACTTCTTCATAGACTGCTCGGCGAACGCAACACCCCAGTTCGAAGGACGAGGCGGAGAACAGCTGGCAACGGAAATTGCCAACACCCTCGCTAAAGCCTACGAGTCCCAGAAAGCGTTCGATCTTTCTAGTCTCTGTATTATGGCCAAGCATCAGTGCTGGAAGTTGTACGTGGACGTACTGGTACTGGAATGCGGTGGCAATCTTTTCGATGCCGTATCGCTAGCGGTAAAGGGTGCCCTGTACAACACGAGGATCCCTCGAGTGTCGACGGCCATGTTGGACGGTGGCTCGATGGATTTGATACTTACCGACGATCCGTACGATTGTGAGCGGCTTGATGTTTCTACTGCGCCACTTTTGGTAACGGTTTGCAAGATTGGCGACCAGTGCGTTGTGGATCCGTCCGCTGAGGAAGAAGAATGCAGTGCAGTCAGTGTAGTGGTAGGCGTCACCAACCGTCCGGATGGAAAGCGATGCGTCTCTACAGTGCGGACGTCCGGAGAAGGCTCAATTCACATGGATACGCTGAAAAAGTGCTTCGATCTGGCAATTAGTGCCGGTTCCTCGCTTGACAAAGCGCTGATAAGTGCTTTGAAAGACGACGAGACAAGAAATACCCAGGGGCTTGGCAAGCGTAAAATTTATGGATTTTTGAAATAAAGTATAACACAAATTCTTTTCGTCTATCTCATTTTTCCAAATATTCTGCCTTCAACATATGGCGTAACTTAACAAATACAAGGAACTATAATGCTTCACATAATTCATCAGCTTTGTAACTTATACCGTAGTCTTATGCATATTGCTATCGAGCCAACGAATACACAGGCACCAATACTAAGGGCTTTGTACGAAATACTATGTTTTGTGTCCTGCTTCGTAATATGCAGTACCGGTTTGGGAGAGGACAGTTTGTGAATCTCAGTCAGTTGGTTTTGCAACAATCCTATCGACGTTCGTAATTCCTCCAACTTGCCCAGCAGTTTAGATTTTTGCAACACTTTTGCGAACACTTCCGGATCGTATCCAGATGTGAGACTTTTGGTGTACAACACTGATCCATGGATTACTGTCAGCTGCCTCAACATATTTCCTAGAGATTCTTGCACATCGTAACAACTGGAAAGGTAAAGTATAATTGAGATATTATTTTAGGCTTTCTGAAGCATATTCCCCAACTTACTCGAGAGCGTCCGAATTCGACGAAGTCCACAGGCTATTTTTTGACCATGGTTGGCGATGAAAGTCGTAGAGACCAAGAAGAATTCTCTTACGCTCTATAGGGTACTTTATGCCTATCTCTTGCAAACGTTCGTCCGTGACGGTGAGCAGCTCGAACAGATTCATATTTGCCTGAGCAACAAAACGGATATTATTTTCACTGTGCATGCCAAACAGCATAATTCCTATCTCTGGGGAATATTCGGGGTGGTCCTGCTCCGTCTCGCCGTGAATGAAATCCCGATAATTTTTATAGGTCATGTACTTTGCGGGTAGTTCGTAACAATCCTCCTCTGCTGGCAGCAGATCCGCTATGTCCATGTAATTTGCCGTTACGGCACATTGTCTCGGGGTAAAACCTTCCCGGTTGACGATGTTTGTCGGTGCGCCAGCCCGAAGAAGAACTTTAACGATTTCCAAGCGATTGTTTTTTACTGCATGAAAAAGTGCCTGGGAAAACAGATACAAATAATGTATTGTTTCATCGACGTGCTCGAACTGCTTCAAGTAACACTCACCGTATTTCCTTCATTGTCCACCGAAAGAAGAGAAGATTCTCCTATAATTTCTTTTACCACTTCCAAATGACCTTCCTTGCAGGCGAACATCAACGGTGACCATCCATACCGATCCAAAACGCCAACGATGGCACCATTTTCCAGTAACAGACGCACGATTGAATACACTTGTTCGGTGGGTTTCGGGGAGCTGCACGCTACCATTAGCGCTGTTTGTAGGTTATAGGAACGCTGGACGTCGATTCCTGCCGCCAAGAGGTACTGCACGATAGCAAATTTTGTCTCGTAACATGCATAAAATAAAGCTGGCCAGCCCTGACGAAGACACGCACCGGCACGTAGATCCCCGGCTAGCTGTAAGACGCGTTTCGTTTCGTCTAGGTTATCATCCATGATGGCATCGTACAGCAAAGCATCGTAATCTTCAGTAGTCGTTTGTTGTATCTCGGTCATCCAGTTGATTTTCTGAAAGTCCCGTATAGGGGTTAATGTTTTTCAAAGTAACGTGTATTTTTCAAATACTAACCTTTGGTTTAAAATCCGAGATGTAACCATATTCGTCAAATTCATCTTCCTCCGAATCATCGTATCCTGCCGGACGAAACATCATGGAAAGCACAGGCGAAATTAATCCTCGCGCTATATTTTTAGGATTAGTCAAGGTTACTCCAAAGGTTGGTTCATGAGGAGCGATTTGAAAGGTAAACATAACGCCATCTTGGAATTTATGATAACTAAAACAAGCATTCGTAATGAACGTTTGAATTCCATTCTGTAACAAAAAACAGTTAAACCAGGTTGTAAAACACAGTTATACTAATCAACTGCTACCAACTTATGCAGAACCATAAACATGCTGCTTGTATCAGAAAATCTATTTCATTGGAACTTTAAGTAAAACTCCTATTTGTGTATCTATTTCAACCGGTGTTGAACCGGCTAACCTCAAAATTGGTTCATTTTTGTACTCAGTACCATCAAGGTAAAGAGACATGATAAGCGGTGGCGATCCAACCTGTAGTTCCAGTAATCGTGCACCAAACTGACAGCAGCGTTGCCCGAAAGACCAAAATATTTTTCTTATGACCAAGGTTAATGGAACTCGATTATCACAATTTGAAATACCAGTTGAATAGCCAAAATGTTAACAACTTCTCAGTGCATACGACAAGTTTTTTACGATATACACAAATTAATGCTCTTTTTAAGCTAAATAACTTTGAATAACCCGATTAATAAAAAATGTTTCTTTGTTCAAGTTTTTAAATATTGAGAATTTTGAGATATTTTGAGAAAATAAATTGAAACAGAAAAATGATTGAGACAGGAAAAAATAACAATCCCGAATAATTTTTATAGATTTTTAGCCCGAAGAAAGCACAAAGTGTTCCATCTCAGTTCATTATCTCTAAATAAAATAAAAGAAAATAAAAAAAAAAAACTTTCAAAAACCACAGTACGTACATTTGATCCTCTTCCTTCGTTGGATATCTTTGAAAATGATTTTGATAGAAATAAATTGGTCTGAAATATCTGAAAATAAATAAATATATACCAAATTTACCTGTTCAAGTGATTCTTCGAAGGTACACTATTGAAGGCACAAAAGTATTAAACCTTTTTTTCTTCAAGATAATGGACTATGATCGTAGCACGCAGGTGACTTGCTTAATCGAAAATGGCAAACTGCAGACACCCCTAACATTGAACCATTTCTGCAGCCTTTTTGTATGGGAAAGAATTGTGCATTGTAACGATATATCAAATTGCGCCAAAATGGAAAGAGTTTTTGCACAGCGTCATAGCTGGTACAAGATGGCAATTGTCACCGCCTGTGGCCTTCACTGGAAGATAATTTGTAAAAATTCTCATGCCTCTGCGAACAGTACAGCCTCTTCCATCTTTGTTGCCGCAAGGGGACTGACTTGTAAGTAGCAGTTATTTTATTTGTTGCCTAGTAGCCATTCGCTTAGTGCACAAGTTCTCGTCTAGTTTAAAGTGCAATGAATAACGGCATGGCCGATGGGACGGATGGTGAAGTAAGGGGCTGTATCCAAATATCTTTTAATGGCAGCTATAATGCAGCCCCCGTTTGATGGCTGTCTGCTGATATGGGAGATATAAGAAATTAGTGCCATTAGGTGATCTGTCTACATCTCTGTTATCTTTTCCAAGGACTGCACCACGAAGCTTACCGTCGATGTGTGGCTGAAGCGAGTAGAACGTCGAAGACAGTTAGCCTATCCGAACGATTGCGATTCCTACAGTGAACACCAGATGAACGATGAAGTGCACGCCAAACGAGGCTCCTGGACCGGGCGTTACGACTTCTTGCTATCGCTGTTGGGATATTCGGTGGGGCTCGGGAATGTCTGGCGTTTTCCCTACCTGTGCTACAGCAATGGAGGAGGTCAGATGATGAACCTGGTCCTTGTGGAAACGACCAAGAGTTTCAGCAGGATTCTAAAAGGTTGTCCCATTTTTACGCAGGTGCGTTTCTCATACCGTTCGTTGTGATGCTGATCATTGCCGGTCTTCCGCTGATGTTCATGGAGCTCTCGTTGGCGCAGTATGCGGGGTTAGGTCCGGCGGTAATCTTCAAACGACTTGCTCCGCTATCGGAGGGGCTCGGGTACGGGATGATACTGATCGCCGGCATGGTGATGCTGTACTACAACGTGATAATCGCCTGGACGGTCTTCTATATGGCCGTGTCGTTCGAAGACCCATTGCCATGGCGTGGTTGTCAGCAGGAATGGGCCTCACCGAACTGTTTCTCCTATGAGGAGGAGGATGAGTGCATTGCAACTAACCGAGCGTACTATATGGCAAAGTGTGTTACGTTCGAACAGGTTCGTATGCTCAACACAACACTCAGAACTCCACGCAAACCGCCGGCAGAGGAGTTTTTCAGGTAAGCATAGATGTTTCTACCGGATATGTGCTTTATAGTCAATTGTAAGTAAATTTGCTATTTAACATCACGTTTGTACAAAGCGACAAAATCCTACTTTCTCCAAAAAAAGTCGTCCTAGGCTAAAGATTAGACGAGACAAAGTATAATAATGACTGGTGTATATTTAACAGAATATTACTTCGGAGACTGCATGAGATTTTAATGGGGGCATGACTGCATGGGGGTCCGCGACAGCCGAGCGGTAGCACCGGTTAGAAAATCGGCCCATGAGCGCCGAGGCTCACCACCTCGACGGCGTGGGTTTGAATCCCAACCGAGACCGGACCCTCCCCTGTACGAGAGGACTGACTATCCACGTACAACAGGGAAACAAGTCTCGTAAGCCCTTAACGGGGCAGGCATGACCAACAAGGTCGTTACGCCAAGAAGAAGAAGAAGATGAGATTTTAAGAAATGTCCTTTTTTGAAACAAAAATCGGTTGAGAGACATTCGAACAATGCCGTTTCAACTATCTATGGTTACTTAGCGTGCTGTGTTCTCCGTTTTAGAAACTACTTCCTCCAACTTTCTTCCGGCATCGAAGTCACCGGCGGCATCAACCAACGCCTAGCCGTGTGCCTGCTAGTTGCATGGATTATCGTGTTCCTCTGTCTATCGCGGGGTGTCAAGAGTTCCGGTAAGGTCGTCTACTTTACTGCCCTCTTCCCGTACGTGGTCCTGACGATGCTGTTTGTACGTGGCCTCACGTTACCCGGTGCGTACGATGGTATCATGTACTACCTGCGGCCAGACTGGGACAAACTGCGTACAGCTCAGATCTGGGGTGACGCAGCGGTTCAGATTTTCTTCGCCCTTAGCCCAGCTTGGGGCGGTCTGCTGACGTTGGCATCGTATAATCGTTTCGATAACAACTGCTACCGGGACGCACTGCTGGTAGCCATCTGCAACATTCTCACGTCCTTCTTCGCCGGATTCGTTATCTTCGCCATCATTGGTTTCCTGGCCCACGAACTGGACACAAGTGTGTCGAGTGTTATCGACCAGGGTGCCGGTCTAGCGTTCGTGGTATTTCCCGAACTCGTTGGGAAATTGGAGATGCCGCGGCTATGGTCGGTGCTATTTTTCTTCATGCTGCTTACACTTGGTCTGGATTCGCAGTTCACCTTGATGGAAACGGTCGTTACGGGCGTGCTGGATACTTTCCCTACGCTGCGCCAGAGAAAGCTAGTAGTCGTATCCTGTGTCAGCATAGTCGGCTACCTTGGGGGATTGATATTTGTGACCAAAGTAAGTGGTTGGCTAATATTTAAGAGCATCAAATGATAAGTACGGCGTACTACAAGTTCCATTTTATTCAGAGTGGAATGTACTGGTTTCAACTGTTCGATAAGTACGCCGCCAACTGGTCTGTCCTGTTGATCGCTATCGCGGAGTGCATGCTGATCGGTTGGGTCTACGGCGCAGAACGGTTCATCTGCAACATCGAGCAAATGATGGGAAAACGGTCGGTTCTATTCCGACGCTTTTGGATAACGATTTGGAAGTACATTACCCCGGCAACACTGTTGGTAAGTTTAAGCTAGCGTTGTATATTCTTGAACTATAAGAACATAAGCAGCCAAACAATTACGATATCAGCTAATTTATAGCCATTTAGTTTGCAAACTTTCAATGGTTTTTGGTCTTACAAATTGATGAAGAATTCTTTGACGAGAGCATTTGGAACTTGTATAAAAAAAATATTTACTCAACGAATCACAACGATCCCAGATGAGTGCCTGATTTTCAAAAGCTAGCATTCAAATGGTTATTTTATTTTAACAATTCCTGTACAGTGAGTGTATTTTATTTTAACAATTCCTGTACATGAACAAAACTTGAAAGTAAGCGAATACCAGTCAAGGAAAAAAAAGCAGAACCAACAGAAGAAGAAGTAATTTACTTTGTATTTTGTTTTTGTTGTTTTGAAATTTATTTTCTGATCAATTTTTATTCCACAGTTTATCCTGTGTTTCAACTGGGTGCAGTACTCGCCGGTCACGTACGGTCGATACATCTATCCGGACTGGGCGGACGCCATCGGATGGATTATTGCACTGGCTCCGTTCGGGATCGTAATTTTCGTAGCAATCGTGCGACTCCAAAGTAGTCCCGATAAAATATCGCGACAGGTTAGTGGCGCTGTTTTCTCAGACCCGGTCTTCATACTTCTATTTTTCCAACAGAAAATACTGAAGCTACTGCAACCGTCGCCGGAATGGAAACCATCGGAACCCCGATTGGCAGCCGAAAGGGCGTATGAGAATAGTGGAGGTGTTGAGCTTTGACCTACAACAAACTTTAATCCTTTAATATGTACACTGTAGACTGTTAGTCGATTGAATTATGTTACTAGATGCGAAACCAGTGTGTATATTTACTACGTGTAAGGTTTTATGTTTTATCCTACTTACCCAAATTTGTTCTTTTTTTCTTGTCCTGTGGCTATTTAATTTGTTGCCTTCGACTCGGCTTGTTGGTGAATTGTTGCCGGTAAGTAAATATTCACCTAGAACAGAATTTACGAAGACCTCGTTGGGAAAATACTAAAAACTGTCAACAACAATACAATAGGCATCGAGTCCCGAAGCAGCAGTGAAAACATTTGAATGAATTTGGGCAAAGTATACCCAAACACGATGGACGGCATTTCATGAATTTGACAGAATTGGTGAAAAAAAGCATAAATGTTTCTCCATCGGGTAAAAGAGTAAATGAGAGTAAAGAAAACCACACAAATTATCATTCAAGAATCTATTCGGATATTGAACAAGACGCTACTCTAGCGATGTTCATTTAATGTTCCGATCAGTTGAATATATTTAAATCATGAATTCATGTTTTCTCTGATTTAGGCCATGAACATTTTGAAACAATATTCTAAAAGAAATCGGAAAGAATCGAACTTCCGGAAAGAATGAAACTTCCGGTCGAAGGATTGTTGCAGCGCTGTGTAGACCTGCAGTCAAACAAAAAAGTCGAGGAAAAGAAATAAAAGTTATAAACTAAACCAAACTCAAAATTATTTTGCTGTTCCTTTATTACAATGAAATTGTTTACGGGTAACAAAAACATCTTCTGTGCAGCGATTTAAATGTTTATTTAATTTGAATATTTTTAAACACATCAACTCATTTACATTTACATTGTTTACATTTACATGGTTACATTACAAAATGATTACATTATCAAACAATTGATCAATACAATAATAAATCTAACTACATCTAACTACAAAAAAATAAAATAAGTAATCCTGCCAAACACCGATCCATGGCAGGCGGCGTCACCCTTCTTTGATTGTTTTTCCTTTGGAGCGTCGATTTCGGAATCCTTTTTGTCCTCCAGATAATCGTCATCTTCGTAAAACATTTCTGCCTCTTCTTCTTCGATGTCCCCTAGCGAAGGTTGCCAGCCCTGGAAATGAGTGAAAACATCTTTTAATACATGTAAGATTTTATTTTTTCTCTTACTTACCAATACATCTTTTTTTACCCTCGGGTAGCAAACGCCCACATCTGTAACGTTGTCGTCCAGATTCATCAGAACGTCGTCGTCCGGAACGTCGTCGTCATCCAGAACGTCGACGTCCGGAACGTCGACATTCGGAACGTCGGCGTCCGGGACATCGGCGTCCGGGAGATCGGCGTCCGGGACATCGGCGTCCGGGACATCGGCGTCCGGGACATCGGCGTCCGGGAGATCGGCGTCCGGGAGATCGGCGTCCGGGAGATCGGCGTCCGGGACATCGGCGTCCGGGACATCGGCGTCCGGGACATCGGCGTCCGGGAGATCGGCGTCCGGGAGATCGGCGTCCGGGACATCGGCGTCCGGGACATCGGCGTCCGGGACATCGGCGTCCGGGACATCGGCGTCCGGGACATCGGCGTCCGGGACATCGGCGTCCAGAACGTCGACGTCCGGAACGTCGACTTCCGGGACATCGGCGTCCGGGACATCGGCGTCCTGGACATCGGCGTCCGGGACATCTTCGTCCGGGACATCTTCGTTCGGGACATCTTCGTTCGGAACATCTTCGTTCGGGACATCTTCGTTCGGGACATCTTCGTTCGGGACATCTTCGTTCGGGACATCGGCGTCCGGGACATCCTCATCCCGCATTTCGTCAACTGAATCGAATTCTTCATTTACTTCTATTGAGCTCCACAAAACGAATTCTTCCTCTTCCGGCTCCTTTTTGGACCTAAAACAACAAAAGAAATCGATCATACCCATTGTGTTAGTTTTGAGCATCCGTACTCAATCGTTACAAATGCTCAAATAATGAAATGTGTATACTGCGATTGATTTATAGGCTGTTTCGAAGGTAGTAAATTGCATTCCATAGTCTACTAGATGCAATCGGTTTTATTTAAAATTTTAGCAATTTCTTTTTAGATCTCAGTTGGTTGAGATTTAAAATTTTAGATCTTAGTGCACACTTATCTGATGTGTATATTTACTACGTGTAAGGTTTTATGTTTTATCCTACTTACCCAAATTTGTTCTTTTTTTCTTGTCCTGTGGGTATTGAATTTGTTGCCTTTGACTCGGCTTGTTGGTGAATTGTTGCCGGTAAGTAAATATTCACCTAGAACAGAATTTACGAAGACCTCGTTGGGAAAATACTAAAAACTGTCAACAACAATACAATAGGCATCGAGTCCCGAAGCAGCAGTGAAAACATTTGAATGAATTTGGGCAAAGTATACCCAAACACGATGGACGGCATTTCATGAATTTGACAGAATTGGTGAAAAAAAGCATAAATGTTTCTCCATCGGGTAAAAGAGTAAATGAGAGTAGAGAAAACCACACAAATTATCATTCAAGAATCTATTCGGATATTGAACAAGACGCTACTCTAGCGATGTTCATTTAATGTTCCGATCAGTTGAATATATTTAAATCATGAATTCATGTTTTCTCTGATTTCGGCCATGAACATTTTGAAACAATATTCTAAAAGAAATCGGAAAGAATCGAACTTCCGGAAAGAATGAAACTTCCGGTCGAAGGATTGTTGCAGCGCTGTGTAGACCTGCAGTCAAACAAAAAAGTCGAGGAAAAGAAATAAAAGTTATAAACTAAACCAAACTCAAAATTATTTTGCTGTTCCCTTATTACAATTAAATTGTTTACAGGTAACAAAAACATCTTCTGTGCAGCGATTTAAATGTTTATTTAATTTGAATATTTTTAAACACATCAACTCATTTACATTTACATTTACATTGTTTACATTTACATGGTTACATTACAAAATGATTACATTTTTATCAAACAATTGATCAATACAATAATAAATCTAACTACATCTAACTACAAAAAAATAAAATAAGTAATCCTGCCAAACACCGATCCATGGCAGGCGGCGTCACCCTTCTTTGATTGTTTTTCCTTTGGAGCGTCGATTTCGGAATCCTTTTTGTCCTCCAGATAATCGTCATCTTCGTAAAACATTTCTGCCTCTTCTTCTTCGATGTCCCCTAGCGAAGGTTGCCAGCCCTGGAAATGAGTGAAAACATCTTTTAATACATGTAAGATTTTATTTTTTCTCTTACTTACCAATACATCTTTTTTTACCCTCGGGTAGCAAACGCCCACATCTGTAACGTTGTCGTCCAGATTCATCAGAACGTCGTCGTCCGGAACGTCGTCGTCATCCAGAACGTCGACGTCCGGAACGTCGACATTCGGAACGTCGGCGTCCGGGACATCGGTGTCCGGGACATCGGCGTTCGGGACATCGGCGTCCGGGACATCGGCGTCCAGAACGTCGACGTCCGGAACGTCGACTTCCGGGACATCGGCGTCCGGGACATCGGCGTCCTGGACATCGGCGTCCGGGACATCTTCGTCCGGGACATCTTCGTTCGGGACATCTTCGTTCGGAACATCTTCGTTCGGGACATCTTCGTTCGGGACATCTTCGTTCGGGACATCGGCGTCCGGGACATCCTCATCCCGCATTTCGTCAACTGAATCGAATTCTTCATTTACTTCTATTGAGCTCCACAAAACGAATTCTTCCTCTTCCGGCTCCTTTTTGGACCTAAAACAACAAAAGAAATCGATCATACCCATTGTGTTAGTTTTGAGCATCCGTACTCAATCGTTACAAATGCTCAAATAATGAAATGTGTATACTGCGATTGATTTATAGGCTGTTTCGAAGGTAGTAAATTGCATTCCATAGTCTACTAGAAGCAATCGGTTTTATTTAAAATTTTAGCAATTTCTTTTTAGATCTCAGTTGGTTGAGATTTAAAATTTTAGATCTTAGTGCACACTTATCTGATGTGTATATTTACTACGTGTAAGGTTTTATGTTTTATCCTACTTACCCAAATTTGTTCTTTTTTTTTCTTGTCCTGTGGCTATTGAATTTGTTGCCTTTGACTCGGCTTGTTGGTGAATTGTTGCCGGTAAGTAAATATTCACCTAGAACAGAATTTACGAAGACCTCTTTGGGAAAATACTAAAAACTGTCAACAACAATACAATAGGCATCGAGTCCCGAAGCAGCAGTGAAAACATTTGAATGAATTTGGGCAAAGTATACCCAAACACGATGGACGGCATTTCATGAATTTGACAGAATTGGTGAAAAAAAGCATAAATGTTTCTCCATCGGGTAAAAGAGTAAATGAGAGTAAAGAAAACCACACAAATTATCATTCAAGAATCTATTCGGATATTGAACAAGACGCTACTCTAGCGATGTTCATTTAATGTTCCGATCAGTTGAATATATTTAAATCATGAATTCATGTTTTCTCTGATTTCGGCCATGAACATTTTGAAACAATATTCTAAAAGAAATCGGAAAGAATCGAACTTCCGGAAAGAATGAAACTTCCGGTCGAAGGATTGTTACAGCGCTGTGTAGACCTACAGTCAAACAAAAAAGTCGAGGAAAAGAAATAAAAGTTATAAACTAAACCAAACTCAAAATTATTTTGCTGTTCCTTTATTACAATGAAATTGTTTACGGGTAACAAAAACATCTTCTGTGCAGCGATTTAAATGTTTATTTAATTTGAATATTTTTAAACACATCAACTCATTTACATTTACATTTACATTGTTTACATTTACATTGTTTACATTTACATGGTTACATTACAAAATGATTACATTTTTATCAAACAATTGATCAATACAATAATAAATCTAACTACATCTAACTACAAAAATATAAAATAAGTAATCCTGCCAAACACCGATCCATGGCAGGCGGCGTCACCCTTCTTTGATTGTTTTTCCTTTGGAGCGTCGATTTCGGAATCCTTTTTGTCCTCCAGATAATCGTCATCTTCGTAAAACATTTCTGCCTCTTCTTCTTCGATGTCCCCTAGCGAAGGTTGCCAGCCCTGGAAATGAGTGAAAACATCTTTTAATACATGTAAGATTTTATTTTTTCTCTTACTTACCAATACATCTTTTTTTACCCTCGGGTAGCAAACGCCCACATCTGTAACGTTGTCGTCCAGATTCATCAGAACGTCGTCGTCCGGAACGTCGTCGTCATCCAGAACGTCGACGTCCGGAACGTCGACATTCGGAACGTCGGCGTCCGGGACATCGGCGTCCGGGAGATCGGCGTCCGGGACATCGGCGTCCGGGACATCGGCGTCCGGGACATCGGCGTCCGGGACATCGGCGTCCGGGACATCGGCGTCCGGGAGATCGGCGTCCGGGACATCGGCGTCCGGGACATCGGCGTCCGGGACATCGGCGTCCGGGACATCGGCGTCCGGGACATCGGCGTCCGGGACATCGGCGTCCGGGACATCGGCGTCCGGGACATCGGCGTCCGGGACATCGGCGTCCGGGACATCGGCGTCCAGAACGTCGACGTCCGGAACGTCGACATTCGGAACGTCGGCGTCCGGGACATCGGCGTCCGGGACATCGGCGTCCGGGACATCGGCGTCCGGGACATCGGCGTCTGGGACATCGGCGTCCGGGACATCTTCGTTCGGGACATCTTCGTTCGGAACATCTTCGTTCGGGACATCTTCGTTCGGGACATCTTCGTTCGGGACATCGGCGTCCGGGACATCCTCATCCCGCATTGCATCAACTGAATCGAATTCTTCATTTACTTCTATTGAGCTCCACAAAACGAATTCTTCCTCTTCCGGCTCCTTTTTGGACCTAAAACAACAAAAGAAATCGATCATACCCATTGTGTTAGTTTTGAGCATCCGTACTCAATCGTTACAAATGCTCAAATAATGAAATGTGTATACTGCGATTGATTTATAGGCTGTTTCGAAGGTAGTAAATTGCATTCCATAGTCTACTAGAAGCAATCGGTTTTATTTAAAATTTTAGCAATTTCTTTTTAGATCTCAGTTGGTTGAGATTTAAAATTTTAGATCTTAGTGCACACTTATCTGATGTGTATATTTACTACGTGTAAGGTTTTATGTTTTATCCTACTTACCCAAATTTGTTCTTTTTTTCTTGTCCTGTGGGTATTGAATTTGTTGCCTTTGACTCGGCTTGTTGGTGAATTGTTGCCGGTAAGTAAATATTCACCTAGAACAGAATTTACGAAGACCTCGTTGGGAAAATACTAAAAACTGTCAACAACAATACAATAGGCATCGAGTCCCGAAGCAGCAGTGAAAACATTTGAATGAATTTGGGCAAAGTATACCCAAACACGATGGACGGCATTTCATGAATTTGACAGAATTGGTGAAAAAAAGCATAAATGTTTCTCCATCGGGTAAAAGAGTAAATGAGAGTAAAGAAAACCACACAAATTATCATTCAAGAATCTATTCGGATATTGAACAAGACGCTACTCTAGCGATGTTCATTTAATGTTCCGATCAGTTGAATATATTTAAATCATGAATTCATGTTTTCTCTGATTTAGGCCATGAACATTTTGAAACAATATTCTAAAAGTCGTCGTCCGGAACGTCGTCGTCATCCAGAACGTCGACGTCCGGAACGTCGACATTCGGAACGTCGGCGTCCGGGACATCGGCGTCCGGGAGATCGGCGTCCGGGACATCGGCGTCCGGGACATCGGCGTCCGGGACATCGGCGTCCGGGACATCGGCGTCCGGGACATCGGCGTCCGGGACATCGGCGTCCGGGACATCGGCGTCCGGGACATCGGCGTCCGGGACATCGGCGTCCGGGACATCGGCGTCCGGGACATCGGCGTCCAGAACGTCGACGTCCGGAACGTCGACATTCGGAACGTCGGCGTCCGGGACATCGGCGTCCGGGACATCGGCGTCCGGGACATCGGCGTCCGGGACATCGGCGTCTGGGACATCGGCGTCCGGGACATTTTTGGACCTAAAACAACAAAAGAAATCGATCATACCCATTGTGTTAGTTTTGAGCATCCGTACTCAATCGTTACAAATGCTCAAATAATGAAATGTGTATACTGCGATTGATTTATAGGCTGTTTCGAAGGTAGTAAATTGCATTCCATAGTCTACTAGAAGCAATCGGTTTTATTTAAAATTTTAGCAATTTCTTTTTAGATCTCAGTTGGTTGAGATTTAAAATTTTAGATCTTAGTGCACACTTATCTGATGTGTATATTTACTACGTGTAAGGTTTTATGTTTTATCCTACTTACCCAAATTTGTTCTTTTTTTCTTGTCCTGTGGGTATTGAATTTGTTGCCTTTGACTCGGCTTGTTGGTGAATTGTTGCCGGTAAGTAAATATTCACCTAGAACAGAATTTACGAAGACCTCTTTGGGAAAATACTAAAAACTGTCAACAACAATACAATAGGCATCGAGTCCCGAAGCAGCAGTGAAAACATTTGAATGAATTTGGGCAAAGTATACCCAAACACGATGGACGGCATTTCATGAATTTGACAGAATTGGTGAAAAAAAGCATAAATGTTTCTCCATCGGGTAAAAGAGTAAATGAGAGTAAAGAAAACCACACAAATTATCATTCAAGAATCTATTCGGATATTGAACAAGACGCTACTCTAGCGATGTTCATTTAATGTTCCGATCAGTTGAATATATTTAAATCATGAATTCATGTTTTCTCTGATTTAGGCCATGAACATTTTGAAACAATATTCTAAAAGAAATCGGAAAGAATCGAACTTCCGGAAAGAATGAAACTTCCGGTCGAAGGATTGTTGCAGGGCTGTGTAGACCTGCAGTCAAACAAAAAAGTCGAGGAAAAGAAATAAAAGTTATAAACTAAACCAAACTCAAAATTATTTTGTTGTTCCTTTATTACAATGAAATTGTTTACGGGTAACAAAAACATCTTCTGTGCAGCGATTTAAATGTTTATTTAATTTGAATATTTTTAAACACATCAACTCATTTACATTTACATTTACATTGTTTACATTTACATGGTTACATTACAAAATGATTACATTATCAAACAATTGATCAATACAATAATAAATCTAACTACATCTAACTACAAAAAATAAAATAAGTAATCCTGCCAAACACCGATCCATGGCAGGCGGCGTCACCCTTCTTTGATTGTTTTTCCTTTGGAGCGTCGATTTCGGAATCCTTTTTGTCCTCCAGATAATCGTCATCTTCGTAAAACATTTCTGCCTCTTCTTCTTCGATGTCCCCTAGCGAAGGTTGCCAGCCCTGGAAATGAGTGAAAACATCTTTTAATACATGTAAGATTTTATTTTTTCTCTTACTTACCAATACATCTTGTTTTACCCTCGGGTAGCAAACGCCCACATCTGTAACGTTGTCGTCCAGATTCATCAGAACGTCGTCGTCCGGAACGTCGTCGTCATCCAGAACGTCGACGTCCGGAACGTCGACATTCGGAACGTCGGCGTCCGGGACATCGGCGTCCGGGACATCGGCGTCCGGGACATCGGCGTCCGGGACATCGGCGTCCAGAACGTCGACGTCCGGAACGTCGACTTCCGGAACGTCGGCGTCCGGGACATCGGCGTCCGGGACATCGGCGTCCTGGACATCGGCGTCCGGGACATCGGCGTCCGGGACATCGGCGTCCGGGACATCTTCGTTCGGGACATCTTCGTTCGGAACATCCCCCGAAACACTGCACGAAGTAAACCCAGCCAAATTCTCACTCAATCGGGACACGAATAGTCTGAAAGATTTGGTTGGAAATTGCCGAAGCAAAACCGAAGTTGCCACGACAAAAACGAAAAATGGAGGCCCCTTTCGGGGCCCTCCCTCTTTTTTCCTTCTCTTCCTTCTACACATTTTCATGTCTCGAGCTGTTACGCGGAATTGAACCGCGTTGTTTCCACTCCGGTCTCTGCGCACCTACCGCAAGACCGTCGCTCTTTGTTGAGAACGGTGTGCTAAAGGCCCAATATATATCTAGTGCGTAGTCGTTTGTATGGACTGTATGGGAATGCATCGTTCGCGCTCAACCCGCTCTAGCCATTTAAACCTCTCGCGGAGCGAATTCATATGGCCACCGTAAGAGGCTTTTGCTCTTCGTTTAGCGATCGCTTGCGCTGCGTACGTATGAATGAATGACCGCTCGCGCTGGGTATACCCGTACGGGTACCCATACGTCCGTATTCGACCGCGCTGGGCATTCGACTGGTCAACGATGGCTCGCGCTGGGTTTTCGATCGCTCGCGCTGGGTCTTCGAAGACCCGATCGCGCAGGGCATTTAAACTTCGTATCGTATTGCATTGCGCATGCGCACTTTGATGCACAAACCTCGATTTTTCAGTTCGGATCGGCTGTCGCGGCAACAGATGGGCGCGGTGGCCAGAGATTTCTGGCGGTGGCGGGACGGGGGAATTTCTGCGTTGGTGTAAAAGAGACAAGGCTATCACCATCTCGCTCTTGCCCATTAATTTCCTATCTCGACCCGAAGCTAATGTTGGTAGGGATCTTCGTTCGGAACATCTTCGTTCGGGACATCTTCGTTCGGGACATCTTCGTTCGGGACATCCTCATCCCGCATTTCGTGAACTGAATCGAATTCTTCATTTACTTCTATTGAGCTCCACAAAACGAATTCTTCCTCTTCCGGCTCCTTTTTGGACCTAAAACAACAAAAGAAATCGATCATACCCATTGTGTTAGTTTTGAGCATCCGTACTCAATCGTTACAAATGCTCAAATAATGAAATGTGTATACTACGATTGATTTATAGGCTGTTTCGAAGGTAGTAAATTGCATTTCATAGTCTACTAGATGCAATCGGTTTTATTTAAAATTTTAGCAATTTCTTTTTAGATCTCAGTTGGTTGAGATTTAAAATTTTAGATCTTAGTGCACACTTATCTGATGTGTATATTTACTACGTGTAAGGTTTTATGTTTTATCCTACTTACCCAAATTTGTTCTTTTTTTCTTGTCCTGTGGCTATTGAATTTGTTGCCTTTGACTCGGCTTGTTGGTGAATTGTTGCCGGTAAGTAAATATTCACCTAGAACAGAATTTACGAAGACCTCGTTGGGAAAATACTAAAAACTGTCAACAACAATACAATAGGCATCGAGTCCCGAAGCAGCAGTGAAAACATTTGAATGAATTTGGGCAAAGTATACCCAAACACGATGGACGGCATTTCATGAATTTGACAGAATTGGTGAAAAAAAGCATAAATGTTTCTCCATCGGGTAAAAGAGTAAATGAGAGTAAAGAAAACCACACAAATTATCATTCAAGAATCTATTCGGATATTGAACAAGACGCTACTCTAGCGATGTTCATTTAATGTTCCGATCAGTTGAATATATTTAAATCATGAATTGATGTTTTCTCTGATTTCGGCCATGAACATTTTGAAACAATACTCTAAAAGAAATCGGAAAGAATCGAACTTCCGGAAAGAATGAAACTTCCGGTCGAAGGATTGTTGCAGCGCTGTGTAGACCTGCAGTCAAACAAAAAAGTCGAGGAAAAGAAATAAAAGTTATAAACTAAACCAAACTCAAAATTATTTTGCTGTTCCTTTATTACAATGAAATTGTTTACGGGTAACAAAAACATCTTCTGTGCAGCGATTTAAATGTTTATTTAATTTGAATATTTTTAAACACATCAACTCATTTACATTTACATTGTTTACATTTACATGGTTACATTACAAAATGATTACATTATCAAACAATTGATCAATACAATAATAAATCTAACTACATCTAACTACAAAAAAATAAAATAAGTAATCCTGCCAAACACCGATCCATGGCAGACGGCGTCACCCTTCTTTGATTGTTTTTCCTTTGGAGCGTCGATTTCGGAATCCTTTTTGTCCTCCAGATAATCGTCATCTTCGTAAAACATTTCTGCCTCTTCTTCTTCGATGTCCCCTAGCGAAGGTTGCCAGCCCTGGAAATGAGTGAAAACATCTTTTAATACATGTAAGATTTTATTTTTTCTCTTACTTACCAATACATCTTTTTTTACCCTCGGGTAGCAAACGCCCACCTCTGTAACGTTGTCGTCCAGATTCATCAGAACGTCGTCGTCCGGAACGTCGTCGTCATCCAGAACGTCGACGTCCGGAACGTCGACATTCGGAACGTCGGCGTCCGGGACATCGGCGTCCGGGACATCGGCGTCCGGAACGTCGACATCCGGAACGTCGGCGTCCGGGACATCGGTGTCCGGGACATCGGCGTCCGGGACATCTTCGTTCGGGACATCTTCGTTCGGAACATCTTCGTTCGGGACATCTTCGTTCGGGACATCTTCGTTCGGGACATCGGCGTCCGGGACATCCTCATCCCGCATTGCATCAACTGAATCGAATTCTTCATTTACTTCTATTGAGCTCCACAAAACGAATTCTTCCTCTTCCGGCTCCTTTTTGGACCTAAAACAACAAAAGAAATCGATCATACCCATTGTGTTAGTTTTGAGCATCCGTACTCAATCGTTACAAATGCTCAAATAATGAAATGTGTATACTGCGATTGATTTATAGGCTGTTTCGAAGGTAGTAAATTGCATTCCATAGTCTACTAGAAGCAATCGGTTTTATTTAAAATTTTAGCAATTTCTTTTTAGATCTCAGTTGGTTGAGATTTAAAATTTTAGATCTTAGTGCACACTTATCTGATGTGTATATTTACTACGTGTAAGGTTTTATGTTTTATCCTACTTATCCAAATTTGTTCTTTTTTTCTTGTCCTGTGGCTATTGAATTTCTTGCCTTTGACACGGCTTGTTGGTGAATTGTTGCCGGTAAGTAAATATTCACCTAGAACAGAATTTACGAAGACCTCGTTGGGAAAATACTAAAAACTGTCAACAACAATACAATAGGCATCGAGTCCCGAAGCAGCAGTGAAAACATTTGAATGAATTTGGGCAAAGTATACCCAAACACGATGGACGGCATTTCATGAATTTGACAGAATTGGTGAAAAAAAGCATAAATGTTTCTCCATCGGGTAAAAGAGTAAATGAGAGTAAAGAAAACCACACAAATTATCATTCAAGAATCTATTCGGATATTGAACAAGACGCTACTCTAGCGATGTTCATTTAATGTTCCGATCAGTTGAATATATTTAAATCATGAATTCATGTTTTCTCTGATTTAGGCCATGAACATTTTGAAACAATATTCTAAAAGAAATCGGAAAGAATCGAACTTCCGGAAAGAATGAAACTTCCGGTCGAAGGATTGTTACAGCGCTGTGTAGACCTGCAGTCAAACAAAAAAGTCGAGGAAAAGAAATAAAAGTTATAAACTAAACCAAACTCAAAATTATTTTGCTGTTCCTTTATTACAATGAAATTGTTTACGGGTAACAAAAACATCTTCTGTGCAGCGATTTAAATGTTTATTTAATTTGAATATTTTTAAACACATCAACTCATTTACATTTACATTTACATTGTTTACATTTACATGGTTACATTACAAAATGATGACATTTTTATCAAACAATTGATCAATACAATAATAAATCTAACTACATCTAACTACAAAAAAATAAAATAAGTAATCCTGCCAAACACCGATCCATGGCAGGCGGCGTCACCCTTCTTTGATTGTTTTTCCTTAGGAGCGTCGATTTCGGAATCCTTTTTGTCCTCCAGATAATCGTCATCTTCATAAAACATTTCTGCCTCTTCTTCTTCCATGTCCCCTAGCGAAGGTTGCCAGCCCTGGAAATGAGTGAAAACATCTTTCAATACATGTAAGATTTTATTTTTTCTCTTACTTACCAATTCATCTTTTTTTACCCTCGGGTAGCAAACGCCCACATCTGTAACGTTGTCGTCCAGATTAATCAGAACGTCCGTAAAGCTTAAAAACATTTTATTTTAAGTATTTAAGAAGAAAAACTCATTCTTTCTTAGCGTGGCAGGTGTGATGTGTGTTTTTATACAACATCCACTCAACGAACTAATTATAACTGAACATTTATATTGAAACGTTTTTGCTTGCTCGAAGCAACTCTGCGTCCAGGCAGGCGCGTCGGCTAGCGCGTGCCGAAAGTGACCTAGAAGATGTCAGTTTGACAGATTGTAGATAACATTCGGGACACGGACGCGTCGGACGCGCGCCGTCTATTATCGGCCTAACATGGAAAAGATAGTCGTTATAGTATTATTTTCTTATGCCAGTAAGAATTTATCCGCTCCTTTCTCGACTCCTTTTTCATCGGAAAGAAGAACTTGTGAACTAAAACTCGAATCGAATAATAATTTCAAAATGTTTAAATCTTTATTCAGGTTCTCCAAATGAATGTGTATCGAGACACTACAATGTTTCTTTTCACAATTTCGTGTCCGTTTATAGCTATTCCCAGCTTACTTTCCTTTTTATCATTTTCTTTTTTCCAGTTTTTTGTCTCTTTGCATATGTTGTCACTATGATAATCCGTTCGCTTTTTCTTATTACTTACGCAACGACTTTAGAGTTGGGGGTGCTACATACCAAACAAACTATCAATCGCACTGTTTTTTTGTTTTTCAGTATTTCGCTTTTAGCTAAATTCGGCTTAAGTTTTTCTCAACCGCCTCGGTTTGGAACCCCGCCATCGGGAAACCGGTAAGGACAAAGACATATTTAGCGATTTGCTTCTGATTTTGATTTTGGTTTGTACCCAATGCTATGCTGAATCCGTAAGACCATTCGAGCGTCCACAAATGGCTTTTGTAATGCTGTCGGTGAGGCAGAATTAACGGTGCGCAATAGTCGGTGCCATGGGGTCACACGACTCTGTATTTCTTTCTGTAAAGTTGTCTTTAGCACAAGAATTAGTTGCTACTGTATGCATTTCAATTTAAAAAAAAACATTAATACAAATCCACAACTTGTAGTCGGTTTGATGCCCCCGGTGTTGGATTCTGCATTTCAGTGTGTTAATCTAAGGTACTTTACACCGCGAACTGCAACAAATCGGTGCGATTAATCGTTTACTTTGTGACAATACATTACATTTCTTTACAAACACACGCACACGAAGAGGCATGGCAAATTGAAGGGAAGAAGAAAATGGCATTGTATCGTTAAATTCAACCAACGTTGTAAGTTCTTAGTAGGATAATTTTATACTTTTCTTCTTCACGTTTCTCAAATAGGAAATGGTGCTAATTAAAAAGGGCTTGCGAATGGCGGAAAGGCTCAAACAGGACAACGTTTTATACAGTACTAATAATACACATTCATTCCCCATTCAAACATTCAGCTTCGTGTTTTTATCCAACCCGTATGGTTGGAAGGATAACACAGAACATGGCCATTCGCGTGTGCACAGTCGCTTATTAACCGCTAACGTTAATAATACAAAATTGTAATGAGGATGTAAAAACATGTGCAGTTGGTTGATAAATACTCAACCAAATTAAAAGTTAGAGTTGAGATGGCGTAAGGAACTACAGTATACTAAGACGAATAAATACTCATATGAATCAACACAAACACCGAAACTCCCGGAAAGATTCCGCTAAGCAACTAGGATTGTACGCAATGATAAAGCAAATACAACACACACGACGGACCTACCGTGTTCCGTATTGACCAAAACTAAAAGTGCATACATACATTTTAGTTGCTAAACCGTCCGTTTCACCATTCACCAAAGAGTAGTATCACCAAATAGACATAAAAATGGACGTTATTACTATAAACCAATAATTGTACTTTTAACACCTGCATAACTGATCGTTTGCAGAGTGCTACCACCGCGTCTTGTGTGGATTGGAAAAGGAAAACGAAAATAATAGATAACACGACGGGAAGTGGAAAGTATAAATCTTCTATCATATTTTAACCGTGGTTTTCTTCAAAAACCGTATTACAATTCAACTGCCTAAGGGACACACATATGAAATATTTATATAATAATACATATATATATATAGATATATATATATTTATGCAACATAAAAAAAAGACGGACACTTGAGCGCATTCGACTAATAACGTAACTAAATTTGCTGCGGTGAGGAGGACAAACAAATGCTTTTTTGTATCACAATCTTCACATAATCATTCTTCATCTTCCCTTCGACACCTTGCTAGCCGGATTTTCCGTCTTCTGGATTCTAAACAGTGTGCATGGTCGTGGACCGTTTAAATTCCCCGTAAACTGTCGCTGATACTAATGGTGTACCGCAGCCGTGCACTATTTTCTATTATATTTTCTTCGCCTCAGCATCGTCGTTCGCTGATACGCAACCGACTGAGTCCCCTTTTCCAATTTATGCTAGGAAACTAACGACACTATCGGATCTTGAATAGAGTGGGACGTACTAAATCGTACCACTCTCGTGCATGAGATGAGCACGGAGTTAGTAGCATTTTGTATGCTTTTGGAAAACACCGTGGACAAAAATAAAACAACATGTGAGAAACTGCCATGTATGACAAAATCGACTAAAGATCGACATCCTCTATATGATGGTGTTTTGGGGGAGTTCAACTCGCAGTCAATGACTGCGTTTCCAATAAAAAAGGTTTTTCTAAATAAAAAACCACTAGAATATTCTCCAAACATAAAAAACATCACATGGCTACTTCGATTACAGCCCCGAACATCGATTCTGTTGCCATTCAAGATCACTCGTACAAATGTCTGTGTGTGTGAGGTGAAGTTTTGTTTTCCGAAAACTGAAAATCATCTGACTGTGGTAGATTGCACAACTTCCTTTTCTTTTTGTCATTGCTTTGTACCTTCCTTACATCTCGATGATGCTTGCAACTAGAACAAATGGACAAAACTAGACCCATAGCAGTTTACGACAAACTTGTAGCTCCTTGGAGCTCCGTATTTGATCCCCAGATCCTTCTATGATTTGGCCTGTTCGTTTCGTTGACATCATTCCCTTCCATACCAGCGCAGGCTAATGCGACCCTAACTAATAGAAATCCTCGCAAATTTCTGTAAGGATGTTCTTGAGGCTGTCCAAACCGCGGAGGAAACCACTGTCTGGGCCGTGGTGTACCTTGACGTTGGTGCTGGTGCATAGTGAGGCACCCCCGTTCTTAATCTCGAACGTGGTGTGCGCGAAGTCAATCATACGAACATCGGCCATACCGAGCGTGCTGGTGCCGCCACCGATACCCATCGTACCGCCGCCGATCCCTCCTAGCCCGCCGCCAAGCGAACCCGATTTTGACTTGGAGCTAAGCTTTCGGCGTAGCGGGATCGAGGTGCCCCCTGTAGCCGTTCCGCTCGCAGTAGAGCCACCGAGCGGTTTCCGAATGGGGCCGCCAGCTCCGACGCCCGCATCTCCCGGGCAGCAGCTACTGCTATCCTTGCCCTTCAGCCGCTTCGAGCCACTGCTGCTACCGATCTGCTTCTTGCGCAACAGCTGCCGCTCCTCCTCGTCGTCCACTTCACCCTCCTCCTCGTCGTCATCATCCACCTCATCTTCGTGGTATCCGGCGTCGGAGTTGTCATGCTGACTACTACCCTCAAACACGCCACCGACGCGTTGCTCCACACTTCTGCCCACCCCACTCGGCTCTATTGCACCCAGAACCGCACCGGCAACCCCGGTCGCGAAGATACTACCGCCGCCCAGGTCGTTCGTGGTGGCCACACTCTCCGTAGTGTTATTGTTGCAAATGTTGCTGCTCTCGAGCGAAAGCTTACTGTGGCCGAAAGTAATACTGCTGTTGCTTGTACTGAAACCGCCGTCGTTGCCCCGCAAAGGTCCTCCACTCTCATCCCCCAGGAAGCTGGGCTCGAAATCGGTACTTTGTTCCGGGCGCCCACCCGGCACCGACGCTTTTGGCACCACGAAGGCCGCCGCGTAATCGTCGCTGCTGCTGTTGCTGTTGCTACTGTAGTTCATCCATGAGTCCATCGAGTGCGGGCTGGAGCTGACAATGTGCTGCGACGAGGTCGCACAGGTAACGCCACCACCAACCGCTGAGGGTAACAGTGGCATGATTGGAATGGCGTCGCTCGGCGATGATGAACCATCAGTCGCACCCGGATAGATGGTCTCCTCCGAAATCGGACAGAATGGTGCTACCTTCGCTGTTTCGGATGCCGGAGCAGAAGACAAATTTCCCGTCGTACGGTCGCCACCATTACTACCTAGACTCTGCTCGATCGGCTCGACGGCTGCCGTCACTACACTGCGGAAGTGGTGACCGGCGAATGTGGTGCAAGAACCAGGAGCCGTACCGACCCGGGAAGCAGCATCGGAGTTATGGAGTGGCGTTGATGATGCTGTGGCTGCTGCCGCTTTGGCCGCTGCAGCTGCCGCTGCCACCGTGGCCATCGAAGCGTTCACGCGGTGGTGATGTAGCGAGGAGGAGGAACTAAAAGAGGCGCGCGGCGGCGGGACTGGAAACTCTTCATTCGACGACGACATCGGTGGCTCAATCGAACTGTTTGATGCGTCTGCGTCGTAGCAGTAGGAGTTTGATTCCGTCTCGAGCAGGTGGTAGTCGCCGGCATCGGAAGGCTCGGTACTGTCGGCCATCATGACCGGATCTTCGTACCCCTCGTACACGATCAGTAGTGAGCTGAAGGCAAACAGAACAAGTTAATTAAATGCATGCGTAAAATGTCGGGCATGATTGAATATTTACCACGAGTAGAAGCGGTAGCTCGATTGCTTCTCGATGACGCGCCGTAGCTGCTCCAGCTTGTCCAACACTTTCGCGATCACCTTCGCCCGTAATCGGTAGCCGTTGTGGAAGAAGTTGTGCAGCGCTTCTTTGAAGCCGTCTTCGGACAGCTCGCGGCCCCAGTACTTGTCCCGCTTGACGTAATCGTCGAACTTCGTCTGGTAAACCTGCATACCGCAGAGCCGGACGCCGAGTGAGGCTGATGTGCTGGCCGCACACTTGGCCATCTGCTTACTGCGCTTTTCCGCCGATGCATCGTCACCGTGCTGGCGGGTCCCCATCTTGAGATCGAGGATGCAGGGCTGCCGGTATGCGGAGGTGATGTTTTCCAGCATCAGAAAATCTGCTCTCGGATGAAAGGAAAATAGAAAAACGGGAATATATCGTTAGTGCAATTCTATTGCGGCCACAGTTCAAACAGAACACAGCGCCCAAGCAGTTACGTTCTTCCGGCTTCAGGGGGAAGGGTAACGGAACTAGCGTGGAGTCGATGAAAATGGACATGGCAACAGGATGAGAATTGATGTGTATAAGCTTGAAGTACTGCAATGAAGCTTTGTCATCCAGGACGGTAAAGTGAAATCCGCCATGGATTACTCTCGCACAGTGTCGAAAGTCGGTCTACCTAATAGATATAAACTAATTCTATCACCATTTTCCATCAGTGTGCGAAAACTGACGAAAAAAGGAAACGTGACAAGTACAAGCAGTTCGTGTCTTGTTCACACGGAACCCACGAACAGTGCTGGGCGCCTGTAAGTAATCACAACATAAGGATTTGACTTTCTTCTAAAGGTGCCTGTACTTCAGTACAGAAATCATTATTTAGAATTAAATTTAGTGCTCGACTCAGGTCAACCGTGTTTTTTGTGTGCCATCAATCCCATATTTGATAAAGCTAATTCGTTCGTCGACCAGACATTCGTTGTTACGAATATATTAAATCCGCACAAATGATACGAAAAAAGGACGTATATTTATTCGACTTCAATCGATAATAGCCTCCGCCGCTACTGTGCAGACATTCGTACGCGGGATGTACGTCGTGATTTGGAAGCCATAAAACAACGAATACATGCAGCATGTTGATGACTCTCCTCGCCGGTAGGAATTTATTTGTGTCTAAGGTTGTGGTACGTGTTTATGTGCATGTGCGATGAACTGACGGTCAGATGAATACTTGTCGACGAGCACGAAGGAACGTAAGCAGTGGGAACGGACGGACGGCACACAACGAAGCGATTGCAGGGCAGGATATGTAGGAAAGATATGTCATATTTCGCGACCCATTCGACTTCACAACAAACCCCTCCCTCTTTGGGTTTGAGTAAGAGGATGTGGTCGACGATTGCGTCATCGCTTCCACGAACACGATACTAACATTGTTTATTGGAGTTGTCTAACTGTGCAATACTTTTTAACACTTCAGAAGGTATTCCATTTTTATGTATTTTCATCCTGCAAGTAGAAGAGTAGAGAAAGAGAAAAAACCATGATTAGAGCCGGGCTGCATGTGCGAGATCTTACTGCGACGTCAGGGGATTTTTACTGTGAGTGTCAGAGTTTTGTTCGGCGACTTCCTCGTGTGTGGCACACCTCTCTTTAGCTCTGTTCGGTGAGAAGTTTACCGGTATCAAAACATCTAAAAAAAATACAATCGATGGTGGCATTTGTGAGGCTGTCATTTGTAGTAACGGGGGATCGGCTTAAATAGTGCGCGCGCGCACTAGCGCTGTATACAGCATGTCCCATCATCGACTGACTTTCACGCGGATGATAGAGGATTCATGGTCACAACAAACCGTCATCAAAGTAGACAATCTACAGATAACCAGACACCTGAAACACCGGCCGTAACCACGTGGCAAACACCGATGGATCGTTCACTTCATTTGTCGCCACGTCAGTATATCGCACCCGAATTGACCCCGAAAGGCAAACACAGGCTTACGCCAATGACCAGCAGGAGCCCTCTCCCCCATTTGCACTAGCGTCTCCGGCAAACGGTACATTTTTACAGGTAACCGAAGCCAAACGGATAGCATCAGAGTCGCAACGAACGTATACTAACCGTAGCACCTCTTCACGCTTCCTCTTCGACGCGGCAGTCTTTCGTACTGGATCGTCCCGGAAGCTGGGCGAGTAGCGTTTTTCGAGCTTTGAGCCACCCATGGTCGTCGCTTGCATAACACCTGAAACGAAAATGGAAAATTAACAAAATGGTTAGAAACGAATTCATTAGAATACGGTTAAGAACGTCAACAAAAATGCAATTAATTGCATTTAACATTGGTGCAACGCCACTAGAGTTGCCTTTTCGATGTGTTCCCTCCCTCCCTTTCATAGCACGTGTGGTTGATATTTTTATTTAGAACCTCATGCAATCAAATGTGACCATCAACGAACCAATGATGATTCAATTGATTTCTCATGCCATTGGCACTTGATTGCCAGATGACAAAAACCACCAGAATTAATCAGCTCTGCTGAAATATGATTTAGATGGAGACGCCTAGTACCAACTTGACTCTATCAACAGCGAAATGATTTCGTACGGTTTTATATGAGTGTGACTTGGGCAACATGTATGTTGCCTGTATTGAATATTGTTTTATGCATGGCCGATATGCCGTAAAAAAATAGTTTTAATGTCAATTGTACAACTTTGATCAAAATTGTGTAACAACAGCAAACAATTTTAAATAAAAAATAATATAATAATAATAATAACCTTCGCAGCAGATCTCTCTATTTTATGTAACAACGTATTTGAATAGAACTATTACTTTTTGAATATGAGTTTTTTTTTAAATCATTCTGAATTCCTGAAAACATAGGCACATTTGGGTACATTTGGGTTTATTTTACCAAGGTCGAATTTTTAAACACACTACATGTAAGACAAAACAGAGTAAAATATTATGTGAGGGCATTCATGGTTCTTCGAAGTTTCCAATTGCAACATTGTAAATGCCATCGTCTTTCTTTGAAGACGTACTACTTTCCATCCAGAACCGGAGGGATTAGTTTTAACATATTTTCATTTACCATCATCTAGCAGGACAAGTTCACAAACACCTTACGGTGCCATCTATCCAACTTGCTGTGTGCGTGTGCGCAACATAAACACACGTGAGCCCGCCTGCAGTATGTGTCAACTTTCGTCCGCATGCCGATGCTCCCTGATTTTGCTTTCATTTCTTATTTTTTCGACCAACGTTAACCTACCATGAACTCGACCTAAATGGGAACCAACGTCCACAGGCTGTGGGTTGTGTGGTGTGTTCGCTGGCACAACTCCCTTCTTTATGTCCCAACAAAATCACGCCATCCAGTTTCATTGGAATCCATTGTACGATGCTCGCATGGCGTAACAACACTTTGTGGCCGAATCATTTTACCTATTGTACGCGACATGACACATCCGGCAATTGATATTAATGTATTTATGTATAAATATATAAAAAAGTAAAAATGTAACATTTCCAATATTAATATTTTGGACAAATTAGATCATCCATGTATGGGGCGGTAGATACGCTTTATATAAAGGCAAAAGCGAACAGAACACATGTCCAACTACAAACCGACGATTCGGTTGCCGTGATTTAAAGGTTTATTTTCCATTCCTAATAACATACATCACATTAACTTCAAAGCCTATTCAGTCCGATTCCGCCAGGCCTCGGGAAAACGACCGACAGAAGAGCCGTAATATTTTCCTCATCAATACTGCTCTGTGCGAGGAGGAAAAGATGATGCGTCATTCAAATATTTATCCTCGCATTCCATTCCTTTCCAGTTGATCTTCCACTCGAAAAATTTTCCGATAGAACCACTACTACAGCTAATAATAACAATAATAATAATATTACTAACAATAATAGTAATAATGAAGGCGTGTGGCGCATTAAAATGACTTGGCGCCAGTCAACGGGTTGTCTTGTCTATTTTTTTTTGTTACGGTATTTTTCCCTTCTTCAAACGCGCAATATTTATTAGGAAGGAAGAAGAAAATTCCGGTTTCCTTGACCATTCCGACGTCGAGTCCGACGGTGGAAAAACGAAACGCGCAAAACCTAGAAGCAATGTGCGTTCGGAAGTGAGGCATGGATAAGGTTGTTTTTTAGCAGTTGGAATGAGTCGAGTGGACGGCGGAAAGAATGTCTAAGAAGATGCATAGCTAGCTGTAGTTTGAATCACCGAAAATCCACGCTGTAGAGAAAAACCACTCCAATCTCAGCTGCCGGTGGAGACGAAGGAGGTTGATAATTTTTCTTACGGATGTCCATAACCACCCGCAACCAACCAACCAGCAACCATGCTTAAACGCGCGCGCACTCCGACATGGCGACTCTAAAATAAGAATATAGTCGTTCTGCGGGAAAAAGGCCTGGCTCGTTCTAGGGTGCGCTACAAATTCGTCCGTGCGGTTAACTTTGGCAGCGATAATATTTGTTTTTCCGGTCGGTGCTTCAATCGGCGGAATCTTCTGTAATATTTTTATCGAAAACATTGGGCTTAGGAAACGCATTAAATCCATTCGTGTATCTACGCAGAAGCATCATCCTCAGCGGGGAAGGAAAAGTAATTATCGATGAGTAGATTTGATTAAAATACCATCACTTTACTCTTGAAAAGAGGGTAAAGGGCGTTGGAGGGTGCTGAAGTAAATAGCGACGATTACGCGCCCGTTTGCTAGGTTTGTAGCGCAGAATACCAATGCGCCATCACATTCCAGAGCTCTATGTAATGTTGGTATGAGTAGGATGAAATTGGTTGGTATGAGAACAGAAATGCACCTATATCGCCATAGGTAGGAAGAAAATTGCATGTCCCAACCCCTGCTTGTGAAGTTTTTCTATTACGTATTGCAATCCATATGTACTATGTCACAGTGTTCACCGTGCGGTAGGCGGCTGCAAACAAAATAGCTATATTTTTCAACCTACAAACCAGTATGTTAAAGGGGTAACTACAAGTAGTTACTTTCCACTTAGTAGTCAAAATTTACACTTTTGCAAACAGAGAAGAAACATTCAAATAGTTTGATTCTGCCTAGAAACGACCTTGGCGTAGACACACGACGTACGGTGACCTTCACCGGGATTGTTGCACCAGTCGGATGCATCGCACGAGGAGAGCGTGAAGAGAATGTTTTCTTTACACGGAGAAATCCATGCAATTTTTCCCGTTTCCATATACACTAGAGAGAAGTGAACGGTTTGTGGACGATGAGTTTCTGTATTTGGAAGAATAACAGCGAACATCACGATCGGCGCCGACGTTGGCGACGGCAGAAGCACCCCTCAACAGCTGCTTGCGGGCGAACACTTTATTGCCCATCGCATTGCCGGGGTGACACACTTCAGTACGGTTATAGACTGGTGGTTGGCCCGCATTGAAACTGGACTTGGTTGCCAAGCGCGCGCCGTGGGAAAATTCCACTCGGAAGAAAGCGAGAGGATGAGTTTTGAAAGAAAAGAAGCGAACATTCCACGATTGGGAAAAGAAAAATTAAACCAACCAGTTAAAAGGCGATTTGGTTCAAATGTAGCGTGAAAACAGTGACGCTTCCAATCTAATGGATAGACAATTAATCACCTACTTTTAATTAAACAAGAATGTTCCATGATTCACTCTCCATTTTGTTCTAGCATGCTCGTATGTTTCTATGACTAATTCTTCAACACTATTAAAACAAACGAGTTTTCCTTCTGGATTAGTTATAACAAACATAACTTATAGCTGAACAAATGAAATACACGACAAATCAATTCAATATTCAGTGAGCAATCGAATTTCAATGGGCAAAATTGTTGCTTTATAGTGCTTCTAATAAAACACAGACAGATTCCAGAAAACGACACAAAATGGGACTTCAATTCTAATAGCACGTTACGGAACAAATTGTAAAGGTACTTTTAAAGTTATTGTTGGAAACGTTTCGGTCCAACGAAGCTAGCCGAACAGAAACGTCGCCGCGACGGCGATGTTTTTTAGATAAGCATAAAAAGGATCGAAGGACGCGCCTTCGATCTCTTTGCAAGGCGGAACAGTGAGAAGCCGGACAATTTTTTGGCGTATCGAACGACCTTAATAAAGTTAGTTTCAAAAGGCAAGAAAAGCTGGTGCCTTTCATTTATTCCCGCGAAGAGCACCGTTAAAGACAATCGTCTTTAACAGTTATCTAATTTTGCCTCTACAAATATCCCCTATTTTATAGATTGTGGACCATCGTTTAGGCCTTTAATGTTATATACTTTAAGAAAAGGTTATGCAAACAATAAACTATTGCGAATCAGGAGTTGTAAGATACAACAACAATTTTATAGATAGACAAATAAGTTACATACATGGTAATTGGTAAAGGCAGGCTCTAAGGTGGTGCTATGAATGATCTCAAAAATCCCCATTTTCTTCCACTTCCAGCGCACAACATGAAAACACTTGAACGAGTCCTTGGAAAACCGTTTGAGTAGCCACTGCAGCAATGGTCGGAGATGCCAGAAAGAAGAGGCATGAAATCATTCCGGCTGTCGAACCAGGGTCCTCAGAAAATTCATGTCGACGCAATGTCGTGTCGACATATTCCGGGCAGCCCGGCGCCGGCATTGGCGGACGAGTATATTAAAAATCTCAAAAATAGCCAACAACTTGCCCCCCGTCGATGCGACGCCGAAGGAAATTAAAATAAAACAACAATTCGAAATACTCCAAGCGGCGTGGTAAATCGCGGTAGGTGAATCGAAATTCGAATCCGACGCGAAACAGTTGGCCGCGCTGCATTTCTACGAGGAATTAGTTTCCTCCTGCAACCAATCTTGGAATGTCGATCGTGGATTTCGCTTACCTCTATACTTTGGAACAAACTGCTGTATATCGCTGGGAATGTTTTGATAGAACTCGAGTTCACGAAGGTTGAGTGGCTTGATCACAGTGCTTTGGTTCAGCAGCAGGAGTCTCGTATGGCCACCGACCTGGCGGGTGAGAAGTAAGGAAAATGGACGTAGATTTAATGTAATGCACATGCATTCTCGGAATGAATCGTTTATGCAAACCCGTACCTGGTTGTTGAGAGGATACAGAGCGATCTCGTCCTCGTCACTTTCGGTATCATGCTGTGGTTGTTGGTTGTGGTGGTGGTGGTGATGGTGGTGGAGGTTTTGATGCTGCGCTTGCTTCTGCTGCTGTTGTTGACATTGCTGCTGTTGCTGCTGCAGGAGGGCGTGATTATTAAAGTGGAGGTTCTGCGATTGATACTGCTCCTGCTCATGGTGAAGGGCCCCTGTTGTGGACGTCCGCGAGACGTGCTGCTGGTCTCCGATCTGATAGAATTGCTTGCTGTTCTGCCGAGCACCGAACAGAGATGGCTTCTGCTGGTGCGCTTCCTTTAGGTACGCCGGAAAATTGTCACCACTCTTCGTTACATGGAAACCGTCAGTAGCAACGGGTCGTTCGAAGTGAACGGACTGCTGCTGCAGTTGTTGCTGCTCTTGTTGCTGCTGCTGTTGGTGCTGGTGGGCCACATTGTATGGAACAGATCGCGAATGCTGCTGTAGCTGTAGATGGTGGTGCTCATGCTGCTGCTGCTGCTGTTGCTGGCTACTGTTGTAGTTGTGGAAATTAAGTTGCTGCAAATTCGTAGGGACATGTTGCGCGGTAGTACGTTCAATATCTCCCATGCCCCAATCACCCAGAAAATATACCATACCCCTGTATCGCAAATCGTATTCTTGGTCGGTGGAAGCTACTACCGCCGCCGTAATTGTGAGTGGTACGAAAGATTTTGCGAGGGATGCTGGCGACAATATGTAGCCTGTGTGGCTCCTGGCAGGTGAGAGATTTCTTCTTCTGCCAATTGTATGAATTTTCCACGATGCAAATTTTACCGTTAAAATCAAATCAATTCCAACGTCGTGTATTTGGTGCACCTTTTGTTATATTTCGATATCAAACTAGATTGAAGCTGAAAGTGTAAAAGACAGAATGAAAACAATTTTAACATGTGGTTTGAAAATTGTGAAACGAATGTGATTTAATATACTAGAGAAAAACAACATTTCAAAATTCAATAAAAGATCTCCTTTAGCAGTAAAAAATGAAAACACTTCTCTGTAGTAATCGACACACAAGTTCAAGGCAAGTACGCAACGTGCATAGCACATTGCATCACACCACCATGGTTTTCTGTTCGCCACCGGAATAATTCTTTTTATTTTTGAGCAACACACAAACTACTGAAGTGATGTTGAAACATAAGCCGGAATGGCAGTGGAGAAGGTATCAACCGATCAGCCGCCTGAAAAGTGTCATGCACGTGCCAGCCTAACTCCCATTATCGTGAAAGCAATTCAAATTGTTCGAATAACGGGCCTTCTATTAACCTTTAGCGACATTCCGTAGGTGTGTTGACAAACTTCTAGCAAACTGTTATTGGAATACGATCGATCGCTAGACAACGACTTTTGCTTTGTACCTCGATTAGAACCAAATACCACCCTCATTGCCCTTGTGGTAGGGTTGGCTAGCATCACGCTAATTTTATTGTAGTGATTATCACGAAAAAAAAGAAAACAGAGGAATGACTATAACAAATCACCATTGCAGGCAAACACAACTACATAAGGGCTGAAGGAAAATCTAGCTTTCTTCGATTAGCTAGCCCGTACACGTGGAGGCACAATTAATTGTCATTACACGAACGGGAAGCACACATACACACAAACACAAGCCCGTGTAATAAATGACGACAGCGACCAGTTGCGGTGGAGAAAGAAAGGCCAGCCGGTGCGGGGTGAAAGGATGTCGCACTGCAATGGCAGTCTGCAAGCTTTCACAACTTGAATCATCAATTAACATCCTATAAATACGAGCTACGATTGCTGTGCGAGTTTTTGCTTCTACGGGCACACTCGAAATGGTCGCCACATGTGTCGTCGCGATCGGCCACATGTTCGCCGACCAGGAATTGGATGATGCCGCCGAATAAATACCGCCATTAATGTCAACCTGCACTGGCGGGCGACACTGGTGCTATTTTGCTTGTGCACTCCACCCCTTCACGGATGAACCCGGACACCACACGGTAGACCACGAAACATCCCTTTCGCGTAGTAAGGGCACGACTACCCATTCCCACTAACACTGGTAACTTACGTAAGATCGTCTTAAATGGCAGGCAGCTCCCAATCCGAGCACGATTAAGCGGCAGCGATGACAACGAACGGCCCTACCCTTTGACATTACAACCGCTGCTGCACGGAACGAACGAACAACACAAGAAAAGCCCAAAAAAAAACACCGTCAGCAGGGACCGAAGAACGAGCGTGATCTGTCCCCCTGGGACACCGAAGGGGCGCGATCTACTGCCTATCGGGAGGAAAACAGCGAACACAAATGATTGAAAGGTGATCGCGGAAAATACACCAATATCTAGAATCTCGTCACTAGCTCACTGATCACTCCAATTAGGCGAACGGTCCGGTTCGAACTGAATTGAGTTTACAAGCTGATCTCGTCTCGCTACGATCCTCAACGTGTGTGCGACGTTTCTTTCAATCTCACCAGATCACATCTCAAACTTACTGGTTGCGCTCATCCTTTTCCCGATTTACTGTACTCTTTCTCGACCTTTGTCTCTCTGATTTCTCTCATTAGCAATTCATCGTACCGCGTATAGCGAGTGCGAGAGCGTTCGTATGTTTTTGTTTTACGGTGGGCACGCTCGAAATTGGAGCAACAGCTCAGCCAACCAGAGCATATACTACTATTTTTGTATTATTCTCCAATGGCGCCCCCTCCGGAACACCTTGCGTTACAACGCGCGTCCTCGAAAGCAGGAGGACACACGCATCTCGTCGAATTTCAAACAACACATCAACTCACCAACAGGTCCATCCCATCCCAGGACAATGTCACCTCGGGTGTCATCGAGAGTGCTAGACAGCACTTTACGTGCACCTTACGTTCTGAATTGACAGCGTACCGATTTTTTGGTCTGGAAGTACAAAATATTGCGACATTCAACGGAGCGCAAGTCATACCGAACGGATTCCTCAGGTTTTGGGGGCGGTGTTCAGGCCTTCAAAAGCCAGAGTCACACGTCGGACAAACCTCCGGCAGATCGGAAATGCGACGACATTCCTGGCTTCCCTTGCCTTGCGTTCCATTCCCGAACACGTGTATATCCCCCAAAAAGGTTTAAATCAAGAAGTGCTGGAACCGTGGAGCAAACAAAGAATCGACACGGTGACGCCGACGGCGGAAGCTAACACTAGCGCTAACGGCACATACCGGGGGTTCAAGGGCATCGGCACAGTTAAGTGTCCCAATTAATCGTCACATTGCGTGTTAAATGAAAGAGGAACTTGGGTAGAAAAAAAAAGATGCCGATGATCATCTTCTCTGGCCAACCTGAACGTCTTTCGTTCGAGCGCGAGCTGATAGTACCTTCCAGTGCAGACGAGTGCAAATGCCGTGTGCAGGTTCCGCTATACGTTTCAGAAAGATAACGATACGCGCCACTCAGTCTGTAGGACGCCTGTTGTACTACTGAAGGCCTTCCGGGGTCGCGTTCACGGGAAGCAGTACAATCCCCTGCTCTCTACAGTTCCTCACCACCGTCAACACCAGCAGTGTTGGGTGGTTGTCCATGCGTCCGATCGCGTACGGTTTCCCACCAACGCACACACCTCTTAGCAGAGACTGCGGCGTCATTAGCATTCTAGTGGCGCGAGTGCAGTCAGCTGATCTGCCGGTTCGTAACGTGCTTTTCGTCATGGATTCGGCGTGACGCTGAGGTGACGTAAAGTTGAATCGTTTTTTTTCCATCAGCTCGTAGACAACTCCGTCTGCGTGTTCCAGTCAAAAGCAGTGGAAGATCACTGAGGGATGAGCGTCGTAACCGCCGTGACGAGAAAGGAAAGATCAAAACAAAACAGTGTACGGATCGCAGCGCTTGACAAGTCCGGGGATGGGATGGTGCGATCGGGCACGAAGCGATCGCATGGATGAAGTACGCGTCCCAGAGGTATTGGATGAAAAGCAGACCGGATCCGACCCGCCATTGCTATACAAGCATCTCCATACGTTGGTGGGCAGCATTGTGTGAGAGAGCACGCGTTACAACAGTGGTGCTAAAGCACTTCACCGTCGGTCGCAAATCGCATTTTCATGTGATACTCGCCATATGATCCTGCACTTTGTACCTCACGTGTTCTTGTGTTCAAGTAGCGATCAGCATAAAAAGTAAGGTGTGCGCAAGTATGTGCGCCAAACTGATAAAGCAGCTCGGAAATATCACTAGTCAAACCACAACACAAACGCCGGAGGCCATTCGCAATACAACATCCCGGTTCAAACATTTACAAGTTATTTTAATTACTTCAGCATGAACAAAATCCCTAGTTTTTCGCTCTCCTTTTTTGCCCGTGACCTTCACACACGTTCGCCTTCATCTAACTGAACCGGTTGTTGTTCTCCTGTGCCAGCGGTACGCAAACGCATCCCTCTCGTACATTTGCGTGGGTCTTAATAATGGCTCTTGTTTGTAAGCTGCATGCTGTCACACACTCATAGAAGTTATGTACACATGGGAAACTACGGTAACATGTATACACGAGCGGAAGAAACGGTACGCAACGCACGCAAGACAAAACCAGCTGATTCGCAGCTGAGGGGATGTTTGTTCTACTGACGGAAACAACCGCTGACTCATTTCGTCTTCGTGATTGGTGGATGTTTCCCGGAGATAATAGATTTTAGAAATGCCGTTCAACCAAACAAGCTAGGATAAAGTCTCACAGTGCCCCACCATCCCACGTAAACAGTATTTGAATAAAATCATTATACGAGAAATAGATATAAACCTTACACATACACCGTTTCTTTTCATAAACACTTTCATAGTAATTAGAGTTGGATTATTCAGATTCAGATTCTTGAATCACTCTATGCTCGGATTTAGAGATTCATGAATCTTTGAATGAAAAATTCATGCCATAAGAAAACATGAACAACATTAGTTATTCTAACAAGTAGATTAACTTACGGTCGTTATCCTGGCAGAATTTGAACTCACTTAGACATAAAATAAACGACCACGGCCGAACAAGACTTATTCAGCTAGGTCCGGGATTGTGTTTACGGACCGCTTGCATCCGTGCAGTGTTGTGTCTGTTGTTAATAAGTTTTACTGTTTTATATTAGTTTGGAAGTTGAAATTTTCATTAGTTTTCGGTAGTTTTTGTGCGTAGGAAGTCGAGTATGGTCATCAGTGGCAGCACCGGCAGCATTCTTGATGTTCCAAGTAGTACAACCCGAGTCATTCGGGGCAAACTCCATGCTGGCCCTGCCAAGGTATATACAACCCCCAGCTAATGTTGGCAGCATGGATGAATAGGTCTTTCAACTAGGTAGGATAACTACTTGATGGAGCCTTTTTGGGTGGTTCCTAAGTCGGTGTTTATTTGAACGCTGCTTCATGTAGAGATCTTCCAGAACTAGTCAACTTTAACGCACCCAATTTCATAATTCTACATTTCAAAAAATGACCAACAATACGCGGTCAGTTTCCTCCAATGACCGCTGGGCTGAGAATCTTTAAAGCTCACAAAACATATTCTGCGTACCAACCTTCTTGATCATGCATGCCCTTTAAGGCCTTACTATACTTTTCCCCGTAGTGTTACTAAATACTAAATTGCACTTTTATAACTAACTGTAGTTAAGGGCCGTTTTAAGCTAGTGAAAACCAAAACAAACAGAAAAATTCAGAGCGAAGTGCTTTAAATAGATCAATAAAATAATATACATACATAACACACACGTAATACGCAGACGGATTGCTGCTAAAGCTAACGATGGGCGTAAAAACCAATTAGCGGTCGGCAGAGGCTAAAGCTTAGAGGTAAAAAGAGCATAGTCAGTCAGCTGAAGTCGTGGTATGTCCACTTCTTTCGATCGGTGCATTGTCTGCGACATGTTACAGCACAAATGTGAACTTGAGGGTTCTTTTCCGTCAACTCCTCCTATACATCGTCATTATTAGTCAAATGAAAACGGCTACTGCAGGTGACCTCGAAAAAAATCCTCTAATCCTACCTTTCCGTCGAACGAGAGTGCACCGAAGCGGCGTAGTTTTCATCAATTAGAAAGAATACGATTAGACATTAGAAACAATACAGATGACAGGCACCGGTGAAGAGGATAGTTTTCCGACCATAGCCAACCACAGCTAGTTGAAGTGTGCCGTAAACTATTTCACACCACATCCACGTTCCACATAGTTATATGGCGAGGTTTTGCATGATGGACTCTAGATTTACTGTTCGCGAGTAGTTGAGAACGATTCTTGTTTTTTGGCATTATGTTAACTGTTCTTAGTAAGACATGTTTATTTTGGTAGTAGCTAGTATCAACCCCTTCACAGTCTCTGCGTTTTTTGAGATTTTTTGTGATTCAGATCAATACTGTGTCAAATTTGGTTCAATTGTATCGTTGAGCATCACATAAATGAATAAAAATGTACAATCATGTAATAAAGTGTTTTCGATACAGGCGCACTTCGTACCAACGCCGCACAACGAAAATAGAATCAAAATGGGCGACAAAAGGCCCGAGCTCGGTTCGGGCAGAACTGCGAAGGGGTTAAGATATATTAAGCAAAACTACTTGCTAAATATTCACAAACTCATAAACCATGATCGTAATCGTCAGTACAACACTTATTCAAATAGTTGTAGAGTTGTCAATTCATATAGTAAATGAGTGCTCTACTATAAGTCACACTGACATCAGTTCTACAGTATCATGTATACCAGTAGCTACAGTATCCACTAGAGTATAAATTACTTTTCCTTTCCCGGGGCAATTCCAATGAACGTAGTCATCAACCATGCAAGATTGACTTTTAATGATTCGCTTAAGTAGAGCAAATAGCATAACCTACGTCAAGACCTAGGGAGACCCTGCTCGCAACAGTCTTCCTAAAAATGACACAGCCATTCGTCTACTCCTAGACGATGCAGTCGTTGCCACGGTGTTCCTAACGCCAGAAGTCAGCGCCGCATTGTCGTAGGTGTGTAAACTGTGAACTACAACTATTCGATTGCATATGCACTTTCCTACATAATTGCAGTTGGCAGTTGTCACGTTAGAACGGTGAGTGATTTTGCAAAAGGCGTCTTTCGTCATTTTTTTGCCAAAACATCACATATTTTTTACTCCCTCTCTCTGTCTCTCGCCCTTTGCCCCGTGCCGTGATGGGCGCTTTTTGAACAGATGAAATTAAAACCCCTCAAAGGATAACTTGAAGAGATACGTACCATCCTACAGCACACCTGTTCCGGTTGAATGGAAGCTGATGCAGTTTGCATGATGACGTTGTTGCTTTGGCGGAAATACCAAAGATAGAATGAATTGTTGGAAAATGGCCAAATTTTCCGCAATCTCAAAAGAACCAGCCCCGTACAGACGAGTGAGCACCGCGTGACCTTGGGCCTGAGTGGTTGGTTGACTGAATCATTGAACAGACTTGAATGGAAAAGGCACGCCTAAGGGCAGGCCGTTTACGGTGGAAAAAGTTTACGGAATTTTAATGAATGTCAAAGCGTAACATGAAGCGATGGACCAGAAAAGGGAACAACGAAAGGGGATAACAAGTGAGTGCAAGGATACTTCATTTGTGTTCTTATTGTTCCAATTAACACATGGAAATTTGTTTTTAATAAAAAAATCTGATAAAAACTTTAAAGCACATCATAGCAAATTGGAATGCTTTGTGGCACGACTGACTGTGCTAGCCCCAAGCATGCTCAATGTCAAGCTCGTTGGCGTGAGGTAGAACATGAACTTGCCCACCACGGTAAATTGCATTATGGGCAACAACCGGGCGGAAGAAACTGTATACATACACATTATTGTCCACGTTGGCGGTTGGTTACAAGGCACGCCACCCTTTCAAATCCGTTTGTGTTGACTAGGCTTCTAATGCGGTTATACAGATGTGGCAGGAAGGCATTAGGTTACTTTCCTTTACACTTCGTGCAAGTGACATCACACCCGGAACACTAATTCAACGTACACTACAAGAAGATCGCGATAACGGAAGTAAATAGTGAACATATTTGCACTTCTGATCGTTATACTGACAAAAACAAGGATATCTACCAGATAGTGGATGATATTCTTCAAAACAGTGATCATTCGAAGCTGGTACTGTTCCTTGTACACGACAATATTTTTGAAAACATTGTAAACACGCATTTGTGTTCCCATATCCGGTGCTAGGAATAGCACAGCGAAAACAAATAAACCGAGCTTCAGTGCAAAATATCGATGCAAGATAACGACGCAATGCGAACAAAAAGGGGTAAACAACGCGCCTACAACTGTTTTCCACTGGCAGTTGGCGACGTCATCGACACACCCCATGACGCATCTTACAAGGGCTACATAACAAATCGTCCCATTAGCAAGTCATTTCTTTAAATTGATGATAGTTACTTCTAACAAAAGAGTAGATTTCTAGAGCTATTAGATAGAGGATTGATTTCCGAACCATTGACTGATGGTTGCGAAAATATTTGAGCAATCAATTTTAAACGCCAACAGATGGATAAATATGTTGGAACATTTCATACCGAATCACAAAGAATAGTTTTGACAAATCGCTACATCTGGAATAGTAGAATTAAATTTTTAATGAAGAAAGTATTTCCAAAATGCAACCCTTTGTTGTTTTGTTGTTGCGCAAATTTTTACAGGAAGTATAAATAAATTTGTCAAAATAATTGTCCGAACAGTGTCAGGTCAATACTATAAATACCAATGTACTACGACCCGTACTCCATAGTCATACAAATTGAAACAGCTAAAACGTGACATTTCTACAAAAAAATCGCGAAGTCGGGCGTAGTATTTCTGTTTCACTTAGTCTGACGGACGGCTCGCTTTGTAGACGAGAAGAACAAAAAAACTAACACACTGTGTACATCTTTAAAAAACCTGACAATACCATCCCTATCCGCCTTCTTGACCTTGGAGAGTTTAACATGCCGACAACAGCCGTGTCAGTCATGCTCGACGTCGAACCGCGCGGACAGGGGCTCACAACATATCGAACAGCGGGTCGACGCTAATGTATTCTCAACAAAGCGTGTGACAAAGGAAAATAAAGCAGAAAATGGAAAAAAGATCCACCGAATCATCACCCAGCCTATTTTGGGGTCCAGAATAAGAGTGGCAAATATTTATGCGGCCAGATGTTCCGCCGTCAAACCATCGCACACGATCGATTGATCGATCCGTTATCGATGGTGGTTGTAAAAAGAATGCATTGTGGTACATTTTATCACATCCGCCAAGGTTTTATTGAACGAATACTTTTGTTTGATCAATGATTGACAACCAATCAAGCTCTTCAGAAGGCAAGATATTTTGATATGCGACTCCCACGTGTCGTTTGCGAGTCAATACGAACGAAAACGTATGATTGCATGGCTATACTTTACAAAATGCTAGATCATGATTTAATTTCTTATTTCCATTTTAAAAACAATACGTCGTCAAAGTTGCGGTAGTTTTAGTGTTAATGAAAGATTGCGTATGAAGTAGTTTGATTTAAATTAATTATCAACCTACGTTTGCAGAGCGAGTGTGCTTGCGTTTAAAACCCACTTCTAAACCAAGTAATTTGTGCTAACAAACTGCGGCATGAAGTAATAAAATAGGAACTGCCCTCCAGCTAAGATTCCTCAATGCATCTGCATTTTTTGCCACACCGTAAAAGGAATACGGTAAGATGCTTTTTTAACACTTGGCATAGTTGGTCCCATCATTCAATGCGTCAGTAGTTTACTAGAGTATTTGCCAAAGTAAACAAACATTTCACCACCCGTGTGTGTGCGTCAGTCTGAGTGGCGAACCAAGCAGGTAAAACCCATCGCCAACCAAACTGTACCATTTGGCAGCGATATTGATTATACTTTCTTCGATACGGCTGTTGGATCGCGAACAGCACAAGGTGTAACATTGCTGAAGGTGTCATCACTAAAGCGTTTTTTGATATGTTGCAAATTTTCCATTAGAAAAAATCACAAACAGCTAACTCCAAAAGGCAGTTCGGCATTGTTGGGCAAGGTTTTTTAATTGGGACACCAATCAGCTGATCAAATGTAGCGAACAGCATCTGCTTCGGGAGCTGCTAATGTTATCTTAATAACGCAGCTAATCAAACCATAAAAATGGAATTGTCCGTTAAATACTCTCAAATTATCATCCAGGACAAAGTACTCTTGAGAAGATGCTTGGTAGGAATGCCAATCTTGCCGGATGTTTGTGGAAACTGGATTGTATTCTTTCCGTGGCACACTTTTGTGTTGTTGTTTACATCTCATAAACCTACGTTACTGGAGATAATCTAATGAAAATTTTCGGTGATTGCAAGATAACTTTATCAAATGTTTTAACCCTTGAATGCATGCCCTATATTGATTGGCGATTAAAATATGGCACTATGCAAACTATTAAAAAAATACCATGAGATTAGATTCACAGCTGAGCTGACGATGCATGAAATGATTGAAATAGAACACAAGATATATAAACACACCCCTTGTGGAAACATAATATCGCGAGCGCTGTCGCTCCACGGGTTAAAGCAGTGGCGTCAGAAAGCGCGAAAAATCAGGGAAAAGAAGCTGTCGTAAACAAACTCTTCATCCACACTGTAAGCGGCCAAACAACAACACTGCAGGAAGACTGCTTCTAGCAGGACGGGCCTCCGTTATCAGAATGTGTCTTCGATAAGCAGCTATTTGTGGGCATGTTTTTGTCGTAAGGTAGTGCTAAGAAGCCACCACCAGCTGCTAATCTCGAAAACTTGTTCCTCCTCTTTGAGTTTCACTTTTTCTATTTGGTATTCCTGGTATTATCTTACTCTCGACGGGTCGACCACGGGGTATAAAGGTGTTGTGCACCAACCAGTCTCGAACGAGTTTTTCTTTGTATTTTTTGGATTATTTCCTTGAAAATAATAAAAAAAAAAAACGATCGACCAAACAGATGATAGAGCTGAGCCTTGGGATCTCGGTCTTGGGAAAACGGTGAACCACACCCATCCAGTGTAGTGTGGAGAGTTTTGTTTCCGAAATAATTACGATTTCCGGCTTATGGTTGGCAAAATACCGTCTCTTAGTAGATCATCCCGAACCAAAGCAACAAAGACAACGATCTATGAACTAAGCAATAGTTATTTATTCAAACACAGATGAAGTTTATGGGTTGGAATTATTAATGTGATAAATCATACGTGCTACATAAAAATGTTTTCTTTAGAATAATCTTATTATAAAAAATCCTTAACGTCACGCTGCAAATCCTAACGCTGCTCCTACTTGGATAAAGTGACGCACTAAAATCGATGCAAAACCACATCTTTGTATGGAAATTCTCTAAACGCTCATCCCATTGCATTGCATTGATCGCCATAGCAATCAGTTTGCTTGGGGAAAATGGAAGGATCGCTATAGCAACCACACTTGACCTGGGGAAACGCGCTCTATATTTTGGAAAATAAAAAGAATAACGACGGAAAATGAAAAGAATGTGTTCTATTGATCACACATATCAAGGAAACACCGGATGAATCTTTCAACATGATTCTAAAAAATGTGCACCAAATCCGTGTTCAATATGCACGGGCAACCTGGTTTAGCTCGATTCAATCACTTTTGCTGTGTTTTCGAAAGGTTCAAACAAGCGCGAAAGGTCACAAAAAAGAAGAAAAAACACTTAAAAACAAGCACATATGACATAGTTTTCGCACAAAACACTATCACTGAAACAAAAACACAGTCACAAAAAACTCACCAAACACTAATTCTATTGCATTATATTTTTAAATTCAACGGTTTTTAAATTGAGATCGTTAAAAGAGCACAATTGCACAAGTCCAATGACGGGAATTTTAAATCGCGTTCAATTGAACATGCGTTCCACAGTGGCCTGGAACTTTACACGAACGAATGAAAGAAAGTGGTATTTGGTAGGCACTTTGATGTAAATATATTTTTTTTATCCAGTTGGTTTGTTATACGACAGTGGGACAACCATTCTGTCCGTATGGCTTGATTAGTACCATTTTATCAACAGCGGTCAGAAAATCACAGGAGAACATTATATTTCTCGCCTGATTTTAAAGTTGATCACATTTTTCCTTGAAATGATTGTACATAATTTTTTCAAACAACATTAAGCACGGTATTTAAAATATGCAATGGTCTGCAGATTATCTTACTCATACCGCATTTACAAAATGGGCGAAATTAGTAGGAATCGAAAACATATCCTTCATTGAAAGAAGAGGGTCTCATACTTCATTGAAATAGGTTACATTAGACTGTTACGTATGGCTTGGTGACAGCTTCTGAGTTTTAACCGGGTTACAACACAATCCTTAGGTCAAGCTTCTAATGCCATAAGCCCATGGAGCAAAGCTTCCTATTGGGACAATGCTCTTCCAACCGGCATGAGGTTTTGAGGAGATGCAGCGTTTGATCTATTGAATCTACCATGTTCACTTTATTAGATCTTCTAAATTATGCAAAATTAAAATTGTTCCTTTGCAATTAACCTGTATTTCCCGGGTACCCCATATCTACCGGGACTATTTGTCGACACATTAGACAATTAATGGTGCTTGGCAAATAACAGGCATTAGCCCTGTTATTTTTCTTTGACTGAATTTGGCTGTATGATAGTCAGAAAATTATTGTATCCGGACAATGTAAAACACATCCCTCAAGTAAAGTCTGCAGTGATCAAAAATTCTTCTGTTTGGCCCGATAAATGTTTCATTACCATTCGGTCATGCCGGGATTTAGATTAGCCTCTCACAGTTTGATACAGGTTAAATCTTCTAACTGAGTTAAGGCTTTGATTTACTGAATTTGCCACAATTTTACCAGATTCTAATGCAAATTCTTTCATCAACATGGGCCCGTGTAACCGGGCCTTTATACCTAGTAAAAGTAGAAAAAATTCTCATAAATGTGTCGCTAACTCATGTTTTACTCTTACCCTCGAGGACTATGCGCCTGGTAGGCCTGATAAAACGAACACCACATTACTTCGTGACACCTAAGGCAACACATTTCTCATACAAAATGCTCATCAGCATCTACGATGAACGAAGAAGGGCGCAACTTTTTTTGATGAGTGCGTACGAAAGCGGCTGTTTTCGATATAAATAGACGAACATGTTTCTTTTGTTTCTTATGTTACCCTCCACAGAACGGACCATCTTGAGAGTGTGTTCGTGGACAACGTCGTTTTGGTTGTGGCTGAATATTTCCCCACAAGAAGCTACCTAATGCGAGCCACGGGACTAACATGCAAAAAAAAACAAATCCTCCAATACAAACACAAACCTAAGGTCGTACGTATTCCTTTAACTTTTTCTTAATATATTTTTCCCTCACTCTAACCTGGGTGTCCCAGTGTTTCGTCACAGTTCAAACTTCGGGGCAGACATATAAAAACATACAAACCGTTTTATTTATATACGATGCACACACAAATTATGCAATCTGATCTTGGGTACCAGTGTACGCTCGGTTTTGTAGTAAACTATGCTCTTCGTTTGCGCTAAGTGTTCGACAATGTACGGAACAGAAGTGTGTGTCTAAACAATGATATCAATAATGGCTTATGTTAATCGAAAGATTTAATCTTACGCAGTGCAAATTTTTATGAAACGAACTAGTTTGGAAGTACATTTGAATTGGCCTCATAAGCAGTCGCAAAAGAAATTCGTGTTTTTATGCGCTTAACTACGAGATAGAGACGGTTCCCACCAACACATTTTTATAACCATCGAAATACCACTTGCAATAGTCGTACATCTAGGCAATACGATAGAATCAAATTTGATGCTAAAATATTGTTTATTCTGTACATTGTTTTAAAAAATACGACATAATTTAGGGTATTTATAACTCGTTTTATCGTATAGGTTTGTGTATCAGATATATCCCTTACTTCCTTCTCGCAGAAAATATCCAAACAATGTTTCAAATAATGATCCAAATTAAATTTTATGAAACCTCTCAAATATTTTTCACAACTTACACTTTACACAAAATAAAACCATTTGAAGAGTTTACAGCTTCTTCTTCCGGTGAAATATTTTGATTCGATTGATGTGTTTGAGACTACTTTGGGGTTTCTGCAGCTACTTCTTTCCTACGTTGATGTTTCAATGCACTTGTTAATTTAGAATTGAACACGCCATTTTACATCCACCAGACAGATCGTCTCGTGCCTGGGGTTCCACAAGCCCTAAAGTGGATAAAGCTTTGCCGTGAGACAGAGGGGTGGCGTGATTAAGGGATGGCAAGTGGCCAAGTGATGGATTTTGCGACCACAACGATATTGAATACTTTAAAGGGACAACCGATTTTTGGCGCACATCGGTCCAACAAAAGCAACTGCAACTCAAACCAGCTAGTTCCCTTTGCTGGTACGTTATATCTGATCCAAGCCTCCGCCGTTCTCTCGCTTTGTCTCATGTGTAGGACATGGCAATCTTCACAGACTTCTCGCCGAATCAAGTGCTATGAAAGGTAAACAACATCTCCCGGGATCTGTTGCCGGGGACTGATAATTGGCTAGCCAGTTTCCAGAACAGAGCAACGAGCTGCCGGAATAAAACCTCGTATATATTGACTCTATTTCGCCGCGACAGATAACGATTGTCGGGTGAAACGAAAATCGTCACATCACTTCTGAATAGTATCTTATCAGCGACCGACAATGGCGTGTGCCATGCCAGTCTTGTTTCAATTTAAATAATACTGAAGCACAAATATCCAGTTTAAAGTAGAAAACTAAAATAATACGCTTTTCCAAAATCAAATATATTTTAGCTTAAACAGGAGGAGACATTCATTTGGAGCAGGATGAACTTTGATGTTTAGGTAGTTTTTCAAAAGTAAAATTAGAAAACTGGTTTTGTGTGGTAGGTATAACCGGTTTTCCTAACCCAATTGTGATCAGAATATTCACATAACCAATAGTGTTCGTCTACAAGATACACAATACCACAAAATTCAGCAAACAGTAGGCTAGAACAGAAACAAAGGCCATTTGTTTTGTCAGGAACAATTATTTTAAAAATGTAAAAATTAGGAACTGTCCTTTGCACTATTCTCTTCGTTTTGATGTACATTTTTTTACAAGGACCCTAACTGTCGGGACAATATGGCATGAGAAACATGACCTGTCAGGAGAAGCATCACAATAGAGCAATAAATCACCAAAGGCGACAAGACTTCGCGAAACACTACATAAACCATGCTTCCCAGTTCTGAGAAAAATGTTATTCATTATTATTAGAAAGAGAGTAAATTTGGGTGGGGCTGTGTATGGCAGCCACAGGGGTGGGGAATCAGCACACTATATCTTATACAGATATATTGCCTCCTTACTTTGGGCTCAACATCCTCAAACGTCTTAATCATGCGCCAAATATGGTTTGATGCGACGGTAAAATGACCGGTTGTTGATACATTTTAAAAGCAGCTGTCGGTCTTTCCATCACTAAACCACTCCAGTTAGCATATTACTGTTCTCCTGCAATAAAACAGCAACTTCAATGTAGCTTTTTCCTTCATTTTCATGCCATCTGATCTATTCTACAAAGATAATCCTTTTCTGACCATTTTGGGATAAACGGCAAGTACATTTATTATCAACTACAGTCAAACTGATAAAACTCCATACAACCACAAAAATTCAAGTAAAAGCAAAATACAATACAAAACATGATGAAACATCGCGCACTCACTTAATTGGTGCGTATTTAGTGTGCGATGGGATAATTTAGAGACTATCTTTGAGAATACACTGTTTTCAGGGCCAATTCGTCGGCATCAAGCTGCTCTTTGTTGGTAGTAGGCAGTCAATTGCACGCGTACGGCGACAACAACGCGTCCTTTTCTCGTCGCGCCAATGTTGCTACCGATAACGGCAAAGTTAAACTTAATAAGCCCAAACTGGTTCCTAACGACGCCAAACAAAAATCTTGCGCGTGCAATTCACTGCCTACTACCAACAAAGAGCAGCTTGATGCCGACAAATTGGCCCTGAAAACAGTGTAATACTATCGAAAGTAGATTCATATCCAAATGTTTATTCATACGAAGAAGACAGCGTGAACAACATTATCTCAATTTTTTAATTTTTTTGTTAAATCATTCTCCCACATATAGCAAATGGCCTTTGTTTCTGTTTTAGCCTGCTGTGTACTAACTCCATAATATATAGGCATTAAGTGAATCTTATACTTCGACATAATTTTTGAGGGACCAAACCAGCGAATACAATAATATAATCTCTTTAAAAGCGGAAGTAAATATAAATGTTGCAGTTAAAATGAACCATTAAAGTGGCGTCAATGTGCGCTTGGTCAGAAGGTAATAAAATATATAAATAATTATTAATTAAATGTCATTGAAATTGGTCGTTGTAAAAACTACACCGGTCAACCGCGATAGCCATACGAATCAAACATTTATTCTTTGCGGAAATGTGGAACCAGCTTCCTAACGGGTTTTCATGCCGCCGCTGCAGGGAACCGGATTTCGAAAATCCCCAAGGTCAAACCGACGGCATGATAACCTTTAGCTTTCCATTAGCGGAAGCTAAGTGGAGAGAAGTAACGGATGTATTGAGACGACATGTCCGAAGTGCACACACTTCTAGACATGATTCAGAATCTAGCATGTACTGGAAAACATAAACGACGATCACCGCTTGAGGTAGGGTAGTTTGGGGATTCCCTGCTCTAGTAATAGCCGGTTTTTCCCTCGCCAGCCAGTGTATAACGGACCAGACGGTTTATGTTGGACGTGCCCAAACGGGTAGGGTGCAATCGAGACGACAGCATCATGCTCGATACATTTCGAAAGTGAAAACTCACTAGAAAAGTTATTTTTTGAGCATTCGTTGTTGCCCGGTTTGCCTGGGAAGATTGTCACAGTGTGGGTATGTTTCCTGAAAATATTTCTCCCAAATTTACTGGTCCCAAAGACTGCGCGTTTCTTCAACGAATACGGCTACGATTCGTAAAACTGCGTGGTGGACGAACGAGATATGCTTATGTTTTTGGAAGATAATGCCAGTACGCATGCTCGACAAGTGCAGTATATCGTGTGAGAAAATTTCATAAATCACTAACACCACCAGTGTGCGGTACTATGTACGATCGATTAATAAAATAAAATGTTTTGTCTCAGAGCTAAGCGTGGCCAAACCGTAATTCTCACTTAAAGTTAGGATGTCCTGTAAGAATCGTGTCTGTATTTCATGACCCCTTGTTGATATGCCGCGTTGATATACACACTGAAACACGCAATCAATGCAGATTGAATAGTCCTATGTTACCTCTAGAGAAAATGAGAGACATTACGCGAAAAAGTGTTTTAAAACATGTATAATGCGAAATCTAATGTATTCCAGACGAAATCATAATATAACAACCATAACATACATCTATTAACAGTCGTTACTGTTACAAGTTGTTACTTGAAAATTCGTTGCAAATTTAAGTATAAACTCCACATTCTCACAAGATTGAGGCTTCGAGAACAGAGAAACAACTAACCTTGATTCTCTGTCTGATAACACCGCCAAACTGGAGTTTCGCTTGGAAATGTCGAAAAGGTAACGTATTTGAAACGCTTTTCGGACGTTCTGCCTGATGGGACGAATGAGTAGGATCCTAGGATCAGGTGCTGTGCCATAAACAGCTGACTTTTGGGAGTTTACATGTAAGAGTTTAAACGTTTTGTCAGTTATCACACGATTAACACAATTCGCACATGCACTTAGCTTTCCGTTTGATGTTTCGCTAAAATTGAACTTAAATCACAACACAACACGCTGCACGCTCAACGCATTTTCTTGCGTTCACTCTAGCCAACAGTGGACAACAAGTGAAACTTGGGACAACATCGTTGCCGCAATTGGTTCGCATTGAACAAAATAAATTATGCTGCGATTTTTTCTTCTTTCAAGCACCCCTCGAATTTAGAAGCGCCACAGAAATCAAAACAAAAACCACTGCGATAACAACCGAATCGATCGCTCAAACGTCACATAGTAGAACTACTTACGCACAACCACAAATGCACTGCACTGCTGTCACACAAACACTACCTCAGACGGGCGCTTTCGCGATCTTCTGCTCGTTTTTCGCTTTTATCCCGCCTGCCTGCACTGCTTTCCTACGAGTAACTAGGCGATCAACGACACTGTTTTTTCCTCCAGCCTGTCGTAAGCAGGTTTTTACGCAGGGAACTCGATAGTAAAATACCTAAATGTTTCACATACAATTACTAATCTAGTTTACAACCCAGATTCATCAATATACCTTTCTCGTTTTTACACTACCGTTCGGTAGTCTGGCGAGAGCCAGATGCTCTTCTTCTTTTTCTCGAGCCCAGAGCTGGCTGGTAGTTACGTATGCGAGAATCGTCGAACAATGGCTGCTATCGATGGTTCCAGCGAAAACGCAAAAATTTCGTATGTTCCCAGCCTTTCCCTTCTGTTTTAGTGGGCAAATATTTGATCCGTTAGCAGATGGGGTGGTTTTAGAAGAGTTCAACGATAGATTCTTGATTGAAAATTGTTATTAAAATCTCAAATGCGAAGAGATTCTCTGCTAGCCACATAAAACATCCACTCTGGTCTGCTTCTAGAAAATGACTAACACCGTCTAGGGTTGGCAGTAGTGTTGGCAGAATCGGGATTCGGAAGATTCGAAGATTCGATCCCTAGAGGGATTCCAAAGATTCGAATCCCATTTGACAGATTCTAAAGATTTGAATCCCATCTGACAGATTCTAAAGATTTGAATCCCATTTGACGGATTCTAACGATCTGATTCGATTAGGATTCGAATCAGATTTGATTGGTTTGGGACTCGATTTGATTCGATTCTGACTTGTTCCTAAACTGTTTGAATCGACTCACAATGATGTGAGTCGAATTAGTCACATAAATAGTCGATCTAGAGATTTCCTGGCTAGTCGATCTAGAGAGAGAAAAATTCCTGGAACCTATTTTTTACCTAGAAATACAGTAGAATGTCCATTATCCGTGTTGTTCTACCCAACCAAACCCATTTCATCAGGACCAGACCATTTTTACCGAATTCTGAATCGGATTCTGGGGATTCAAATAAGGATAAAAAAATTTCAGACCGACATTGATTTGTTTACCTGATGATGATGATGATGATGATAATGATGATGATGATGATGATGATGAGTCCCACCGCCTACCCCTACATAGGTTTGAGAGGGACGAAAGTAACTTGCGATATTAAATATAAATCATCAAACGAGAGGGGGCATTGGGGTAATACTCTCCAGAACAATCGCATCCTACTCTGCTCCATTCATACAATGGTCGCCATCGATCATAGGGGGTACATCTTAGATTTCCCAACTAGCAAAAGGAGACCACTTTCCGGAGTAGGGCAGGTATTTTCGCACAGTTTTGGTTAACACCGCCAGCTATCAATGGTTGATAGTGTGGAGAAATCCGCCAGTACTACTTAAAGGACCTCATCTTGTTCCTTCCATATAACGGCCCCGAGCAATCACCTCGAAAGGTAAATCGCCGAGTCCCCCAAGGTTAACGGGGCACCACTTTCCGGAGTGTAAGAGGATATTTCTGCTCTGTTTGTAGTTCCCCCCGCCAATTACCATTGGTTGATAATGTGGTGCCACTATCAAGAACAGAAAGGGACCCAACTACAGCGAGATGTGTAGATACTATTAGTTCTTTTCGTGCAGCCATTACCACCAATTGTCCTTATTTACGCGCGCGTGTCTAAAAACTATGTAGACTCATTCATTCTATTAAGTTAAATAAGATAATAAAAATAAAATGTCCCTGTTCATTTTTTTACTCATCATCATCATAATCGAAGACCATGTTGACAAATGCAATATTACGGGCTCAAAAACTACAACATTTACTAAATACATCCCGGTTGACAAACATTCAAATTTTTTGCAGCTGTCATGTAGTACCAGCAAGTTTTTCCATGGCAGATTGCTGGGACTCTTGCAGGAACTACTTAGTACCACCTACAATGTCAATTTCTGTCAACCGGGATTGCAAGCACAGCGTCAGACTACCCGCTTTACGTATACGGCGCATAGCGCTTGTTTAATCTCTCTCGGCATCCTGTTGTACCATTGTACGCCTTTGCAAAACAACGAATTTCGGGCGTTTCCAGACAGATAGCCGGGAAGTCTTGGCTCACCGGCATTAGGAGTGTGAGTCCTAACGCGGAAAGGCGTTTCAAAATATTGTACACAAAGACCACAGTTCCAAAGGAACACTATCCGCTGCTTGGACTGTTCCGACTGTTTCTTGGATTGGGATTCGGATTTGGGGATTTGGTTTACCCACCACTAGAACGAAGCTGACAGCGCAGCTTGGCACAAAAAGATTGAAAGTCCTTGGTCACAAGTTGAAATAATGCTAATTTGTTAATAACTTTTTAGTGCTTTGGGCAATTTTTGCAACAGGAAAAAATGAAAAATTAAAAAAAATAAATGAAAGATCTTTTTGTAGAGTCTGGGTGCGGTGAACAATTTATAACGAGTCAATCCGAAGCCGAAGGTTTAACAAATAGAACAGTTATAATAATAATAAGCCGAAGGTCCGAAGTACGTCTCTCTTGTTCGAAGGCACACTCAAGAGTGTTCAGTTTATTCCTCCACGTTTGTTTGACAGTTTCATCGCTGGTGGTGGACGCAGCCACTTATATGACAGGTGCATGACAGCTGGTGGTCGCAGCCACCATCATGACAGATAACTTATAAGAACCTTATGATAACGGTCGGACGTTACATTTTGGAAGTAAACAACTTGATATAACAAATATTCTTCTTGAGTTCTTAGTTTTTTAAATAAATATTTGAATGGGACGTAGGTACAGAAACCTTGGTTGGTATTTTCTGCTGAAATAACATATTTGTTTATAATTGTATGAGGTCTGAACCGATTTGTTCAAGTGACCCCTCAAATGAAAAGTCTTTGCAAGACACATAACTTTGTCGCAAACATGTTCCTAAATTTACTTCAACTTTTTTTGCTTTTCTAGTAGTTCCCTGAGATAATCAACCAGATCACGAACCACTCGCATGGTGTGCACCAACACACATTCATTCCCTGTATGAACACGAATCGAGAAAATCATCTTACCGTTTCGATGACCTTCGGGGAAAGAAAATTTGCAATTATTTACACGCGCCTGCGTGTATGCAATAGATATACCATATTTGTTAAGATTGGTTGGCACGTTAAACTATCGTGGAGTTTGAAATACGTTGTTAAACAAGCGAAGCAAGGGATTTTGAATTACAGTTGATATCCGACTTACGCGGATAATGGGAACCAGAGAAATCCGCGTATCTCGAATATTGCTTGACACATAGCCTATACTAGGAGTTAAGAGATCGAGTTCTTGTGTGCATGTATCACAGAATATTGAAAAAATTAATTTGTCCATTAATATGAATGCACTGCAAGCGTATTCAAACAACATAAATTGCAACAAACGAAATAAAAAGTGTAAGTTATGCAAATGTGTAACTTACATATTTATTCGTGTGGTTGTACATCTCAGAAATTTAAATAGATGTAATAAACCCAATCTACTGTCAAATGTTGAAAACCGCGTATCTCCGAATCCGCGTATGTCGAGTACCGCATATGTCGGATATCTACTGTACATAATTTGAAAAAGAAAGCAATTAATAATTTAAAAAAACCAAACAATAATAAATTTAAGGAAACTGTCCTCAGTATTTGTTGTCTAGACAAGTTGAACTGTGTTCATCAAATTCAAATTCAAATACTTTTAAAACGATCTTTGAAAAAGACGAGTTGTCGGGGCTCACTTTTCACGCAAAAAGTGATACCCTGTTGGGTCTGGATATTTCTGGATACATACATACAATGTGTCTAACGATCAATGATCTAGCCGGTGACATCACACCGAGTGCAAAAGTTACTTAATATTGGCTAAAACACCTTCGCTGAGGTTCCTCATTTGAAAAATAATCCGTGAGAAACACGTGGCAAAGTACGCCAAATTTAAAATCATTCATGTGTTTGCTAAAACAAATAAGATACGAAAGCACGCGTGGGCAAAGCAATCCATCATCGCTCCACATCAATCCAAGCATTTGTTCATCTTACGAAAAACGTGCATCATAAAGGCTGATAAAGGTCGCCCACTGTTATTATCAAGTAAAAATAAGGAACCTCCCAAGCCGGTGGAGTACAAAGTCGCCTTAAACTGGTTATCTCTTGGCGCTATGCGAGATGTAGCGGAAAGCTGTTTGCGATTGCCAAAAAAGTATCCCACCACTGTGCGCTCTATCAATCAATTCCACCGGTTCTCCCCATCGCACGAATGGCATGTTGGTTTCCGCTTATCGGTAGGACGTCACTTAGTTCCGACTGCAGATTAGACCGCGGCGCGAGGTTTCGGACATATTGACCCATCCGTTTTATAACTCATCACCATCACTCGGCAATCGTCAAGGGTGATGATTTGATATATATATATATATTTTTTTTTCAATTTTCCCTTGACTTGCCGGAGTTTCACGTGAAAGCTGATAAGGCAGCAAATGACTGCGTGTCGTAGCGATGCTGGTTATTTGCCAATAAACGTGGATTCCCAGAGAATCTTACTCCCGGCTTGCGCGTATGTCGGACAAATTCCATCAGAATATGATTAAATAACTAAAACAACCGAGCGTGAGTTTATTCATAACTTTCCATCTCAATTTTCATTTGAATCATTACAACGTGTAAGAGGCACGGCAAGCATGTGCCATCGAATGGTGTGTTTGTAGCTACTCCCTCACCATCGATGCAAGTTATTACACAATTAGATGAATATAAGAAGTAGCGAATTGGCACATCGTTCAAGTGGCTGCGTGGCGCACAACGCTAATCCTGCGCCTGTTGTGCAGCGATTCGTAAACAGGAGTTTGAAGTGCTCTACTCTTCTGATTGTTTTTCGCAATCTTCGTCTACTGGAAGCGCCAGTAACGGGGGCAACTTGTGCTTACTTATTCTCCAAAGCGTTGCAGTATCCCTCGTGAAGCAGCTCGTGTAGTGTGAAACGGTACTAAGCCACATCTTTCCCTAGGGGTTTCGTAAGTTAATCACCGTGCGTCCTGAGGACGAGGTGTTGCATTCCGTTTTCCGCTAGAAGGTTGTGGTTTTATTTTATTTTTGGAAGCCCTGTGACGAGTTATCAGTCGTGTAGGATTAATCATTCGATATTTGTCGATAACAGGCCAGAGTCAATATCATTGCTGCGGATTTTTTCGGTTTGTAGTAAGAAAGTTTCATACATACTTGTCGGTGTGCGGTAGATAACGGTGCGCCATTTACCATTCCCTCTTGTTGGGGCGGTTGCTGTTTTACGGGGGTTGAAGGCGAAACGAGAGGGGGAGAATTTTTTTTCTTCCGAAGTTCGCGTATCGATTTGAGGCGGCTCAGTCAGTCAGTCAGTCGGAGGAAACCATTCGCTGCGATACAGTGGACAATACATTCCTCGCATCCTTCCGTCCAACTCGACCATGGCAATAGGAAACTCCTGGTGGACCGTCGTCCTACTTCTATCGGTTGCTGGTTTTGCTACTAGCTCTAATGACATCGGACGGTTCTTGGTGAATAGTAGATTGGAAATAAATGTAAAGGTATGTCAAATTACGGCGTGTTGATTTCAACCAAATTGCATCAACGTGCTTCGTACTACTTGCAGTCGCTCCTTTCGGAAGTATGTGGAACAAACTCATCATTACTAAGCATTGCAGTGAAATCGCTTAGCAACGAGTACAGTGATCGCACGGTAGAAAATTTGTGCAGAAATGCAACCACCGACGTGTTGCTGTGGATACCAGTAGGAAATTTTGAAAATCTAGCAGACACTGGATCATCTAATCGTTATCTAGGAAAGAGTTTTGGTGACGAAGACTTTGCGGAGTACTGCAGCTATGACGTAACGACTAAAGTCTGCACAGCCGATAACGGAGTTGTGGTAAGCTTTTATCGAGAGTATGTATCAAAGTGAGCATGCGTATAATGGATATACTTTTCGTCAAACTTTTCTGATTACGTTTAAAAGGAAGGCTCAATACTTGTGCTGGCCGAAAAGTTCCCGGAACGATACGAGCTGCGCGATATAGTATACAAGAAGTGGACCAACTCAACCCGACTCGGTTCTCCCATACTGGCCTATGCTACGCTGAAAAACCGCGACCCGGCGTACAAGTACGTTGATCAGGATATTTCTTATCTGGCAGACACGCGCATCGACTACGTCTTGCCGCCAACCGTGACCCACGGCGTGCAATTATCAGTTTATCGGGGCAAAACTGAAACCTACAAGCTGATCGCAGGGGAGACATACTACAGCAGGGTTTTCAAGGTAATCATTTTTTTTACGGTTGTACGTATCAAATCTGCTTGTGCGGCCGTGTCTATGTGACCAATTGTGGTTCATATGTTATGTGCCGTCGATTTATCTTCTTATCGAGCAAGGATGTTCCTCAACTGGGCAGTAAAAGATGATAACTTTATGACGATCTTTATCCGCGGTGGGTTTGATACTGTCAAGTTTGTCAACGTATTCGATTGAAACACGTAGCCGAGACTTTAATAGGTCGAATCTAATCGAACAGTAGCTATTTTAAATTATTTTGTGAAAATACTCGCCGAGCGGTAGCACCGGTTAGAACATCGGTCAATGAGCGTTGGGGTTCGAATCCTAACCGAGACCGGACAGTCAGTCCAGGGAAAGGGAAACAGTCTTGTAAGCCCTTAACGTGGGCAGGCATGACCAAGATATGGCCATTACGCCAAGAAGAAGAAATTATGAAAATTAAGTAAGCCTAAGGGCTGACCGAAGATGGTTGTTAGGCTAGAGACCAGAAAGTAATTTTGTTTACGTAAAGCAATTAGAAAATGATCTTTTAAAAACTTGTACTTTTACAGACGGTTAATGCTATTCGCTTTTTGAGCCCCTTCACTACTATGAACTTGACCGTTATTGGATCTGAAGTACGGGACTACCGCGAATTCCGTGCTAAACTAGTTACAATCTACACCGATGAGGAGGGCTACGGTTGGTCAAAGTCTCTTTCATCTGTAGAAGCGGCTGTAAGTAAACCATGCGAAACCTCGCAAAGTTGCAAAACGGTAAGGAAATATAATATTTATCCATTTACATTCTAAATATCTAACGTAGGTGATCGAAACTAAACTTACGGAAACCCACGTGGAGTATGCACTACCTGTTAATTTATACGATAGCCAACCAGTGATTCCCAACCAGCCGATCGTCGAAGGGAACAACGGCAACCAAGGACTGCCGACACCCAAGCCAATTTTGGCGAAACCGGAAAACATCCACATCCATATCAGCGAACTGGATATAGGGCAAGCCTACCCTGGATTCCGCAACGTGGCTATTGCAGCCGCTATACTGTTTTTCTCTGTTCTCGGACTTGCGCTCCTGGACATTATACGACGCGTTATTGCTAATCGGCGCGCCAAACGGTTGCACCTGGGAAAATACAGTCGAACGTAAAGCCATATTTGGAGACAACCCGTCAGAAACCGACTTGATGGGTGGATAGTTTTATGTTAAAATCGGTAGCGTATGCCGCATTTTATTAGCACATTCTTTGCATTCACAAGTATTAGTAAGTAGCTTACCAAAATGTTGTATGTGTTTCGCAGAGTGTATTTAACGGAGTAATAAACCAATAAAATTATTTAACTATGCTCTTCGGGACTAAAGGTAACGGTTGGTTGTATAAATGGCTGTTATTTACTCAATGGTTGATATAAACCATGCCGTACCCACGACATACCCGACGAAGGAGGAGTGGACACTTCAACCGGTTTGTTCTGTTTCATCGACTCTAGCACAGGACCGTGCACATCGGGGTTGAAACGATCGAAACAAATATAGTTTCTATCCGGTGTCGCTGGCAGATCGTACAGTTTCTTCTGACTGTCCTCGATGCAGCATTCTATGCGCTGCAGAAATTCACTTCGACGTTCTAGCAATAGCTCGTATGCGTCGTTATTTGCTATTTGCGTCGTTTGAATCGTATGATCGTCAAGGTTTTGCAAGATGAACTGTACAAACTTTAGGATTTGCCAAACGTGGTTTTCTCCGGAACGCCATTTCGGAAATGCATCCGTCAGGTCAAGCACACCATTGGTTGGGCTGATCAGGGGATGAAACACTTCACTCTGAAAAGTAACCACCTACGGAATACAAAATGATTATTTCCCTCAACTCGTATAAGCCTATGCGGAAACTCCGTTTCAGGGGTATGATACTTACCGGAACTGAGCTATCGTTAGGGAATCTACTGGGCAGGGATACAGTAAATCGGAATACTCCATTTTTGTACATTCCATCGCGTACGAATATCACTCCGAACCAAACTATGGTGTAACATAAAACGATAGAAATGCTCATTAGCACAGCATTGCAACCAACCAGGCAAACGGAAGTGTACACTTACGGAAGGGATTTTCGTACGAAGGAGTTACATAAACACCCCCTAGGTCTTCACTTTGTAGCCGTTCACTAAAATAAAGAAATATTTAGCAAACTGCAAGTATAAGAACTAAGACACAGTACTTACTATTCAGTTAAAATTTTGTACTCCTGCAAAACTGTCTCCAACAGTTTATCGTGCGCGTCGAGAGTCATCTTTCGATGGTGATTCTGCAGGACCGAAGTCTTAGTGTTTACTTGCGCTACACGTACGATTATCGATAATAAATACACTGGGGTTTCTTTTGTACTATAGTTCCGACTGAGCCTTCTAGCCTACGACGTTCTTATTTTCATGATAAAATAACTCTATCTTTTCTTGAAGATTTTCAAAATTTGATCAAAACAAACATGGTTAGGAAATGTAAAAATAAAATGAAGCAAATTGTTTTGACATATGTCTGTAGTGATGTTGAAATTGAAATCGTATAGTGATTGGTTTGGTCGCCTGGATGACTTATTTCTGGAACAAAAAATATATGTATTGCAAAATCACATTGACTTCAAGGTGAATATAATTTAGATTGTATTCATCTTTGTTGACTTAATCAATTCGTCGTGTGTCATCCACCTTTCGGCACACATTTCTGTTTTTCGTGAATATCTACAAGTTATTACTGTAAAATAGTGATTATTGACCGTCGACAGTCACTTTTAAGCAGTATCCCGGCGTATTTTTCCGCACCATCCTACAAATCTAGCTATTTTTTTAACTTTGTGGAAGTTTTCATTCATCTTCACACCACAATGCAGGCAGGTTTATAAAACAATGACCATTTATGGAAGTAAATGGATGCAGCGAGGTTTGCTAGTTGCTGAATGACCCAAATCTTTAACTTCTCTTATTCTCTTGTTTAGAATCCTAACGAAGATACTGAGTGGAATGACATCCTCCGAGCGAAAGGAATCATCCCGGAGAAGCCCAAGGAAAAGGAAATTACCGAAGATGAAATCATTGGAATGATAGAGAGCACTATCGCAGAAAAGCAGAATGGCAAAGACTTATCGAAGCTGGATCTCGATGAGTTGGACGAACTGGAGGACTCTGAAGATGAGGAAATTTTGCAACAGTACCGTCAAAAACGCATCGCGGAAATGCAAGCCGCGGCAAGCAAGGCACGGTTCGGAGTGGTACGTGAAATTTCTGGACAGGATTACGTAGAGGAAGTGACAAAGGCCGGAGAAGGAATCTACGTGGTATTGCATCTCTACAGTCGTGGAGTGCCTCTCTGCTCTTTGATAAATCAGCACCTGGCACAGCTAGCAGTCGCCTTTCCGATGACCAAATTTGTTCGAGCGATTGCCACTACCTGCATTGCTAACTATCCGGAACGAAACGTGCCGACAATATTTGTCTACTTCGAAGGTCAGCTCAAAAAGCAATTCATTGGAGCGGTCGAGCTGGGTGGTACCAACTTGACATGCGATGAGCTTGAATTTATGCTCGGGCAAACGAAAGCTATCGAGAGCAATATCAAAGAAGATCCACGGGAAGCTAAGAAAATTAAGGACAAACTTTTTGCCGAACTATCTGACAATAATGATTGGTAGGAGAAACTTGAAAGCATTTTTTACGCGATGAAATAAAATCAAGGCATATTTATTGAATATTGGGCTTGATGTTTAGTGTTTCCATTGGCAGTCATAAGGACTGTTTTACTTACCACCTGTATTGAAAGTCTTCCAACAAATATTATATTTTTCCTAATAATTTAAGAGAGCACAACTCAGGTTGACGAAAAAGAACGATGGAGTAGTTTATTTTTTAAAACTACAATATGGAAAAAAATCAAATTAAAGCATGAACAAACTCAAAACACAAGCAGTTATCTTCTTACTTTCTTACTTTTAATGCATTCCCACGTGCGTATTTTCTCAGTTAACAATATACCACTATAGTCGGTTTGCTTAACAAAATACCTGCTACCATCAGTTTTATTCGTGAATGTGTTTTCTTCACCATCTGCCCGAAAATCCATCCCCTCCGTCTTAACATTCTTTTCGCAATAATCAAATATCGCGCAAATCGTTGTGAATGCGTGCTCGATCCTTTCCATAACCGTACACATTTTTGCTAACCTTCGCCGGAAGTAGGTTTACGAGACGGACTGACTTTTTTCGGTTTACATTCTATCTCTATATAGGTTACACACGTTCACTTTAGGTGCACATACAATTTACCGGGAACCGCATGCCAAAACTCTTACATTTGTGTGGCTGTTGGTTTAGTTCCGCGACCTCTCAAAACCTATCGTCTAACGTTTACAAGTACATTACCAATAATAAAATGTTTGTTTATCAATAATTCAGCATATTTGTGGAGTTCTACAAGATAAAGAAGAGTTAAAATAAAAAAAAAAGCCGTATCCTGACGGAAAGAAGTTAGCGAGTACTCGAACACTCTAGCATGAAGAAGCGAGCGTGATGAAAGAAAGAAGCGAAGACGTTTTATGCCTATAAAACAAATGATAAAATTTGTGTTTACTTTTGTGGGCAATATGAATGTGATTTTTTATCGAAAAGTTATCGCGTGAATCTTACTGAATGAGATTAATTTCAAATTTTTCCATTTAGCACAACAAAATTCCTAACCAGAAAAAATCTCCGTTGTGGAAAAGAACATTTAACACGGAAAAATACCAAACATCGTATCGCCTCTGTACTGCGAATGACGTCTTCTCATTTACAGCTAATGCCGGCCAGTAAAGCTCCATGGCGGAATAAAGTGGCCTTCACCAAAACCTTCTCAATGATTTCCGGTAGCGCATCATTTTTTCCGCATTTCGCCGAGGAAACCGTTAACGGATTAAAGTATCTTAGCTCTGAAATTTGTTGCAGGTTTGAATGATGGAGGTCTTTCGGACCGGCACTGTCTCGGGTGTCGGTATCGCCTCGCCGGTCGGTACTTTGTTAGCAAACACCTGCTTCACGCCTCCACCCTTTTGCTTTGCCATCTGGTAATCGCCAGAGTCAAAGTACTTCTGTCCTTTCTGGAGCCGCTTTTGGAGAAACGCTGAATGGCCACCGAGACCACGAGGCCCTCCCATACTCGCGTTCGACCCGTACTTAGCCTTCATCTTTTCCTCTTCCTGTTTCTCCAACTCACTGACGGACTGTTGCTGTTCCTGTTGAACCTAAAAGTGAAAAAATATCATGATTGATGCGAGTTTAACCACGACGTTTTGTCTGAAGCTGTTTGCTTTCTATTTAATTACCTCCTCCGTTGTTGAATCTTCCGGTACTTCTGCAATAGCGGTCTGCTGATCTGTGCTTTCCTCTGAGCTCATCGTTGCGTTTTCCTTTGTGTGAATGAAATAGAATGGTTAACAATGAGAGACATGAAATTGCTCATTTTCACAGGTAGCAAAACATTCTTATTCAAAAATTGTTGTTTCTCAGATCCGTCAGACGAATATTCATCGAATAAGAATTCAGCATAGAGATACGGTAGAGAAGATCTTTGATGCTAACATGGCAACTGCCATCGCGCGAGGCCATGTTTATCCTTGAAATAGAGTTCTTGGAACATTATCCTTGAAAATACCGTGTAGGTGGAAAAACATGTTTAACAATTCATCTGTTCTACTTTCGTCTTGACAGACATGCAGAAGTTTATTCTTATCGGCTGCGTTGCGATATTCATCAGCAAATCGTATTTGTGACTGAGGAAGCACTTTTTAACTGCAAATAAAGCGATTCCTAGCAGCAAATTAGACTAAACTACGGGATGGAAACATATGCATGGATGTTGCCAATTTTTTGCTCATCGAGCAGTTCACTTCGATCGTTCTGGCAAGGTACGCAAGGACGCGATGGCAATGGAGGATACGAACGTCGACGATGATGGATGCCGTTTGTAGCAAGAACACCTGCTGTATGTCTATCGGATGCACTTACTTTGCAATATCCTCCTTCAGAAGAACGAATTGCAACCAATTTACACGATAAATATGTTTTTGAATGGTTTTAAACCCCACCGATTAAGATGCAGTGTTTTCCGTCTCGTAACTTTTTTTCGCACTCCGGATCGTTTGCGTTTTTTGACGGGTGGGTTCGCAGAATCCCGATACGGAAGACTCGAAGAATCGATCCATTGACGGATTCTATAGGATTGGATCACATTTGACGGATTGGGAAAAGATGTGATTCACTTGGGAGTTAATTCAGATTTGCTTTGTTTTGGGCTCAATTTGATTCGATTCTGACTTGATCTGATGCTTCAAATATATTTCATATCAGTTTACTTGAATCAAACCCTGGATAGAATGGATTGGCCATAGTTTGCGTTTTTCACGTGGTTTAACTTAGGATCAAGAAAAACTCATTTTTAACCATGAAATATCGATTATCTGAGGTGTTCTACCATTAAACGCCTTTTCCACGATGCGAGTATGGTACTTACTATGGTAGAGAGTAGAATGACTGGAGCGGATGAGTTCGGATTTGAAATGGATCGAAATCGATAGATTTGATTTTCTCACCACTAGTTATTTGACGGTTAGGTTCTGCACTCAGTTCCGACATACATCCAGTGGGTTTACAGCGTTCTTACTTTTGGAACCATGAACCTCATGTAGGGCGATGTTTTTTAAATGAGTCTCCAAATTGTAACCGCGTGACTACATTAGGCGTACCATACCAAAAAACTGGTGCGGCCCAGGTGGTAAAAACCGTTTTTTCTCTCTTTCTAGCGCACCATCGGCTCTGGTACGCTGTCACTCGACCGTACCAAGTTTTTGGTATGGTACGCCTAATGTGGTCACGCGGTAAGAAAAGTCTATCACGCTTTCCAGACTGCACCGTCGCGTAATGCAAGCCGTAGACGTCGCGAACTTGTTCGCGCGAACAATTTGACTACCAGGCATTGCCTATGTTAAGGAAAGGAAAGGAAGATATCCTCTTAAATCTTCCTTTCCTTTCCTTAACATAGGCAATGCATGCAGGAAAGGAAAGGAAGCTTTAGATTTAAGAAAAGATTTAAGAGGATATCTTCCTTTTCTTTCCTTAACATAGGCAATGCATGGTTGTCAAATTGTTCGCGCGTACAAGTTCGCGACGTCTCCGGCTTGCTTAACGCCGCGTCGCCTGACACGGGGTCCACATTACTGCGCGACGTCCCGTCACAAAACGCGACGTCGGCTTACAGGCGGAGGAACTCCATACTCGGGGTCCACACTACAGCGCGGCGTCCCGCCACGAAACGCGACGTCGCCTGACAGGCGGCCGAACTCCATACCAAAAAAATGTCGCACAAATCGCGCTAGTGTAGAAACAGCGAAAAACGCGACGTCGCGCTAGCTCATGTCAAATGTCAATTCGAAACGTAAACAAACCGACAGCTGAACATAACGTAAACAAACCGAAACACAAACGCGAACAAAACGAGCAATATTCTCCATGAAACATCGGATTTCAGGTTTTACTACTTATTTCTACTCTTCACAAATGTAATTCAGCTATGAAACTCCGTTTTAATTGATATTTTTAACAAAGTTTTTTCGGGTGCCGAAACGTAAACAAACTGCACTCAATAAGTAGGAGATGACGGAGAAATATATACCTCCTACGGTGGGGCAAAATATCGTCGATGGTTGTTTTAGGTGGTTTTATCAGTGAATTTCAAATGTAGAAGCGCCAAACTCACTCAGGGTGCATAATACGTAGCTGAACAAGTATCATGCATCACTACGTCCAAATTCAACAAAAAATTTTAGCCGAGTTTGCGCCCCAATGTGATACATATTTCCACATACTCCCCTACCTCTGTCGCGCTTGGCTTGCGCGATTGTTCTGCCGAAAATGGGCTACTTTTGAAACGTGACGTCGCGCTGTAGTGTGGACCCCGAGTTACGGTGGGGCAAAATATCGTCGATGTTTGTCTTCTTCTTCTTCTTCTTGACGTAACGACCGTGTTGGTCATGCCTGCCCGTTAAGGGCTTACGAGACTTGTTTCCCTGTTGTACGTGGATAGTCAGTCCTCTCGTACAGGGGAGGGTCCGGTCTCGGTTGGGATTCGAACCCACGCCGTCGAGGTGGTGAGCCCCGGCGCTCATGGGCCGATTTTCTAACCGGCGCTACGGCTCGGCTGTCGCGGGCCCCCGTCGATGTTTGTGTTAGGTGGTTTTCTCAGTGAATTTCAAATGTAGAAGCGCCAAACTCACTCAGGGTGCATAAAATACGTAGCTAAACAAATATCATGCATTACTACCTCAAAATTCAACAAAAAATTTTAGCCGAGTTTGCACCCCAATGTGATACATATTTCCACATACTCCCCTACCTCTGTCGCGCTTGGCTTGCGCGATTGTTCTGCCGAAACTGGGCTACTTTTGAAACGGGACGTCGCGCTGTAGTGTGGACCCCGAGTATGGAGTTCAGCCGCCTGTAAGGCGACGTCGCGTTTTGTGACGGGACGTCGCGCTGTAGCGTGGACCCCGTGATAGAAACATTCATAAGTTGATAATGAGTTAACATAAACGCTGCTTTTTTTAATTAAAATATAAAACCTTCATCAATTTGCCAATCGTTTCAAATGTATGATGTAGTGATGAGAATAACAACTCTTTTTAGAGATTTGAAACAGAGTGAATAATCATAACGATGATTCGAATCTTTAAGTCACTCTTTTGTGATTTAAAACGTGTAAAATGATTTATTAACCTTCGAGGTGAAACCTTAACTGGGATTCGAATCCCAAAAGAATGAACGAGTGGGTAAAAGAGTCACTAGTCGCCATAGAGATTCGAATCCCAAGATGTGATTCGAATCCCAAGTTGTGTTTCGAATCCCAAGTTGTGATTCGAATCCCAAGTTGTGTTTCGAATTCCAAGTTGTGATTCGAATCCCAGTTTGGGAATCACTATATGGGATTCGAAACCCAAAAGAATGAACGAGTTGGTAAAAGAGTCGCTAGTCGCCCATGTAGTGATCCCAAACTGGGATTCGAATCACAACTTGGGATTCAAATCTCTATGGCGACTAGCGAATCTTTTACCCACTCGTTCATTCTTCTGGGATTCGAATCCCAGTTAAGGATTCAAATCAAAGGGAGTCACAAAAACTATCTGTTAGGGTTTAAATCGTTCATTCAATATTAAGATTCGAATGACTCACTCATTCTCACTCAGAGCGCACATCACTAGTATGATGTTTCTTTAAATAATTGCCCAATTTCCGTTGCTGAAGATTAATTTACCTTGGAACAAGGTACGAATCTTGAAGGATGGAAGCAAAGAAGGTTTAATGTTTTAGTATCAAATAATTGTACTTTGAATACTGATTTTATTAAATAGTAATAAAACTTAATTAATACTTCATAAATTAAATACTTGAAACACTTCAATTTTTTCATAATACACTTCGATATATGAGCTCGTGCATTTTTTTTGAAACGGCAACCATGGTAACATCGACGTTGTTTGGCGAAAACATTGTATAGTGGTATTACGATGGCCAACTTGAAAATAGGCAACGATGCGGAGGATATGTTCTACGAAAATCTTTCTTTAAGCCTTGCTAAAGTTTTAAGTGAGTAGCTAATGCGATTCATTGTGTGTTTTGTTTGTTTATAAGTGAAAATTTGACTTTCAGATAACATTCCAAGGATTACCAATGTAACTCTCGAGAAAAGACTACCATGCGAAAAGGCTCAAGTAACAGCATGGGAATCGAGGCATAATGTGTACTTACCAGATGATATGAAACGATTTTACTTGTCTACCGATGGATTTAACTTTTATTGGAGTTATCAATATTCTCGTAGGTTAAATCGCTTTTTTCCGGGGCTAGGTGAACTGTTTTTCTTTACTAATCAGTTGATTGATTCATTATTTTAGCTAATGATATCCGTCGTGTCGGTCATATTCATTTCCCTCACCTGATCCAAATCACGCTCGTGAGGGATAACATTGACACCATCCTAAGCGTTAGTCCAAACACGACGCTAACGGTACCACCGATCATTCGCCAATCGAACTACGTCGATCTCAGCTCCGGCTATCTGGACCATCTTAACCTGAATTCGCGTAGCAAAATTTTCGAGCTCAGCACAATTGCAAACCTGGCGAAGGTTTGCCTGGTGTACGAAACCCCGGAAAGCTCGAGCCCAAAAATATTTCTGCTCGAGACGAATTCCTTGCGCTGGCAGTTTTTGGCCGAATCGTTTACGGAATATCTACGGATGAGCATCGCTCACCTGGGGCTGCCCTACTGGGAGCTTTGTTTTTCCAGCTGTGGTCTCCCCGCATGGACCGAGCAGCTTTTTCTTCTGTTAGCACCCCATTTGTTAGAGAAAAATGATTGCCGCAGATTAAGAAATATCGTGTGCATCAACGAAAACCCACCGTATAATGTGTTGGATCCGGCTGTCTTTCGAACAAAATTGCGCTGCTCACGCCAGACACAAAAGATGCGCTTGAACAACTAACTAAGAAAGGCATATATTTTTACAATGCTAAATGTTTACTCGATGTTTCGGTTGCAAATATGTGCATTAATGCACAACTAATTAGTTCAATATTTGTCATCTGTGTGTACCGTCGTTGGTTTTGAAATAAACAAATGTGACAAGCTCGTGTGCTTTATACATAGGAATTCATTTCAACTGAAAAGGTTTAAAAACATACCAAATATAGCAACGATCAATTTACACATAAGTGTGATTGTGGGATAAATTTTGTCTGATGAAAATAACGAAGAAAAAATGGTTTTGTGAAAAGAACTAACGAACTGTGCTATGAGCTATTCTCCTGAGTTACCAGTAATATTAGGCACAGTTTCTCGTAGTTATTTAATCTAAATTTGATTAAATGTATCATCTTTAATGTGAATACTGTTTCATAAGTTTCGTTGAATAATTAGACCTCTTATTATCATGCCTAATGTTAATGTTCTAATGAATTCGTGCGGCTACAGACATTTGATTTCATTCATCACTCTTCATTGCCCCATTCAACCAAAAACATAACGAATGCGGTTAATGCTAGGTAACTTCCCAAACGGTAGATTCCAACGAGTGCCTCGGTCTATTGGGGACTTCTACGTGAGCATCAAGACCATCGCTGAGTCTACTTAGACGTCGTGCCCAGCTGCCACGCATTCCTATAAATTGGAAAGAAAACAAAATCATTTAAGGTGTGTAGTAATTTAAACAATTTTTTACAATTTTTTTACATCAAACTTTGAAAACATATCTTGATTGATTCTGGCTTAAATGTTTGTGCCGCATTTTTCAGAGGCAAGACATGTATTACCTTAAAGTTTATTTAGAACTCCGCACATAAACAAGCAATGCAAAATATAATCGACTGACTGTACGTTGCTATTATAACCGATATTTTTATATCTTACAATGGTTGGCATAAATCTTTCAATGAAGCTTTAGAGGATTATTAATCTGCAGATGTTTGCATTTGAGAATTGAATTAAAACTACAACCAGAATACACAGTACCGTTTTCATGGATATAAAACTAAATTTACTTATTTTAATTTCTCTTTATGCTCTACATTCGAAATATTGTTTGAATAATTGTAATACGGTACAATAAAATACAATACAATAAATATAAGAGTCTATAATAAATTCACAACTAGTTCCATGGATTCAAGGTTTAAATAGGAGACGAATGAAAGTAAATAAAATATTTCTACCAAATTAATTTCCACGTACATTGTTAATCAAAAATTACCTTGCCTGCTATTATTGCTCTGCTCGCGTAAGGTGTGCAGAATTTCCTCATAGTCGGTTTCGCGAGATTTTTTTAATCCATGCTGATATTTGGCCTCCTTTGCAAGCAGCTGCTCCCGCTGCATTTGAGTTTTCACCTCGATCGGTATGTCCGGTATGATGAACTGCATGATACCGGTTAAGACGAACACAATGTGCTCGAAGATTACCACGAATGCCAATCGGGCCGCAAACACGTGCCAATAGTGGGGACTGAGGCCGTACTGCTCGTCGGCATCCGGCCCGTTTCGGTAGCCCCGATACTGGCAAGTGTCCGGGTCGGATTCGGTTTTGGTTCCCCATTCTTCCTTGTAGTCGGATGTGTTGAAGGCTAGTTATAAGTCAAATGATTGCGGTTGATTAGTGAGGTTTAAATAGTAGCTCGACTACTTGAGGACGTTTCCGATGGATACCTACTCGAAAGGGAATGTTCGATGTATCCATGCAAGGAAAATTGTGGGGAATAGACGTATTTGTATACCATACGCGGTATAAAGTCGCTAGTGTAGGCAATTACAAATGCCTAGAATAAATGGTAAAGTGTATGGAAAATTAACATTGAAAAGAAAATAATTAACGATACAACAGAACTGAGTTGCTTTTTGTACAGATTAGTCAACGCATTAATCAATCAACTGTCCTCAAATATATTAGAAAACTGATCGTAGATTGTAAAACATATAAATATGAAAATGCGAGAAGTTCTAAATGACGCAAACCAAATGACAATGGTTATAAACAAAAAATTAATATAGACACGGATACTTTGGTTCAGAAAAACTTTTGTACCACTCGTCTGTGTTTGCTCATTAGAGAATACATAGCGAAAGGCTTTCATTGATTATAATGTTTGGGTGAAGAAAAGACAAATCAGGTTTTACTTACATTGGATACAACTGCTGTGTAGGTTATTATTTTTAGTATTCCATACCATGCACCAATATCCTCAACGCGTTCGGCTAGAGGTCGCCGTGATTGCGTCACCATTTTGTATGCGTCTAACCTAATTTCGGCAATGTTGTTCAGAAGAGCAAATAGCGGTGCCAACGGAAAGGCAGCCACAAACAGTGTTACAAATCCATATTGTACAACTGGGAAATTAAAAAAAAATACTATTGACAATATCCAGAGCAGGAACGAGGTGAAAGTTTAAAAAAGCGAAAGCTAAATGTATTATAAAAGCAATGAAAAAGAATGGCAAAGAGCTTAGCTTAAAAAAAAGAGAGGAGGGTGTGAGCTTTTTCTGTGAAATCGAATGAACTTACTCATTTCTAGATACTCATCGAACAACGCTAGTCTGCCAGGATCCTGCAAGTGGTAGTCCTGCTCCCATGCCATATGAAGATGTGTTTCGTCCTTTGTGAGCTGCTTGTGTTTCCGCCGACGCCACCAGTTGTAGAATGCACTAAGAGTGTAACAAATTATTCAAAATTCATAACGGAACGTAAAATGTCTCAACGATCGGTGCTAGGTGCTTACGGGAAAAAGTATTCCATAAAATTATTCCAACACTGTTTGCCCACCATGATGATGGCCAGCTGGATGCAAAGTTCACTAAGGCAGCCTGCCGGGTCGCATATGTCACCTTTCAGGCGAAGGAACTCGCTTTTGCGTGCCACATCGTCGCCGGGATAGTCATAGAAGCGCCCCTTGAAGAATGCTATGTAAATCAGCGAGCTATAGAAGTTCATGAACTCAAAGACAAATATTTTCACAGTGTACGAGTCCTCGTATTCCGTTTGAGTACGTGGGTTCTCCATGTTGGTCAGGTACAGGGCCAGTTTGTGATAAATCTAGAAAATTAAGGGATAGCCATAGTAGCTCTACTCTGAAGTAAAGCGTTTGTGGGCGGAGAGGTTACTTACTCGGGTCAGCAACATGATTATGATAAGATTGATCAACGCGGCAGTCATAGTGGTAAATAGTTTGGCATGAGTGCGGAAAAACGATCCTCCTCCGCTATAGATTACTGATACTAGCGAAATACGATATATTATGGTTCCTAAGACAGCCCCCATAACGATAGCAATCTGGTCACAAACATAAGAAATAGAGAGTTAACATACCGGCATAGGTAGAAAAGAAAATGGGATCTTCCTCACCATAAACAAAACGGCACTCGAAGTGGCGAAAAAGCGTATGGCACGTGTCCACGTTGGCATGTAGGGTTCCTTCTCGCGGGTCACTGGATTGATGCGAAACGTTTTGACGGTCGTTTCAAACTCAGGCCGCATATCCTCCTCGTTCTCGATGTTCTGCAGGTCCCACTCCCACACGAGTACCGACTGTTTGCGCTTCCAAAGCTCCAGGAAGGTGGTGGCCCAGAACGACATGAAGATGGCAAAGAACACTGTCGACGGGTTGTCGAAGAGATAGGTCAGCTGGGCGAAGAAGCACGACTCGTGTAGTTGCTGGTAGCTGCAGGCCCGGTCGCACAACGGACACAGAATCGTTTTTCCCGGGCCCTTCTCGTCACAGATCTCCTTTGTCGGAATGTTATCGCTCGAGTCCATGGACGCCAGCCCGTATAGGAAACAGAACAGCCCCACGATGGCAGGTGCGTACAGCATCTTGGTGTAAAACCCGAGCCAACAAAAGTAGAGCGCAATCTTGTCACCAAAATACTTACGCACCAGACAGAGCGGTTGCTTCTTGTACCACTTGATCGGGCGGGCCCACTCCAGATAGAGTAGCCGCCGGTCAAACAGGGCTCCAGACGAGTGGTCCTTGTCGTACCGACCCTCGTGCAGTGGAAAGCAGGCTAGGTAAGTGCCATCGTTGAGCAGCCGACGGATGCCCACGTTGTTCACTTTCTCAGTCTCGTCGAAGCGCGTTCGCATTAGGATCTGCATCACTATCAGGCTGCGCTGGGCGCTCGTGTAGGAGGTGCACCGATCTTTGACAATGAACTGCTCCTCCGGATTACCGTTGGCAGTTGCCGAGTAGAACGACGGTTCCTTCTCGATGCGCTCGTGATTGTATTCAGTAAGCGACATAAGCCGGTTCCAGTAACCAAGGATCTTATTCTGCTGCCGACGCAAAGCAGTTTCTTCTTCCTGCAAGAGAAACGCTCGTGAGTTCTTGCCAATTGTGGTAGAACGCCCCAAAAATCACCTTCACACTGATTGTGATAAATCGCTTCACCGGTAGCTTGAGGTTCATCACCTCCGCGTACCTCGACTCCGTGCGCCAAGGAATGTGAATCTTTACGAAGTACGTCTTACCATCGAATGCCTGCATTTTGTCTTCTACCTCGATTTCCAACCCTTCGCGGACGAGATTCTCGTGGAATAGCTTCCGCTGGTGGCGCTTGAGAGCTTCTAGCTCGGTCATCACACCCTGTTCTTCCTCCTCGTAGCACAGTATCATGTCGATTTTGCGCCGGCCATCGCGAAACATCAAGGACTCCGGGTCTAAACCCTTTAGGTAGAGACAACAATTTACGGGGTTTATATCTATAATTAGATTCTATCAAAGAGTTAAACAGCAAATAAACTTCCACAAGAATTTAAATTAGTCAATTATGTAATTTCTACACATGGTTCCTAGAATTCTGTATTCTGTAGAATTCGATTATCGACTCTGACTAAATGATTTAGAACAAGCGGTGATTTCTACTAATTCAAAAACAACAATTTTTAAATTTTTCAGATCTAAGCGCAATCTATTTGCAGAACGTGTAGGGTAGAACAAAATTTCTGATTCTATTTTCGACTAAAGGTGTAACAAATGCATCGTTACGGAAGACTGACGTCACATATGGCGATGAAAAAGCAGTAAGAGTGCTGAACTTTCCAGACTTACATTCGGTATGTAAGTTCTCGAGAAGGCCACGAAGTAATGGCTAATCATAGTAACAACACAACGTGGCGTTTCCTTCAGCTCACCTCAGCGCAGAGCGGAAACGTATTATAAATATGAAACGAACCCCACTGACGCGAGAATGGCTTGCGATGGGATATGATTATAGGTTAGACGTGCCAGGCACAAACACCATGCTGGCGTACCTCTTTATCCTGTTGGCTGGAGCGTCGCGTGTCCTGCGAATGGTCCGACGCTTTACGTAGTTTTAACAGGTTCCGCAGGCTGCCTTTACCGAGGGAGAGCGGTTTGTCGCCGGTGGTCAGCCTTACACCTGCTGCTGGCAAGACATCGTGCGGGGATCCGTGCGTATCGCTGGACATGGCCGTAGCCTCCTTGGAATCGGCCTGCAAACCGAGTAGTTTTGACGACGAATGGCGCCGTTCGTTGATGATGCTAGTTGTGCTAGAGTTGAAGCTCTTATTGAACTCTGAAACGATGTCCGGCGTGTCCATTGGCGTCCCAGGGATGTGCTCATTGACACTGATCTTCGGGCCAAAGAGATTGCTGTAAGGATCGGGACTGGATGTGTAGTTACGATTGGGTTAATACAACAAAACACCAAAACATCTGCCAATCATGAAGAGAAAACATAAATTTTAAAACCGTACAAGAGATGGTACAACAATATCATACATGTTTGTTCAAACAATGGTGAACTGGATTTTATTAATAAAATATAAAATACAAATCACAAGATTCAATAGGAATGGTTCTCTAAAATGGAAATGCAATTGATATTTCAAGATGGTTCCAAGGCACGGCATCGTGGTGCCGACACAAGATTTGAACTCATGATGGTTACTTGGGTGTGTCCTTGCGCTACCGTTGGGGTATTGGCACCTCCAGATGTTGTTTAAAATGCATGTTAGTCACTACGTTCTTTTTGTAAAATTTTTTGGCTTCTTAAACAGTATTGCTTGTAGTTATTACGTTTAGTCCTTCTTACGTAAAAAAAATAAATAATAAAAAATAAATAATTTTAAAATAATAAAGAAAAAACCCAATACAAACTAGTTTTACCTCCTACTGCGTTCTTCTGCAACGTCACCGCCATATGGTAGGGGAATTTCCTCGCGTGACAGTCTATCTTCCGTTTGCAGCCACGTTCCCATCGGTGTTTTCAACAGAGGACTTTCCATAATATCCTCCAACGAAGGCAGTTTGTCAATGTAGTTCATGTCCGTTTGGCTCGCTGACGGTAGACTACCGTTCACCAGCATCGAACCACCATCGGACGGTACCGTCGTGTCGCTTTCCACGACTATTTCCACCGTTGCCGAGGCTTGTTGGTCGAGCGAGCTAGGCGAAGCGGTACTGTCCTGTGAAGTCGACGGCTCGAGGCAGTTCACCGAGTCTTGGGCGGTCATACGCTGGATAAGGTGCTTCCTGTTGCCGTGATCGGTGACCTCATTTCGGGCTCCCAAGTCCAGCCCGACCGGTGCCATCTCCTGGGCTTGGTGGCCGTTGCAGAGACCACCTACGCGACTCTGGTTATAAATAGACCTTAAATTGTCCGTACTGTGGCGCATCAAGGCTTGATATTCTCGTTGGGTCGTTTGCTGTACAGAAAAGATACAGATAATGGGAATTAGCACGGGGGTAGGCACCGGAATAAGGTTCTTCAGGTTGTGTTCTGGAACGATTCTGGAACGTTCGTCGTCGGGCATTCCTTGAGGAAGTGGAAAGCAATACCACATGTGGCTCAAATGTCCGGAAAACGGAAATCGATATCACCGTTCCGATTCTCACCAGTCGTTGTGGCTCTCGATTGTTACCTGGCAAAAAATGTTTAGTGTGAAATATGCTGGGGTAAAAACCAACCCGCGCATGAAGAATGCATCGAACCCATGCGATGCATCTGTTGGTTTTGCCCTGTTAATCCATGCAGCCATAAAATACACTGCAGAAAAGATAACTTTGTCTCTATACTAATTTTTTGACTGATTGTAACCATTTATGTTTATATACTTGTAAATTGGTTTAGATTTTTGATAACAAGTTCTTCCACAACTGATCTCAAAGCTTTGAAATATTACATTGTTTCATTCAGTTGATGTATTATGCCCTTATCATACTGGTCACCAATGGTGGCTTGGAAAAGTCACTGGATTATCAAACTGGTGTATTGAGCAAGCTCATTTCACCAACAGCCCACTCGTTCGGCAGTACAATGGCTTTACCAGTGCCATCATTGGCGACCAGTGTGATAAGGCTATTAGTTTTATTTTCCATCTCATTATGTTGCATTTTTTGTAATGTTTAGACGATGAATCGCAATAAAGCTTCCTTCAAAAGATTGATCAACAGATTAAGCACTCTATCTGTTTTGACTTATTTAAGCGACATATTTGCAAATACCGCGGTGGCCCGTGGTCTGGTTAAAAAATCGGCCCATTAGTGCCGGGGCTCACCACCCCGACGGCGTCGGTTCGAATCCCAATCGAGAACGGGCCCTCCCCTGTACGAGAGGACTGACTATCCACGTACAACAGGGAAACAAGTCTCGTAAGCCCGTAACGGGCAGGTATGATCAAAGATGGTCATGTTACGCCGGGAAGGAGAGAAGACTGCAGATGCCGCAGATAATGTCGCTCTGTTTATGTTAAGTAGTATAATTGCTTCTTTGCTTCTCTTCTTTTTCGTTGGCGTAACTACTGTCTTTGGTGATGCCTCTGTTTTTAAGAATAGATCTTTTGTTTATTGATTTGCTTTCTTTTGTTCGAATTACCGATTGTTACACAGTGTGTATACCAAGCAAGTAATTCCCTTGAATGAATGGTTGCCTTTGACCTTAAAATGTTTACAAAATCTACATGCTTTGATATTTGATCGTTTCAGGATAGCCCAAACGCTCAATTGATTGACCCTCGGCCCAATTTTATGTTTCGTACCGAGGGTTCATAAATATACATAAGAAATGGACACGAACACGGGGTCCAAAAATAGAGAATCAAATTCAAGTTGCGTGGTTGAAGGAGTACTACTTCATCCAATTTGAATTAGATTTGGCTTTTATTTTCACCTGGTTAGCTCCAATCACGCAATGTTTCGCTCGAAAAAAAACTTGAAAAAACACGTGCAGTCAATTAGCACCTGTAAATGCGAAGAGCTAACGTTTGGTTTCAATTTTTTTTAAGATTTTGGTCGATGGTAGAGGAAAAAACCTGAAGTAAAAACTCCCATATGAGTTTATCATCGTATGTTCACGAGCTTGTGGGTCAGGGTTTTATAGTAGAATATCCTTCTAGATCTACAAGAGAATTAGAGATTTACAGGGTTTGTTGCATAATTGGTTATTAGTGGAAGTTACATAAAAATGGAATACACCACTGTAAATGCTATGATGATCAAATAAATGGAACATACATAGTGCAATACCACAAGCAAATATAAGTCCAGCAGTTATCCACGCCCGTGCTATATTTTACTGCCACACACTGATTTGTTCGGGTGAATCGTGTACAAAGTAAGCAAACCAAAAGTTTGATAAAATCTCTAAAGATAATTGATAATTGAAATTATCCTTGCTTTGTACGACTCTGTTGATAGCACAGACTTGTTTGAAAGCGAACACGTCCTCAGAGGAAATTATAGTGCAAAGTGCAAGGGATAAAATCCTATATAGAGTTTCTTCCCTGGAATAGTCCCGAAGATACACAAGGTATAAGTGTACTATAGCCTTTGGTGCAACTGACAATAGCTCAACGGAACAATCATAATTTCGAATTCCAGCAGAGTCTTCAAATCGAAATCCAATGGATTGTCTGTGCTAGAAACCCTCCAGTTAACATTTCCTTGTATCCCTCCTACCTTTAACATAGAACACTAAACCATTTCACTAGAATTACAGAAGAAACGAAAGAAGCCTAAAGGCTCAAAGTTTCTAAAAACCGTAAAAACAACAACAACAACTAGAATTACAGTGACCAGATTACTTGCTTTCCGCGAGGGGTCCGCGACAGCCGAGCGGTAAGGCCGGTTAGAAAATCGGCCCACAAGCGCCGGGGCTCACCACCTCGACGGCGTGGGCGAATCCCAACCGAGACCGGACCCTCCCCTGTACGAGAGGACTGACTATCCACGTACAACAGGGAAACATGTCACGTAAGCCCGTAACGGGCAGGCATGACCAAGAGGTCGTTACGCCAAGAAAAAAAAAAAAAAGATTACTTGCTCTATCTCTTCTAACAGACTACTTGTGAAGGGTGTCGAACAGCTTCCATTCAAGCAAGTTCTACCGTTGGATTACGGTGACACGTTAGTACGTGTCGTTAAAAACAGTTGCAATAGTATTTTGTATCCTACGAGAGCATTCAATCTGCTTTATTTCTATTACTAGGAAACAAAAGCACATACATATACGAGTATAATAACGTTCACTGTTCATGGGATAAATAGAATGATGCAAAAATGCAAAGATGTGCTGGAACAACTGCTGTATGTAATGCATATTACAAAAGAACCCTAGATACAACTACTGACTATAAGTCAGAGCAGTAAAGTACCTACAGGAACTCCTCTATTGTTTAGAACAATTAACGTGGGTAATTTTGCAGTCCTACCTTCCCATAATGGAAGTTATCGCCCAGAAATTTTGCTCCGGTGCCAGGACCGACTGGCTGCTGGTACATCGACGCACCGGAATCCTGGCTATATCGTCGGCACCGTGGTTTTCCCACTGGACTGGAATGTATCGTCCTCGAAACTTTCAATCTTGGTTCCACCTTTGCCCCGGGAGTTCCTTCGCGTTGTTCTCCCTGTACAACGCAGTTCGGGAGCAGCACGTCAAACGAACCGTTGGTAGTAAACTCCGCTAAGCCGGGTAACTGCTCCGAATCCTTGCAACCTTTCCGAGGGCTATCGGCTGCCATTCGAAGAGACGTTGAATCCGTCTGGTGAGGACAGGTCCAGCCTCCTATCAGCGGTGGTAACTGTTTTCCAGAGGGGACGTTATCCTTTTCCGCTTCGATTTGCGAACAACTATCCACTCTGTCGCGTTGCGGTGATTTGAGGTTGTCGCTATCGCTATCTACTACTATGTCTAAGGAACTACTGCGATGCTGCTTCATGTGGTTTACTCCTTCTCCTCTTGTGCTGCAAACGTGTGGAGTCTGCTCTTGAACAATCCAGATTTTCTACCTTTTTCATTTGTAGCAATCGGTGGGGAGACTTGTTCCATCACATTTTAACACTTTTATCTCTAATGCTGACGCGTATACCATGTCAACGAAGCGTTTAGTGCACGTGTTTTTCTTGCACAGTCACGTAATCCTGCGAACCGGGGCGATTGTACAACCACCAACCAGCTCAGTGTTACAACCAGCCATTATTGCATTCGTAGTCACTGCTGTAGTCCTCGTCGTGTTGGGTCAAGCAACTGCATTTACTGCATTAATCATTTACCTTCCACATATTGATCGGTGGACGGTCATCACTTGCTACGTCTCGAAAAGTCCATCCTTAGCACAGGCACATTTTCCATTTTAGTTTAGTAAAAGACAACTGAAAATTAGCAACACGAGGGACTTATTTTCCATTATTTAGATTTTTCGGTAGCTCGATAGACTTTGCACTTAACAATACCAGGTTTAATCACTTTATTTGCTTATTGCACAGCAAAGTCGGCTTAGAGACTGTTTATAGTATTTTATTGTCGGATGAAACACTTCATTATTAATCGCACACATGTCGCACACTGGAAAGATGGATCTGGGTACACCTGTTAAGCATTTCCACACCTGGGGAAGCTATTCACAAACAGATGAAGCCGACGTGTTACGTGTGGCTGAGCCGACCGTTACCACGCAACTGAATGACTACGGTCGTGCCGGACGGTACCGATGTTTGCTGTCGGAATACTATGTAGTACACGGTAGGCAAACAATAAAAAAAAATTACACCATGGCGTAATGAGCCTCGCACCCTCACCAGTTCCCTCGTAGCTGCGACCAACACAAACAATCGCGGCCAATTTTGAATCGATACCCACAGCCCACTGCAGCTTCTCTTCGTCGCGTCTTTGCCCCCACGGGAGCGAAACGGTGTCGTCATCGATGATCGAAAATGGAGCCTCTGATCCTCGTGCCGGCCGGGGGTCGAAAAGTTCCCGAGTCCACCACCAAAGTCAAAAATACGGTCTGAGGTATGTGGACACGCGACACGAGACTTTTCATATGCCAGTATTGGCCGATTGCTGGTGGGTTCGTGTGTGCCCCTCGTACACGAATGGCTATGTTGTCCTATCGATAACACGCATCATCACGGATTTTTGTTCCGACCATGCATGGCCAGCACGATCCCGTAACCGACGCTAGTAGGCAGAAAAACCGAGGACCCGTATCGATTTTGTTCGATCGTGAATAAGTAATGAAAGCGATTTTCCCCTTGACTTGAGCGTTTTCCATTCGATTAATAACTGCCCATTTTGCTCGAGGAAATGCACATAGAGAATATAATTTTTTTCACAGTAGGTTTCGTGATGACGTACAGTAATAACAGTCAAAATCACAACAGTTGAATTGAAATAACCACAGGAAGTTAACATGTAACACCACCATAGAATACGGTCTGTGACCATAAATGGTTAAAGAATTAGTTGATTTCAAAATCGACCAGCGGCGCCACAAACAATTTCCTCTGGCTTCACATCTAAACCATAAAGTTTCGTAGTTCGACTGTAGTACGCATTGGAATACCGAACTGTCCTTTCTTACATCCAAAGTCCTACTGAACTGCTTTCGGTAGTTCCATACCACATGGTACCACATATGATTGTTCGTACAGTGGCACCGACACCGTCGTAACGACGAGGAACATTTATTTACAGTGATGGAAGTATGCATCATGTTAGTGGTGAAAGTTGAAAGTCTCTCAATTCCGATGCTGTGATCGGTTGTGCATAAATTGCCGGTGCACCAATCAGACGTCGTGTACCATTAATCGAACATGATTAAAAAAAATGTTTAACATTCAAATCCAAATAGCTGTTATTTTTACCGTAACGCAATTTTATAATTTAATGTCTCAAAAACTACATGGAAAACAAAAGTTTTATCTGAACCAAAAATTTCAGCTTTTTCTGTTCGACCAGTCCCGAGCACCTCTCCTATATTTTCTTTTAGTGGTTATTGTTACCGCTCTTTTTGAGACGCAATATATTGCGTATACCTTTTTCATTTTTGAAGATTCTAAAGCAATGTATTCTAGTGTTATTGACCTAAAATATTCCTTATGAAAAATACAGAGGAATTAGACTTGAATAATACCGATTATGATTTATGAATGATAAAAGAACAGAATATTATGCCCAAAATGGGACAAAATGTGAAGAGAGACTTCCTGTTTTTTTTCGGGAGCTCGATCCACACATATGTAGGAATCGTAAAGATTCGTGACAGATTCATCAAAAGTTATTAAGGTTTCGAAAGATTCATCAATGTTTTGAGATTCGAATCCGAAAAGATTCATGAATCAATTTGAAAGAATCTTAGATAAAACATTCGTGTGAGTAAACCTCACTTAAAGATTCACATAATATATTGATAATATGTATTGACATATTCCCGAAGGGGTATTATCATTCATGGCGTTGATTTAAATAGTCGGTTATATATAAGGTTTTGTTGACGCCTTACTGTACACAAAAGGTAAATTTCCTCTTTTATAAAAACTATATAAGTAAGATTTTTTATTGTTTACATCACAAATAATCAATTATTAGTTTGTTTTGATAGTTGTGAAAGTTTCCACGTAACCAAAGAGTACCTAAATTAAGTACGTTAGATAAGCCTGAAGGATCATTTTGCCAAAAATGAAGAAATAAATAGAGTGCATTCGGATAAATGATTAATTACTCCATTAATGAACGGACAAACAAAGAAGGGGCTGAAATTAATCTCTCTGCTTTGATTTTTATTAATGTTGTATTCTTTGATTTACCGTTGCTGGTTTTATAACGTCTCGTAAGTTTAGTATTGTTTGGTATCCTGGGTCCACTGTTTATCTGTTTCATTATTGTTTAGGTAATTTTTGCTGTTAAGTTTAGTATTTTTTGAATCTGACTGCAAGCGTTGGATTATTTAATGTTTGTTTCCATCTCGCCTTTAGTTTTCTTTACCTTTGGATTATCGTTAATTTCTGCTCTTCTCTGAACTACTTCCGCACTAGTTTACTGCAGCGATCTAAATGCTTGAGCTTGATTCATTTTTAAACCATTGGCTGTTCAAAATACGTTGCAGCATCAATGCTGACCTCAAATGCAAACTTTCGTTGGTTTGTGACAGTTTCTTTGTACCTATGGTTAATGGTTTTCTACACCATCGATTTTAAAAACATCGTCACCAATTCCATTTCTCGGGGGTTTCCGGCAACCTGACAGCATCGTTCGTTAAAATGTATATAATATTAGAGCCAATTGCTTGAACCGATCATCGGTTACCAGTTTTGATTTGATTTTAGTACATTTAGTTTTGTTTGATTTAAAATACTCTCCAATTTGCAAACAATTTTTTCCACCTTCTTCATTATTTTTTTCTCCCCGTAGATTTTAAACATACCGTTCCTAATGTTCGTTCCTAACATTCAAATAGTTTGATTTCATTGTTGGTTTGTTTGTAAATATACGCTTAAATAAGACAAATTATCTTTCTGCTAGTGTATAAGTATGTATATTACTGTATATGTATATAGATCTACATGTATGTTTCGTTATGTATTTGGTTGACTACTACACCATTAGACTCTCTTGCTATGATAATGCTTAGTTGAGTATCTTTATAAAACTGTACATAAATTGTTCGATCCACAGATTTTCTAGAGGATTGTAAATTGATAATCCTGCCATTGTGTTGCGCTCGTGTGTTCGTTGTCAACGCAACACATTGCCCAACGTGGGACTGTCCACTGAACGACTTTGTGCGTGTCAATTACACAGGATCAAATGCTAATAATGTTCCATTGCAATGGCACCAATTTGACAGATTTAGAAAGAAACGCTTACCCACCTTTCGCTCGCAAGATGCGAGCAAGGATGAAGGATATTTTTTATTAATTGTCCAAAACCAAATCTATTTTTACACTACTAACACTGCACCGGAATGTCCAACGGATTTCCGGATGTGTTTGGCTACTCATTCAAACATTCTTTGGTTATCATGTTTCACATGTGACTGCTGTTTTCCTTAATTTCACAAAATGTTGCTTAACGTCGTGCATGTTGGCTGTTAGTTTAATGTGGTTTTTAAAGCACTTCGTTGCACCTTTACTGAGGTACAGCAACGTGTTGGACCTTGAAGCTACTGCTATGTCACTGAAAACTACAAAAACTGTCTTGAAATTACATCGTGATGCAGAAATAAATAAATACGATTAAGTAATAAACAATAACACCAATAACAACTGAGAAACAAATTTTCTTGATAAAAATCTCAAACAAATACAAGGCAACCCTTTTATCCCGAAGATTTGATATTTTTTAAAAATCATTTTGCAGATAATGTGCTAACAAATAACGATTGGCACCTAGTAATAAAAATAGCATACTACATCTGCATCACATGATACAAATATCAGAATAATGATTAATCATTATGAATAATCGTATTGTGGAGATAATAAAAAGGTAATACACAAGCTAAGCACCACTTTATATAATACTGTGATGTAAAATGTAAGCTCGTGTCAGTGAAGTAAGCCGAAATCAAATGGTTTCGTTTTTAAATATTTCGTGTCTGAATTTACTTCAAATCGCTGTTATTATCATTTCATTTTCTAACTAGACAAACATGTTTTAACATGATCAAACGATAAGACCACGGAGAAAAGGGGCAAGCGTGTTAAGGGTTCTTGTCCTTTTTGTATCTTGTTTTAAAGTTAAAGTTTTGAACGAATATATCCAGTTTACGTGTTATTGTAAGCATAGACCTTTTGTTTGAGCCATTTAAATTTCTACAAAATTGTTTTACTAGACGGTGGCTTAATTCGATGTTAATGGCGCTTGCTCGATTTATCAAAGCAATTTTGTGGAACTGTAACTTTATTTTCAGCGATACATGAAATTTTATTTATGTTAAGTACTTCTTGTTGCTGTAGCTAAAACACATGAATATTACTAAAAGCCAAAACTACTCATGCCTTCAGTCCACCTTGTTCTTTTTAAAATTACACAATTCTAGCCGTTTACCAAACTGTTCTTAGGTAAACATTTCTACTTAGAGCCGTTTTATTTTTTTCATGCAACAGTCAAATCATTGCTGATGTTTGGAATGTTTGAATGATTTGTCTTTCTTGTGGTTTGTAACTTAAATAACAAAAACCTTGCTTCACAAAGTTTGCATCGTCTCGGTAGATACAGTAGATACTCTAAAACTTTCATTCTCATCGAATTCTTATGATTTGTTTGGTTTAAAATGCATTAAAATTGCAATGGCAAAATTTACCACTGGATCCCGTAGCCTACTGCCGCAATGGGCGGTGATTTTGGATTAGTGTATGTCTTCAAAGGCAGTAAATTCATCTTTGAATTACAAACACTCCCTTTCAGGCAATTGTAATGTAGAAACCAGGAACACTAACTTTCATTACATAGTCTACAAGCGCAAACAGTTATTGCTTTCCCTTACATAGTCGTGAAGGCTAACCTAGGTTCTATTATTGGAATTCATCAAATGGAACACAATTTTATAAACTTCGTCACAAAATACCACTCCACGGCTGAGCGCTAAAGTTAGTTGGCGAACAACTCGATTCCATCCTGCTATACATCAGTCGATGCTAGTATCGTTTGCATCATACTTGATCTAAGATTCATGTTTCATGTGTCTTTTCTATGCACTGGTCTAAAAACTAATAAAATATTTACATGTATTTAATTACACTGATAGCGGACCAATAAGACAAATGTGCGATGAACCAATACTGGAGTTAATTCGCAAAATGTTCGCTAACAGAAGAAACCTAAAAAACAAATATGTGATTCATGATTAGTAATAAGTACTAGATAAGTGATGTTGGTGTATAATTTTAATTAAAATAATTAAAAAATATGTTAGAAAGTAACTGTACTTCAAATAAAGTCAAAGACCCGCGGTGGAGCACGCGTGACATATACACGGTAGCACCTATTAGCAGTTCGCAATATGCTTGCGGTCTAATTTTAATGTTTTAAGGTTAATCGACTTCTATATTGACTAGAAGGTGGTCAAGATGTCACTTCATTTTTTAATCAGACCGCCTGAAAAAGCTGCACACATTGTGCTTTTAATGAAACAGAGGAATTGCAATGTCAAGACTTAACATGACTAATGATTTAAAAACAAAACCAAAACAGCTATATCATTGAATCATGCACATAGTTTCACTAAAGCATTTCACCTAAAGCATCAAAGTTGCATCAAAACGCTCCTTATAGGCCGTCTCATCGAGGAGTTTTCATCTTCCCAATGGTGCTCCGTCTAAAACAAAAAGTTAGGTTTTTCCTAAAAAACAACACACTGCCATGTACCAGGTCGAGGTTGACAGCAATTTCGGCTTAAAATTTCACAGCTTTGTTTTGTTCTGGCTTTGTTGATGTGTATATGTTTTTTTTTGCTTCCTCAACAAAATTATACAATTTGTGCATTCAATAGCACAAAGCTACGTTTACTTTTGTTTCATAATATTTTGTTTCCCTTGCTGGCTCCTTGGCAGATACTGTTCCGGGCGGTCTTGTTGAGGAATATTTTTCAGTGTCCAAAGTAGTGAAGAATGGGTAGCCATCGCTTTTGAGATGCTTTTGCATTCATGGAGAAAACTTCAATCTTCACCTTTGTTTTAACATAATTGCCCGCTATCAAAAAGGCAGCATTACGATTTCCGTTCAAAATCAAACATGATTCATTGCTCGGGACAAGTTACTATTTTTTCATATAACCGCTCGTTTGTAATCATGCTCGTACAAGCTCTGCGCATCTGCTGATGGCACAATGTTTCGTGGCTGCGTCCCGATTGGAGGATACACTCTGACAACTTCATTCCGTGCTTGTCGTGGTGCTGCTGTTCGGTGCTCGTTGGAAACTGTTTTTACGCTTGAAAAACGATAGGTTAGTCGATGGCAACGGAGGACACCCGGAATTTCCTTCCACAGTCTGGTGAACTGCAACACTGTTAGTAAGATTGCTGGTGTTGCTAGAACTAGCGATGGTAGTGCACCCTGGCTGGTGTTGGGCGAAAGATGCTGTGTTGAAGCTTTGCTGCTGCGAAAGGGTGAAGCTTTGCTGCGAGGGAACGTTGCGAGTCTTGATCAACGGTGGGTTTTTGATTGACGTAGAGAATGCGAACCCGCGACGCAGCGTTGCCCTTTTGAGTGTACCATCCGGTTCAGGAAACAAGGTAGATAAGAATAGGAGAAAATTAAAAAATTAGAACCGAAAACCACCCGTCAGTAAGAGGAAACAGTTATAATAGGCTCATAATGTAAACCAAACACAAAACATGGCAAATGAAAACTAAGCAAGATGCGAAAATCTTCCATTGACGTTTTCGTAATTATAAATAGTTAACAATTCAGTTAATTATTACATATCAAGTTTGATATATTAATCGGTTAATTTGATGGTATCTAATTTTATGATAAAACCATGCATTTAGGAGTATGAAAGGCAACAATACATTTCGGTGAAAAAAGAACCATTTTCAAAGAACAAGCAGCATATGTGAACTACAACTTTTTAGCGACGTAGCAATTTAATCGACAACTTGAGTAAAGGAAAGTAAAATAGTAAAAATAATGTTATTAAAAGGTTCAGCTGTTTCAAAATTTAAAGTAAAGCATAAGGGTTCAAAAGCGCAACAAACGTAGCATGTTGGAGGTGAGCATTAGAAAGAGTCTTCCAGTAGAGGTTAAGGCGAGGAGGTTAAAAGAGATTAATAAATATTATTAAAATGATTCAAACTAAGCAATGAAAAAATAAATAATAACTCTTATCTACTTACAACAGATCATTCAATCAACGTATTCTAAGATCAACTGAAATCAACGAAATCAGAAATGTTCAGCAATAACTAATAGACCTAGCAAATAAATTAATAATGTGAAAAAAGCATTAGTTTGCTACACGATTTTTCATCCGAATTGCACACTACTTTGCATTCATACCTTGTTGGCGATGGCGGAGGATATGAGATACCCCGTTGGCTAGGAGATAACAGCACCATTCCGGAATGCGAAAGTGGACTAGTTGTTCCCGGTACTGATAATGTGTTGCTGTGAATAAAACTAAGCATGTTTAGAAGGTTTTAATGGAAGCTAGTGGAATGATAAATAAAAAAAATCGAGAAAATAATCATTTAAAAAAATTCAAAATATTTAATTGAAACTCTGCAAATGATTTTGAAAGTTGTTCAATCTTATTTAATGTGTCTACAACTAAATATTGCCTAACCTACCTATTTTGAATTGAATTCAGGTTCAAATTGGGCATGCTTTGCCCGAGCCCACTGTATGGTTGCACAGTGAGTGAATTGGAGGATTTTGTTTGCACGGTGCTAACGGTGTTCTTTGCCTTCCGACCTGCTACTGGCACAAGTGGCACTCCGTACTTGGTGTGCATCATCCCCGGTCCACTAACGATGCTTCCCACAGGCACCCCTGCCCCCTCGTCACTAGATAGTGAGTTGGTTTTTTCGAAATCGATTGACACCTGCTTCGATTCATTCAGATCGACGGATCCACTATGGCTGTTGTTCAAACTGCTCACCCGACTGCCAATGGAACTGTTCAGCGGTGATTTTTTTATGCTAGGGTTATCATTATTGATATTCATATTGCTATTGCTGGTTGAGTTGTTGCAACTGTTGCTGATGTTGATGATGTTGCCGTACTGTCGTACGTCACCAAACGCCCCCAGCTTCATGCGATTGTAGATATGTTTCACCTTTGTTATCGAGTCGTACCAGTGTTGGGCTTTAGGGCTTTGAAGGCTGAATGCCGCTACGACCATGTTGAGTTCATTCAGATAGCAACAATAAAGTGTTTGATCCTTTAGCTGCACCATCAAACGGTCCGTCATGTATGGCTGTCGAATGATCTGTGAAATGCATAGATAACAAACAGAAAAATTAAGTAAACACAAGACTCTCATATGTAAAGTAGAACACCAAACGCATATTTTAAGTATTTGGTGCCTATACAAAGCAACTTGAAATTTTCAATTTATATTATTAGTCATAAATAAAAGTTATAGTATATGGAGAGAAAACGAACAAACTTGATGGCATATTGGATGCTGCACCATAAATATAACATGGAAAGTTTTTCCTGTGTAGTTCTTCCTTCTTTACGTGCCCTTTTTCATCTCGGAGTTTTTATTGAATCACTTGGAATGTAATGAAATGGACAAAGTTTGTAAATTACCAAAACAAACATTTCTGTTCCGGTTCATCTCGTTTCGTGTATTTAAATTAAATTTTACTCATCTGCACTTACATTTTCAATTTAATTTAACTCGCATCTCTCCGCGGTTACTTTTACTTCCACACCTTCCACGCGGGACCAGGCGCCTCCATTCGGTTGATATACAGTTAGGGACAAAGAGGCTTACAGGATTTTTTTGTTACCATTTTGTGTACTTTTCTCAACTTCGTCTTCTTCCAACAGTAATGTTAAAACGGGGTTGCAGTTGTAGTTAATAACGAATTTGTTCGCCTACTGGACTTGGAATAACTGTTTTCTTTTGACCATTCTATTACCACCAACTAAAAACATTTCCATGACAACAAACGCATGTTCATCGGAAAACACAGGATAGTTTCTTGTATAAAAAAAATAGATAATTTAATTACTAGTACAGTGAGAAATTACCTTTAATTTATCGCTCTTATTCTTTTTGCAAACCAATAAGAAGTCCGTGAAAAGAAAGCAGTGGACGTCCATCTGGAAAAAAGGAAACGATGTTTAGGTTGGGTTGCTTTAAGTCGAGTATTTTATAGTTGATTATGGAAAAGATTAATAATGATTTTAATATTTTGAGAATATTTCAACATATTTTTGATTCCGTGATATAACAAAATGAATAAACATTGGTTTCATTAATGTTTATAATTTTGCAGTTTCATATTTCCTTATGCGGTATTATAATAAGAATATCCGTTCTGTTATTGGAAAATAAAGACGAAAATAAAACAAAAACATATAACATATATCGAATGTACATTAAACAAAATACAACCAATTTTGCCTTCCTTTCCGGATCGTTCACCTTGATGTATAATTAAAACCATCACAACAATTTCCCGCTCGTGAGACAAAACCACGGGGCACAATGAATAATGTCGCGGAACAATTTCGTTCCTGTTTTTTTTACATTGATTCCTATGAGCTATTTCACGCAATTCATAACCCAATGCATATAACATTTATTTTCTCGTTTTTCGTTAAAAATACATGTACCGAAACGTGGCACAACGATTTATTACCGTTCGGGACAAACATACGGTGCGAAATGATAAAATGTTATTGAGCATAGTTATGGCTGTTGTGAGTGTTATGATGAATGTAGAGTACGTTAAAACAGTATCATAGTTCGGAATGCGAGTAGTGAACAGAGCTCAGTACGGACAGTGTAAAACAAGGGAAACGTTGAACAGGTTATATGAATGGACAATTCAACCAATAGGATATCAACCAACAATATTTTTAACAAAAGCATCACGTGTAATCCATTAGATTGCAAGCAAAATAAACGAAACTGAAAAATGTGACTTACTTTCCCTGTGCTGTCCTTGTATTTCAGGTCACCCTCGACGAACACCTTGCGGCCGTGATCTATCCCGCGCATTGGTTGGCAGAGGTCGAACATGGCGCTATGCTGCTTGACCATCCGGTCCAAAGCTTCGTTGTTGGAGTCGACCACGTCATAGCTGTCGATTCTAGCATTAATACCCTTCAATCGCTCGCTCTCCTGTCGCGTTGTTAGATGAGAGTTGACCCCTGCAACAAACTCCTCTACCGAATGAATCTGCGATTCAAAGCGAGATTGAAAAGGTAAAATATTGATCGGTAAGGTAATCAACAAATGGTGTAGCAATCTTATGAGTGTGGCAGGATATCCGCCGTGAGTTACGTTGCAACAGAAGTTCAAAATATGTTCGAGTCTACAAAGTTGATTCAAGGGGATACTTATTTGGTAGGCACCTAGCAATTTTATTTTTCTTGATTTACTATTGAAGCATTCTTATTATTTAGCTGAATTCCGGTCAGCTACAATCAATGCAATAAACTATGCAAATATCTATTTTAATTACCGCTAGCATGTTGTTCAAATGTCGTTAAAAACTAGCGTTTAGATGCTATCAAGGGAAATAGCTTTGCAACAAATGTCTATCGGTACTCACCATGGCATCAATAGCTTCTCCTTCTGCTTCGTCGGTGATATGTTTCTTAATGGCGGCTAGCAGCAGTCCGTACTTGGTCAGTCGCTGCATCGGACGCACCAGAATGTCGGCCAGTCGAAGCCGATTGCACATCTTCTGCGATTCGCACCAGGCACAGTAGGTCATGAACAGGGCGTTGTTATGATACATTTCCTTGCAGTAAAACTGACAGGTGCTCTGCTCGGCACAGTACTTTGTGTAGGGTGTGAAGATGGTGGCAAAATCGACGAAGCCTGGCTGGAAGTAGTAGATGCTCATCGGTTCCTTCGTTTGTTGGCTGTGCCTAACCTGTGAGTGATTGGAGAAGATAAGGTTGAGCATTAGCATTATTCGATTCGACTTAAACAGCCCGGACAACAGTTGTATTCAGAAAACATTTAAGCTGATGGCAAACGGTTTTTTCACGCGGGACATGTCCTTACCATCGGGTGCAGGTAAAGCGTCCAGAAGCGAAGGTTTGCCTCCCAGATATCACGAATATTGGAGAAAAGCTTGTTCTGGTCCACGTCTGTGAGAATGTTTTGAGACTGAATATCCTCTAAGCAGGCTAAAAAAAGCTGCAAAATATTGTTTAGGTTAATATGGATATGAAAAGGCTCATTCATTTTAATCAACATGAAACAGGATATATCGACTGAAAATCCGATAACAATTATAATAAAAGCATGTTTTTGGTCCTAGCAAAAACTGCACCAAGCATGCCTTTTTATTGAGAGTCGATTTTGTTAGAAGCAAAACTTGTGATTGATTTACTTTTTATTTCTAATCATTATGTACACTATACCCATAAATTCAGTACACAGCAGGCTAAACCAGCTACAAAGGCCATTTAAGGGCTTTTTCCACGATGCGAGTATACTCATCATACTCACCAGGAACCCATTTTCATACTCACTACCATACTCACCATTCCCGGCATCGCCGGGAGTATGGCCGATACCCAGGACGACTGTCAACATACACCATACCATACTCACCTGGCTTCGTCCACACGGAAGCATACTCACCCATATACGGTGCGCGTTTTTGACATCTATCAAAAACTCACTACTAGAAATCCGGCCCATAGTCGCCGTGTGGAAACGGCCCTTTACTTTGTAAGGAATCAATGTTTCAAAAAAGTAAAAATGAGGGATTGTTTCTGGCACTATCCTCTTCATTTTGATCTAATTTGGCCACGATACGACTACGGGTTTCCGAGATATGGTCAAAATAGTGTCACAACACCCTAAACACGCACCAAAAAAGTGAGTACACAGCAGAATGTTTCATCATGTTTTGTATTATAGTTTGCTTTTGCGTGGTATTTTGGTGGTTGTTTGAAGTTTTATGACATAAAATGAGAACGTTTTAATCAGTTCAACTGTGATTGATAACAAATTCACTTCTTTTTTAGCACAAAATGGCCAGAAACGGAACTCCTTTGCAGAAGAGGTCCGATATCATCCGATTGTTCGAAAATGGAGCAGCAAGTTAGTATGAAGCTGCTATTTTACTCAATATAAACCAAACAACAGTAGCTAGAGTGGTTTGACAACGGAAAAACGAGTACGGTGTAGAAATTTGATCGGGAAATGATAGTTTTACCGTCATATTGAACCGGATAAGGCGCATGATTGAGACGATTTGGGTGCTGAGCCCAATTTTAGTGGCCAAAACTGTGTTAACAATAGTGTATGAAATCTATGCTGGCATACTGATAAATTTGGCTTTTATAATTTGCCGCTTCCCTACCCCTCTTGCACCCATGCAGCGCCACACTAAGACGCCTCCACCTCGGTATTCAGGGTATAGCGGGATTCCGTTCTACGGGGGGTTTTCTCCACACTTTTATTCCACCATCCCTTCGAAAAATAGTCAATTTACTCTTGATCTTTACTTGCATTGTTCAGAGAACCCGAGGGAATTGTTTATTTTGCTTTTTTTGGGAGTCTAATCACCGCTGGCGATGTACTGCTCCATTGTGAGACTTCTTACGTTGATTGTATGCTTTTAAGTTAAATTTGTGCATGATTTTTGAATAGATTCCCCACTTTTTGATAGGCCACACCTCTAATGAAATATTGTCGCACCAGGTTGGCCACTTATTTTGGGCCCAGCAGCCACAATCGTCTCAATCATGCGCCTCATCCGATTCGGTATGACGGTAAAATGACCGATTCTTGATAAATTTTCAAGAAGGCTAACCATTTCACATCGCTATACCACTCTTACTACTGTATTTATGTTTCAGTTCAATAAAATAGCAACTTTATTGTACCGTTTTCCTTCATTTCTATGTAATCGGATGATATCGGACCTCTTCTGCAAAGGAGTTCCGTTTCTAGCCATTTTGTGCCAAAAAAGAAGTGAATTTGTTATCAACCATTGATGAATTCATTAAAACGTTCTCATTTTATGTCATAAAACTTCAAACAACCACCAAAATACCACGCAAAAGAAAACTATAATACAAAACATGATGAAACATTCTGCTGTGTACTCACTTTTTTGGTGCGTGTTTAGGGTGTTGTGACACTATTTTGACCATATCTCGGAAGCCCGTAGTCGTATCGTGGCCAAATTAGATCAAAATGAAGAGGATAGTGCCAGAAACAATCCCTCATTTTTACGTTTTTAAAACATTGGTTCCTTACAAAGTAAAGGGCCTTTGTAGCTGTTTTAGCCTGCTGTGTACTGACTTTATGGGTACAGTATATATGTACATCGACGGATTAAGTAATTTCCCAGAATTTTGTTATGGTGATAATGAGTTCTTTCTTACTCCAACATAGGTTTGAGAATAGGAAAGTTATCTTAAGATATTTGCTAGGCATTAACTAAGCAAATCGCGAAGTGGTGGTGTCAAGTTTACCCTTTACGAATAAGAACACGCACGATTTTCAACAGAAAAAAATCGTGGAACCACCCTCCGAAGTGCTCGTCCAAAAAATGCTCTCCTATTCGTGTAGCCGGTATCGCCCTTGTCCAACATATGGAAGAAATTACCGCTTCCCGGGATGGGAAAATTAAACAAACTTATCTGTGTAACAGTCTTCGACGAACAAACATAAGTGGATGAATTATAGGCGCCTTCCACGTGATTGCACAAGAGCGACAGATGCAGTTTCTATAGAAAGATCATTTTCAAGTTTCCTCTTTTACGCTCACGCGAGTCAAAGGTATGGTGTCTCATTCTTTTTGTTTTTTACTTACATTCAATTTTGCAAAACAAAAATATCTTCATCATCATCTGTGAGAGCGTGATGAGAAGTACGATGTTCATAAACATAAAATTTTGACAACATTCACTGTTTCCTACTAAACAACCTCCTTAACGTACACGGCACACAAGCGCTTGAACTCGAGAACGTTTGCAGTTTCGTCAAACTGTCTTGGCATGCTGCTGAACCTTTGTTCCCCTTTACAAAATAATAAATTCCTGACAAAAAATGTAGAAAGTGGGGTACCGTGGAACGTAAGAACCCCTAACTGTTCTTTTTCCAAGGTACCCAGACGGTAACAGGCCCCTCAAGAGTTTGAATATGGCGTAGACCGGCTACAACACAACACTAACCTTATTTTACACTTTTTGTAAATTTTTGACCTGTGTCCGATTGCCCAGGAACAATATTGATGGCCAAAATTAAAATGCGGTGAGATAATTGACTTATATAGGTGAAATTTTCCAAAAATAATTTGGTTGTTCCCCAGTCAAAGTGACCCCATGAATATCTGCACTGAATGTGAGCCCGTCGTCTAGAGTGACTCCCAGATATTTAACTTGGGAGACTCGATCAATTGGTTCTGTGTTGATAGCTATGGAAAGCTAGCGGGTGCACTCCCCCGTCGACATTACCATATAGTGCGTTTTATTAATGTTTAATGCGAGTTTGTTGTATTTCAACCATCCACCCAGAAACAGTAAGTGTTGTCTTACGTGAAATCATAGTCATCTTCAAATAAACACTCGAATGGATTTTTTCTACTAGCAGTAAAGTAAAATTATGCTACTAGCTAATTACCAACATGAACGTCCACATTTTTTTGGCAGATTATTAGAACTTTATTCTACTTGCATGTTTAAAAAAGGTTATACAAAAAGCTCAATGGACACCATATTGAACCATAGTGTTATGTTACATTCAAAGAGTATCTCCATTTGTATAATGTCGAAGTACAAAAATAGATCCATATAATACAGAGATGATGTCAAAAATTCAATCATGTAAAACAACGCGTCCTGTTATTGAATTTACAATATTTTTATTCGAGAAAGATATGCTAATACCCTTCGTTCTTCCTGCTCTCTTTAAGCACGGTGGAGATCCTGAGCGTGTCAATATTGGTGTGATTTAGCTCACAAAAATGAACATATTATACATACACGCTACAGATTGATGGCTCACGACGGGAAGATAAAACGAATCGTTAACAGAGCAGCTTGTATTAAAAAGATGGAAATGGTTTCCGCCGTAAACATCTATTCCGGTCGATCGATCGACGTGATGGCAATTGGACTGCTTCCTCGTTTCTACAGTTCAACACCGTTGGTGGTGAAATAAAAATGAACCTTTACAAAACGAAGCCAGCGTCAAGGAGAAATGGGAAGGATTCTAATCCATAAATTATCCGCGGTATCTAACGTGCAACATGTTCTATGTTCAAGATTCTGCACTAGAACAGCGGTACCGATGGGGCAGAGAGCGTAAGGAAATTTATTCATTCATAAAACCAGGTGTTTCTTGATTTTTTACATACCAATTGAATTTCCACATCCGCACCAGTCATGATTATACCCATGACGTTTCTTGAATCAACTTTTTAATGGGGCCATAAATCAAAGTTTCAAAGTATGCGTTAAACGTATCGAGCAGGCTCGATAAGTGTTTGCAGCATCGTTGTACCCGGCATAGGTTGAGGATTGGAAACAAAACAGATTATGTAACTCATCGCCTATCCTTTTCCAGGAGCGCTTCCATTTGGAGGGCGAGAAAAAGGGCTCAGAGCTCCTTACTCTTGAAGGACAGAATGTGTGAACTAATTGAAAACAATTTGACCAAGGAATGCGGGACCGGAGATTGTCAGATTGAGATACTTTCTGTGCTCGTTAGCAGATTGTTCTCGCTGGCTTTCCCTTTTCGATGTTAACAAGGGTTTAGACTTCGGCGTGTTTGTTCGCACGGAAATATGTCAAATATGTTCCATTATTTTGTTTATGTTAAGTGTTGCTACGTTTTTATGTGCTATAGCTTGTTTCGTAAAATTCGAAGGATCTCCGTCTCGAGTGGTTGTTTGACTAACGACGTCTGGGTGTGCAACAATGTAACGGCTTCACTCGGAATCCACCGAGTGTCCAAGCAAATTGTGCTGTATAATCGCTGCGAACGGACAAGTGAGCAGAGTTACAGTTGAAAAACATTAATCTTACGTAAGTGGTGTGGCCATGGGGTGTGACCTATTTTTTAATACTAGAATCCAAATAGCGGCAGTTTTAATCGCTACGCCATGTTTGTTTATAATATTTATGAAGAAACGGTTGAATATTTAAAAAAAGTTTTTCTTAAGATCCAAAGCTACAATGAAAAAAACTCAGATTTTTCTATTGGACCAATTCCAACAACTAACTTGACCAGGCCTGAATGCTCTTTAGCGGTCAGTTTGACCGCTCTTATTCAACACGATATAATTTAGACATTTTTTGAAGATTTTTCGTATCCGTAAGAGACTACCCGGTTGACAGACATTTAAATTGTTGCTGTTACCATATAGTTCCAGCAAGAGTCCCAGCAATCTGCCATGGAAAAACTTGCTGGAACTACATGACAGCTGCAAAAATTTGAAGTTTTGTCAACCGGGTACTTTTCTGCATATTTGTTGACTATCTTTTACATTAAAAAAAAAAATCAAATTCAGAGAAAATGGTGCGCTAAAAAGCACGTGAAGCCAAATTTAAACTTCAAATTATTGCGGTGAAAAATGATGCTATAAATTTTACTTTTGAAAATATAAAGGTAAAAAAGCTGATACAATTCTAAAAGAATCAAAATTCAAGGATTCAAAAAGTTTAAAAAATGACTAAGTTGTAGTACAGTGGTACAATATTGTTCATACGGTATAAAATTAAAGGTGAGCATAATTCATATTTAAAAGAAATTGTTCCACTCTTCTTAATTATCTGGATTAATAAATTTTAATGTGAGTAATGCATATACCAAACTCTTCGTTCACCAGTGGATTGATTTTCGGAAGAACAACTTTCACATGAGTCGTCATTTATTCAGCCACTTCGGCAAGGTAAGCAAATCATCAAGACAAACGTTTATGTTATTGCATCTTGAACCTCGCATTTAATTTATACGAAACATTAATCCCTTAGCCCTTGAGCGAGCGTACCACTCTACCGCACCGGCGTACCATCTAAAATCGGGCGCAACCACCGCAGCACCTGCTACCAGCATAAATATGGGACCGTAAAAGTTTCACTAATTCATTTGGCCAAAGTCTTTCCGGCAGCGATTTAGTTTGGCTTTGAAAAGTTTTGCTTACACCAACCCCAACGGGTAGCCTCCGGCTTTCGAGAATGCGGGGTCTAGTGGGTCTTGATCCTTATCAGATTCACTTATTGGATGACATAAAGAATCTTATCTATTTCGAGTGTACCCGAAATTGCTCGACAGTCTAGTGAGGCGGAGAAATAAATTCCGAAGAAAGGTCCACTTACTTTCGTCCGGCCCTTCGGTCCGTTCGTCATACTTACATCTGTTACTGTTTGTAGCGCGAGAATGTAGTAAACTTCGGTAGTCACCAGCTCCCAGATGGCGGATTGAATTTTCGTTTCCGCCTCATTCATTCCTGGTGAAGGTAGGTGACACAGAAAAAGACACAGGCAGCATGCGGGTTGTTTGGAAACGGAAAAGAATCCCGGTTTCGAAGGGAAGAGAAATCAGATTTATGAAGTTATACTGACACGTAACTCCTTCGCAGAATTCTAGTTCTATATAAAGCGCGCGATTCCGACCGTTTGACTCCCATTTGCAGGACTTACCGACGCAGTTGACGATCTCCGTCCAACACTGAGGTAAGTTTCTAAGGCCAACTAAAGCGTCTATGTACTCGGGATTATTGAAGTTGCTAGAGGAAGACGTCGATTTCGGGATTTCCTTATTGTAGCTGTCCAACAGTTCGCAGAGCTTCGACTTTTGTGGTCCCTGCCGGAAGTGGGGTTGTGCGTTATGGCATTGGGTACGCGAGTGCTGTAGTATTCGCAGGCAAACCTTTTCCAAACTCACCTTTGATCCAAATGGTATTGTCCATTTTTGCTTCGACTGCTTACCGGAAGCGGACGACGTTGCCTTGGGGCTCTGGTCGTAGTTGTCGTCCGTCGAGGTGGAGGTGAACAGTCTGCTGGTGGACGACATTACCGACGGCTGGTTGCCGACCGAAGCCGCCTTCTGCAGGGTGACGTGCGCGCCAGTTCGAGGACGGCTCGGAGCACCGGCGTCGCGTTCCGACACAATGAGCGTGCGGCCGGCCAGGGCAGAGATGTCCATGTTGGCATCCAGGGGTTCCGAGTACCGCATACCTTAGGTGCCGGTAAGCCGAATTGTAGGAAACCAAAAGCAGAAGTTCACCATTATGTGCTACTTTGCCTACCGGAGGTTGGTAGAAAAAGAAAAACAAATAATAAGAGAAATATACTTACCGGTCTCGTGCGGATTGTTGAACCCATTGTCGGTAACGTAGATTTGCGAAAAACTCAAACTTCTTCGTGACAATGAGGTACGTAAACATTCGCTGCATATATAAAAAATTAACGAAATCCACACAACATTAAGGATATGTGATCCATCATTGACATTTTGAAAAAATAGGCCCGCTTACTTATTAAACTGATTGAATCAACAAAGTGATTTAAAGGAGTAGTATGTTGAAAATCAGTTTCTCTACAGAACGTTCATCCATTCATTTTCATGAAAATATATTGGTGTCAATTTTGTCACCAAGAGATTCATTCAACTTTTCTCGCTGTAGCTGCTGTCAATTAACAAGAAAGCAAGGCCTTGATTTTTATGAATTCTACCAGAATAGTATTATACTTTGATACGGTTTCCTTACTTCGCAAGATAACAAACTGCGGACGTGGAACAAAAATTCCCACGGCTTCAAAATCCCTTTAGCGAAATTATGAGCTTACAGTAGAGATTGGGGTGGGCTGTGCTTTTCATTAAATCTGTTTTGGACAGTTTCACTGACTTATATTCAGACCGTAATTTTGTTTGTTCTTGAAAAATCCCCTACAGCGAGTCGTCGTTTTATTTGACTTACTCGCGCAACTTCCTGTACCGAGATGCTGAAGAGAGTTATTCGGTCGGTACCATTTGGGTTTTATGGGTGGTACTCGACGCATTTTTATTTAATTTGCCTCATGCTGCGTTGAGTATCGTAAACGGAGCACGTTTGTCGTGTCCCTTTTTTGTAGATTCCAGTGTGCTGTGCACGAATTTGCGTAGAAACGGCGTCAAACGATGACCGAAGGAACGATAAAGGGAAACCGTACAAAACTGAAAATACTACTTTTGTATTTGTTTTTTTTTTAGTAAAAATTCTACTAAAGAATTTTTCATGTAGGATAGTACGCTTTGTTGTGGTCTTAGGTATAATATTAAGCAAAAGAAATAGCACATTATACGAAGAGCTGCATAACTGGTACAATGGGGCAATGTTGAATTGAAAATTAAATTAGTTTTATTATTTACAATGAATTTCTTCGTTTCATTGTCTTGATATACGTCTCTTTGAAACAATTCGTTTAAGCAGAACTATTTGGAACTTATGCACAAAAGTTCTCTTTAGTCTTCCATGTTTCAATTGAAGGTACTTCATTGGTTTCGTGCAATCATTCACGCTTTGTGAATACTAAGTTTTTTCTGCACTAATTTAGTTTGGACCAGCAGAGGAATAATATTTTCTACGTCTTATACTCACGCAAGTCTGACTCCTTTCGTGGCCGGAATCAGGACACCCGCATCATTATTATCACTTTCAAAACAAACAGAAAAATACTCGGAGCTGGAAACCTATATCGACGACCACCATGATCACATCGAACACCCCAAGAAACACGAGATGCACGATGCGTTATGTTGTCAGATGAGACCATGCGGTATGTTCAGTGAAGAGTTCAACGAGTGTAGAGCGTCATCGAGGTGGCCGGGCCCAGGTTTGATTGCATCATTGAAAGTCGTTCCGTGGCAGTTGCGGCATGCATGTGACGATAAATTGCAGTTCCAACATATCGTTAGTTGTAACAGATCCGTTGCGGTGGTGCAGACAATCGAAAAAGAAGAAAAATAACAGAAGTTTATTTTATTACGTTTCTTACGTAGAATTGAGATAATCACAAAGATTTAAAAATCAAAACTATTTCACATTTTCACGTACGAGAGGTTTTTGTTTCTCGATAGAAACAAGAATACCAAATTAATCAAAGGACATGACAACAACCTAATAACACCAGATGCGCTCCGAGACCAAGATCAATGTCTACTGAAAATGTTTTCATTTAAGAGAAAGGTATTTGAATTTTAATGGAACCAAACAGATATTTTCATGCCATAAATCAATTGAAAACATTAGCTTTGAATACAATGTTTTCGTTAAATTGAAGAATAGAGAAGCAATTAGATTATTATGCATTCAGCAAAATCCAAAGAACTTGAGTTCAGTTAGTTTGTGTTACGGATAAAGCATACAACTAATCTTAAAGATAGCCATAGATAAAATGAAAATAATAATAGTGAATTTTTTTGCAATGAAATGTAAAAAGAAAAAAAGGAATCTGTATGAATGATATTCAAAAATATCATTTCAACTGTGGCTACATTGGTGTTTCAACTGTGGCTACATTACTTGGGTAAGGAAGAGGGTAGTTTACAAAATTATTATGTGTGGCTGGGTGTAATAAAATCCATCTTATCGGTAAGATATCACGACTAGGTACGCTATGAGTTCAACACCGCCCGTTGAGGCCCTAGACGGCGCTTCAACGGAACACAGTCGTACTCACTTGGCTGCGTGTAAGAATCGGTTTCTTGCGTTCTCGGTGCAAGAAGGAAGATGATTTCTTCTTTAGAGAAGAAGTTGACGATCCTGTTCCTCCCAGCACGGATTTGCAAAGCGTAGCCGCCTTCGTGGAGGACGGTGAAGCAAGCGGTTTGTCAGCGTGTTCGTAAGCCTTGTCCGTGGCATCCTTCTCTGCGGTGATCCCGCTGGCGGCGTCGCCCACCGGACTACCACCCGGCCGATGCAGACACTCTGGCGTATCAACCGGCTCATGCCGATGACCAACATCACCATTATCGTACGCCGGATTGATGCAACCGCCGCCACTGTTGCTGATGCCGATCAGCGTACTGCCCGAAGTGACCGTTACGCAGACGTCCTTGGGCGAGACGGCATGGGTTGACGATCCGCCGGACATTGTGGCACCGTACCCCATTGACCCACTGGCGGATGCAATCGACGTGTTGGACGTGTCCGAATTATCACCCTGTTTTAATGTGTAGTATGCGAGCAGTGTTGCATGAAACGCCAGGGACGCAGGCGGTCGCAATGGGGTGATCCGGTAGACATTTTGTTTTTCACATGCCCCGCAATGTGTGTTTAGTCAGGACCGATCGTGTGTGAGTGTGTGTTCGTTCCCCCGGACGCAGACAGCAAGAAAACAAATGATATTTCCCGATGGTAAATCAAATCGGGCACAGAAGGTGAGTATAAGAATAAGTAATACAAGAGTAAGAGATAATTAGAAAGTAGAAGCGTTTATCATAACCAGATCATACAGAAAGAGTGTTAAAGTGACTGAGTAAAAAACATTTAATTTGCAAAATATATTTCTAAGACTAATTTTGTTCTTCTAACGGACTTGGCTACGGCTAATGGTCAGTTTATTAATCTACAAATACAATACAACAATCATAGTTATTATTGAAATGTGACTTCTGTAGAGCAAAATAAAAATAAAGAGAAAAATTATATGTGAGCTGCTAGTCCCAATCAGAATATAAGAAAGACGCTGTGTGGAATTAGTCTATGCTGTATATAATTCCGCAGGTAATCTATTTCTTAAGCAAACATTGCTTGTATTGATTATTTTGTTTGCTTTGCATTGTACAACCCAAGGTGTTTATTGGCTGTTCTTTTGATTGCCGGTTCCTCATCAAATGGTGCTAAAAAATGTAAGTACTATCATTTCGATCCGATGCAATTAAGTAATGTATACTACGTAGATTTCCACAAAGGCGCACACTCATTTCCATATTGCAAATATGAAAATTGGACACAACAACTTGAAAGGTCGCCAATGTTTTTCTTTCCATTTTTCGTATGTCCAACGCTTTGAGCCTGTAAGCGTGAGGCAGCCCGAAAGGCTCTCGGATATCTTTGCTGATTAAAGCTTGATTGCTTCCGGGCCCGCAGCAATGAACTTCCGCCTCCGAAAGCTTTCTCAGATCGGGTCATTCTGGCCACAAAAGGGTGGGGTGGAAAATATTACAAACTTTCTTTTCATCACCCACAGCGCGATCCGCCACGCCACGTGCGGTGTGACGTGTGCCATTGAAGGTTGATTTTATCAATGCTGAAGGGTGTTTAAAAATAACCAGACTCTTCTCAGTGTAAAGGGGCACAGTTCTTTTATCCTGCTTGCACCCACAGCCGCCCATTGAATGGAAGGACCAAGACATCCTGTATTGATTTTGTGTTAACGTGTATGAAAGAATTGCCTGTAACAAGCAATTTATGATACAGTATCGTTTAGTTACGTTGGGGGTTCGCGACAGCCGAGCGGTAGCGACGGTTAGTAAATCGGCTCATGAGCGCAGGGGCTCACCACCTCGACGCCGTGGACTCAAATCCCAACCGAGACCGGACCCTCCCCAGCACGAGGGGGCTAACTATTCACGTAGACAAAGGGAATAAGTCTTGTAAGTCTTTAACGAGCAGGCATGACTAACAAGGTCGATACGACAAGAAGAAGAAGAAGAAGTATACGTTTACTAAGCTTTTTTTCTATGCTTTTAACTGCAACAAAAGTTGTCAACTTTATCACGAACTCACATGAGAATCAATAGGTTTTCGAATACTAAATCGCATACTATGCGATTATGCGATGCGATGTAGTAAACTCTTATTCCTATGGTTTCAATTGAACTGTTTTAGTCCCGGAAGTGGGTTCCATCAGACTTTCAATTATTCTGGTATACTTTGGATAATTACAGATTTAGTGTAATTCTCACTTCTGGATAATCATTGAAGTCCAGAAGAGTATGTATTTAGCTAAACTCGTTTCAATGTTGCAATTATCCACAAACAAGCGTCAAAAGGGTTGGCTAAAGGTTGTAAGTAGTTCATATAGATCAGTGTGTTTACTTGTGTTATATGTATTAGCTAAACTGTGAGAAAACAAATACGTCAAATACGTATTTAAATAGCACGTAAATTGGACTGTAAAGGGAATGTGATTATTAACTGTTGATTTTCATCCAAAGTGCGCTCTCTGCATCTATTTTCCACATGTTATTTTTCATGTAGTTTATTTTACAGACTTTAGAGAAGATTTGGGGTTTAGAAAAGCAGATGTATTTGTTTTTATTTGCAAGTATTCTTAATCCAACACTTTTGTTCATATGTGCGGATTTGTGTCTATGTAAGCACATTGTGAAAAAATGAAGACATTTTTACTTATCCAAAGAAACTAAGTTTGAAAGCTTTATCTAAATTATACTTAAACATCCATTTTTTGCAAACCATTTACACACTACGAACATTAAACTACAACAATAATTAGTTCCATCTTTATAAATAACGTACCTTGCGTATGTGTGGATCATTGTTTATAATCGTCGGTGTCGTTGCCTGGCGCTCGATCTCATCCAGGTGCGTAAGGCTCAAAGATTTCATCTGCCGGGGACGAAAGTTGGATCCCGAGAAAAGCCAAGCATCCATCATCAACAAAAACGGCCCGAACGCAGAGGGAGAGAAGAAACGGAAAACAAAACAGAAACATTAGAGATAATGTAGATTCGTCCTCGCTATGCAAACATTTCCTAAAGTCATCAATCAAAGCTGCACTGGTATTACCGTCCGTACATTCCCATTCCTGTAGCTTTTTTACACAAATACGGATAAGTTTTGGGAAGAAGAAGGAAAACCGGCAACGGACGAGATGAACTCATACCGAGATAGGAAAGAAACTCACAACCAACGAAACGTATCGACCATGGATTTTACGAGAGCAAGTATGCACCGTGGGCGAAAAAGGTTTCGTTTAAAGGGAGGACTTACGGCCTTTTTCATTAGTATCCGATTTATTCGAGATACGATTTACTGCCACTGGTAGAAAGTTTCTACATGATTTTCATGAACGACCGTTTTTTTATTCACCAAATGGCATTTCTAATTTCTATTACAGCGTAGTTTCTTGTTTTAGCGTTTGGGATGCATTAAAAACAATCCCCATTTCTAATAATCTTATCATTTGACCTTACCTGTTTTTCACACGACCGCTGTTTTTTTTGTTTATCTGATGCTCATGACAAAATGTAAAACAGGCAGCAAAACCGGGCTTACCTGAAGATGAATGCTAATTAAGGTTGCCAAATCTACTTAATGAGTAAAGCTCTTAAACATGAAAAACGATCGAAAACGTGTAATAAGATATGCATTTTTTTCAGATTAACGATACTTAAAGTGTTTACCTAGATTTGTTGTGTAATCAAAATGGTTTAGTTGGGGTTTTCTAGTAACTCAAAATAGTATATTTACATTGATAAATGATAAAATGCTACCTTTTTATTTATAACGCGATCAATTCTTATCAAACCCGCTGTAGCCAATAAAATAACTTTCAAAGCATTACTGCATAATGTTCTGCAATGAAGTTTGGTATAATCGTTTGTGCAATAATTTTTATATAAGTTGATCCCTGTAAAAAATTCCATCGAAAGGAAAAGAAGGCAACATTCTTTCGTCGATGAGTAAAGTCATGCTGGTGTCATCACAATAAACATTAGCTACGCTTGTGGAATGTGAGCCGATGCGGGAGGTGAAGGTATGTTCTCCACCATTGCTCCTCTTTAAAGTACCCTGAACCATTTATGGCAGCAGGATAAGCGTGGCGGACGGAAATGTGTTATTAATGAAATTCATTGTGATTTTGAACGGTAAAATGTTTCACTTTCAGTTAATCGGTGCCGAGGACGAAAAGCCTCTTTGTCGCTCGCGGGCACATTGCGTGCGTCCTGAAGGACTCTATCGCACCGAAAAATGGCGTTCGCTGAAGTCTGGACGAGCGCTTCAAGTCAACGACGGGCGTTCCACTGGCAGCCATCTAATGTCATTGTATTTGACAGTGGAGTGGTGCAGTAGGTGGGGGCGCGGAATGTTCGGGAGGGAGTGAAGAATGTTTCCAGAAATAAATTCAAATTGAAAAATGACAACCTTGCGCCGCGGGATATCGAGCAGCAGACTTTTATACAATCAGAAGAGCAAGCAGCACCGTTCCGGCAAATACCAACCGTTCCGTAGCGTTTTTCGTTGCCCGATCAATACAGACGGCAATATGTTTGATGGGGAGCAACGTTTTAAAAGATACAAGATACGAAAGCATCTCGCATAAGCAAAAATGGAAAATAAATATTAAGTGATGTGGCCTGGAAATTGCTTTTCTACAAACCGCAATTTTTAACTTTTGTACAATGTCTGCGCCTTTCAGTTCTCACACAACACACTTGATTGTAGGTGAATCGACGATGATTGATGACGATACGACAGTCAGAGTCAAAGGGGCTACAATTGTGCCCATAACGCTGATTTGGTGCTTTCTATTGACTACAAATGAGTGTAAGAAGATCTATTGACTCACTGCAAAAAAATTGATGTAACTCGGGATAGTTTTAAGAGATCAGTTCATAATGCGCGATACGAATTGCGTAGTAGAAATGGAGGCGCCTGGTGTTCCAATTCTTACTTTGTGTAAACTACAATCCTTCCATAGTATGTGCTTTTCTCATTGAAAGTATATTGCCGTAGGGAGAAAATCTTTTAAATTATTCATCTTCTGAGTTTTATTATTTCTTTAAATAAATTAATACACATTAATGAATGTGATTGACAAGTTCAAAGATCAACCTTTCTCTTACTACAGTTCTCTATGTTAGCGACTTGGAGAGGAAAACAATAGCGTTGCAGTTTTAACGAGAGTTTTTAGAAGAAAAATTAAGAAATTATAGGAAATAAACTGTAATACATATAAAAACTAAGCGCTTCAAGGTACAACCAGAGCTTGATGGTATTTTTCAGATGCCATTCAAACATTTAAAAAATGTAGTGAGAATAACGGGGTATCTTCTTCTTAGCGTAATTACTGTCTTTAGTCATGCCTGCTTGTTAAGGACTTACAAGACGTGGATAGTTAGTTCTCTTGAGATTCGAGCCCACGCCGTCGAGGTGCGCAGTAAAACCAGACAGATTTAACGTAGTCTTGTGGGGGAATCCTTAAGATTAGTTAAGAATGTTATTGAAGAGTCATTTTGTTGCTAGTTTGTTTTTATTTTGGGTCATAAATAAGTAGAGAAAAACCAATTGTAGTGAATATTTGAAACGAAAACCCACTTTAAACGGCCAAAACATAAGAAAACACAACCTATCCAAGTATCCCATCCAGCCATATTCGTCAAAAACATTGGCGATTGTGTATGGACTTTCATTGTTGGATGTGTGATTTAGTGCTCTTGTCGTGATCGGTGCAGTTATTTATGTGGAACAAAGCTATGCTAGGTGGAATTAAGGAATAACAGTCGTGTTTGTCCGGATCACTTTCCCGGAATTTTGACGCAGTGCTGTGCCGGCTATCCCGGCATTCTGGCGTTGTGCTGAGTAGTACGCCTCTCAACCGCTGCAGCCAATGAAAAAGTCACCGTCCGAATCATCTATCCAGGCTTTCTGACGATTTTCCCGGCTTTCTGAAGACTTTTAGGTCTTAAGGTGTTTTGGTTACGCAGTGTTAAAACTATTTGCACTTAACGGGGCTTCTGAGCAGTAGCACAAAGAGCTAGAAGTTTTAAAGAGGTTTTAATCATGTTATAGCTCGGACCATATCTTATAGCGTCGGACCATAAGATCTTTAGGACTTAAGCCAATGTAAACCATTTTTATTGGCATATATTTTTATTTATGATCTAGGTATTGGCCAGCCATATTGATGTTTTAATCGAGCTTTCTATGATTAATATGCATAATTGAATATGATAAGACCTAAAAACGTTTTTTGTATCATGGAAAATAAAATTTAGTCTTTTTAATAAGTAGTTGGAGCAAATTAGAGCCGTTTAATGAATTAATAATTATATTCCAAAACATTTGTGTCACAATATTTTGTCATATTATTGCGGCGCTTCATCAAATTTCGAAGTATCATCTTATATTTCATCAATGAAATTTTCATGGCATAGGGTTCTGTCCACCCATCATGATAATAATGCTCCTTGTTTGAAATCGATATGAAAATATAAGGGCTTATTACGACACTCGTCGAACGTTAGAGAATATCCGACTCGAACGTCACATTTGCATTATGCCTCATCTTCGAGTTTCCGTTCGGCTCCCGTTCGAGAACTTTTTTGTCGATCAAAGTAATCTGTCGAACAATTTGGGAAAAATTGCATTACGGTTCTCGAACGGGAACTCGAATTTGACAATTTTTTATCCGTAAGTCTAGTGCTACGGAAAGTGCTAAAAAGTTCAATCGAAGAGACCTCACGGTAGTTGCAATAGTAAATTACGACACCTAAGATACATTTGAAGTAAAATACAGCGTTTTTATAATACGAAGGTATCTTTTCGCTTTAAATTGGAGAAAAAACACACATCTATTCACAGAGTTTTCATTTTTTACAAAATGCAACAGTCGATTCACACCACTTTGACAGTTGCGCTTGGAAACAAATCGATGAAACTTTCATCGACTCGAACAAGTGACCGTAATGCAATTTTCTCTAACGTTCGAGTCGGCGGTTTCCGTGTGATGAGAGAGTTGTTCGAGTCTCGTAATAGGCCCTTTTGTGATACGAGGGAAATGAAACGTTTTCGTGATTTTGGGGACAATTTCGAATCGAACGTTGCATTTACTCTTGGGAAAAAGGCGGTGCTGCAACGTGATGGACATAACCAACGCAGAATAAAATTAACAGTAAAACTACATCTACAAGGTTAGACCCTGCAAGCGGGTCAACGGGCCCTATAAACTGGGTCCTGTAAACGGACACTGTAACCGGGCCCTATAAACGGGCCGTGTTACAGGGCCCTGTAAACGGTCCATTAACCGGGCACTGTAAATTGGCCGTATTACCGGGTCCTGTAAACGGGCCCTTTAAACGGGCACTGTAAACGCGCCATGTCAACGGGCACTGTAACCGGGCTCTGTAAACGGGCTCATAATACCATTCTCATAATACCATTCTCTTTACGAACGATCAAGAAGCGCTAGTTTTCTTATTAGCAAGAGTCAAAATCCAGCTGGAAAGTCGATCAGTTTTGTTTGCGGGTGGGCACTTCTGGCGGTGCACTAGCCAATCGTATAAGTACATATTAGTTCTCAGGTGCATGTGTTGAATGCGTCCATGTGAAATTGTCGATGTATAGATGCCTTTCCTGTGCACATTAGATTGTACTCAGGCCGGACTCGAGGTGAGTCTGGTTTGCCAAATAAGAATTTGATTCACAGACATTGACTAACCGCGGATATATTTATCGAGTAGATATTGACGTTCGCGAAGTAGATTTGGAAAAAAACAAAACTATGAAATAAAATGGTGCACACACTTTCATTCGAAAGATTGCAATTGTTCTATTTAGCGTGAAATTACCAGTCAATTTGTGCATCGACATTGAGTAGGACATCGTAGATGAGCTGTTAAACTCGTTTTTCGGGTAGAATCATTTAGTAGCTATTAAAGATAGCAGAACTACATAGACCATTTACGGTTCCTCAAACTATTCATTCACTTAACATCCTGACCAAATTCGTCGTCGTGTGTCGTATCGGTCTGGTTATAATAAACCACGTTATATGGTTTATCTAAGAAGGTATTACCAAGGTAATCTAAGAAGGTATTAGCAAAATCTACCAAGTCTATGTCTATCAAACTTGGCTGGAATGTTGCTAATTTTTTATTCTTTCGAATGCCCTCCTTCCCTGCCCCCCTCTCGAACATTTTTCGCTTAAAATGATGAAAAATAATAATAATTCGTCATTTATGGAATGGGTTCTTACAAAAATTGGACCAAATACTATTTTAACATGTAGCCATCATGTGATAATATTTCATCCATTTGGCGGAAGGGATAAGGGGGGCTACCATCCTACCTTCTAGCTCAACAATGGTTACAATGCAATATGGGTATCATTTTTGTACAATTTGGGGTCACTAAATCGAATGGCCACAGTTTTAGTGCTCAATCTCATCTCTCCTACGTCATAAATATTGTCAATCATACAAAATCGGTCAAATCAATTTACACCAAACATAATAATAAGAATAAAAGTTACACAATTTGATTTCGCATATCATGAAATGCAGTCTTTCATTTTCCATTTGTTTTATACACTTGCGTTATGATAAACTAATAACAAATAGCAATAACGATTTTTTATTTACTCAAATCAATAAAACAAATACATTCAAATTAAACAAGTATATTGACACTTTGTCAGTAACGGGTAATTTGTCAACTTTCTACCAAAGCTTTTAAATTTAAGGGCTCCAGCATTCGCCACTCAACGTACCTGCATTTTTGATGGTGGCGAAACGACGAGACAGATTTTCATCGTTGTCTTAAGGAAATCATCGCGCTTCTTGCGAATTGCACTGGCTGCGCCGTCCGCTGAAGCCGACATTCCACCGCCAATTGCATTCACCGTGTTCTTGCCCGGTGAAGCCATTTCCGTTCCGGCTTTAGGAACGCTACCAAACAGTATGGCTTGCAGGGTTTGCTTCGTTTCGCTCATGTGGATGGGTGCGGGGGTCGGTGGCGTAACGTAGCAGGCACCGGCAACGATCGTAGAGGTTGGTGCGGTGGCGTCACTATTGCAAATCGCACTGACTGACGGTTCGGGAGTGGCCGCGCTGCTAAGCGTTGCAATGTCCGTGCAGGTTTGATTTTTCGCTCCGTTACGCTCGCTAGGAGCAACCGAGCAAAGAGGAGACGAGGAGGAGGTACTGCTGGCGATCGCGTGTATCTGCGACAGCCGCGGTGGAACTGGTGGACATTGTGGCGGTGACGCCTGGAGCGGGGAGTTGAGTGTTTGCTGCAATGGCGAGGTGGATTTAAGCAGCAACGATCGAGTACGTTTGGCGCCGGACGAGGAAGAGGTGCTGGTAGTGGCCGTGGCGGCGGTGGTGGTGCTTACGATCACCGACTGCTGCGTCGGTGAGGTGACCAACGGTGAGCCGGTGGATGTGGGTGAGGTTTTCAGGCAGCACCCGGATATGTTGTTAAAATTGAGTATAAAAGGATTATTGCTTCGTTGGTCCATTGGTTTGGAGTTCAGGAGGCTGGTCGCTGGCACTTGTTGCTGGTGCTGTTGGGCCGTTGCTGGTGCTGTTGCAGGTTTTACCTTCTGCGGGATACTACCAGCCTGGTATTGCGGGTCGACACTCGCGTAGTTAGCGTAATGAGATGAACCGTAGCTCGCCTTCCGGAACAGAGGCGCCTGATAGTTGGTCACCGGTGAGGCGGGCTGCGTTTGTGGAGATTGCTGACGTTGCAACTGTGGATGTTGTTGTTGCTGTTGATGTTGTTGGTGCTGCTGCTGGTGTTGCTGCTGTTGCTGTTGTTGCTGCTGCTGTTGTTGACGCTGTATGAATTGTTGCGTGGTGCTGGAGATACGGCTGAACTGATGGTAAATTTGATACTTCGGAGGTGACTGCGCGGCCGTTTGGTCGAAGCTACGGCTCAGATTGTGTGGCAGGATTAGGCTCAGTGCGGCGGCAGTGCTGACACCGGGCGTGACGGAAGGTGAGTGGGAGAGAGGCGAATCGTGCTTTTCCGGCGCCTGTTTACTGGACCGGTGCGAATCTTCTTCCTGCTCCACGGTGGATTTGGTGGACAAGGACGAGAGTGTGATGGGTCGGGGTGGTGTTGGCGGCACCGAACTAACTGGTTGGACATTACGCTCTGCTGGTGTCGGACAAACATCGCCCACAGGAGATACCGGTTCGTTGCTTCGGACCAGCTTCCGTTCTCGAATGCTTTCATGGCGCAGCGGAACGTGTTCATCCATAGCAGACGCCGTTGTTTGAATGTGTGAGGCGCGTGCCGTACACTACGTTGGGATGTGACTGCCCAGTTCGTGTCAGCGGGCAAACGCAATGGCGCCCGTGACGGCGACGACGCGCAGAATGTGACCACAGTGGGCTATTGCAGGGAACGTTGAAAGGGAACAAAGTGTAGGACTACTTTCACACCACATTTGACCGACCAGACTGTCCAGTGGCGTCGCAGTACGTCAGCGAGCGCTTCCTGCCGTACATCCATACATCGGCACGCACACAAATACATTAATCGCAATTCACACAGCGGAGAGTTTGGTCCGGCTACAAATTTGGCTGCACCTCTAGTTGAGTCCACCACAATAGTTTACTCGTTTCCGGTGTCTAGCTACGCAGTGAACGTGCACCATTACGATACCCGAGAACCATCGCTAGCCGCAACGTTTCCAGCTGAAAGGATTTAATTTGATACACACATACAGCAAGCTGGCAACTACCGGCATGAAATAAAACAAGCTAGTCCTGTTGAGTTTTGCACCTGAAATGTTATAGATGCTTTGGGTCCCACATTCTTACACTAGCTGTGTTTATTTCTTTTTTATGAAAGCTTTCGTGGAGACCGTTTTTGATGCATTTTACACTATTTTATTGCAAAACCCAGAGCGATTAAGGTAACGTTTTGATTGATTTAAATTATTTGCCGTGTTTTTTTAAAATTGGTTTATAGTGTTATTTTGGATGTTTTTAAATGAGCACAAATGTTAGCTAAAGTTGTTTACCAAAGTTTCTCAAAGTTCAAAGACTCCACTAAATACTGCAAAGCATGTTTTAACCGTCACCCGTTCAACCGCCTACCCGGGTAGTTTTTAGAGTTTTGTTTTGTTCTAACTTTTGATTGGATTGACGTATCGGCATGAAATTTTTAGAATGCCTAGAAAAACTCATTTTCTATCGTTTTGCTAAAGAAAAAAAAATTTTCAAGGAATTTAAATAATTTTTATTTGCGTTTTTCGGTTGATACCCCTCAAACGTTCAACCGGACTACCCGGGTAGTCCATACATTTTGTATGGGAGACTCCGTTTTCCTGTACTAATAATAAGATAACTTTTTATCTAGACGTCGGATCGATTTGAAATTTTCAGTGAAGATACTTGAGGGTGTTTCCAAAAATATTGTATAATTTTTATAATTTTAAAAATTCATTAATTATATTAATTTGAGGTTCCAAAAAATTTCACCATTCACATTTATAACCATTTATCTGTGTAGTTCATATATTTGACATAGAAGTTGGCTTTTTCTGTATTTTAGTACTGATATATTTGCTCGTAAATACTTAACTACTTGAAATTTTTTGGAAAATTGCATAACATATTGTAAAAATTAATTAACTCTCTGTCGCTTCATGCTACCTTCATGCTCCAACTGGGAACAGAGTTTTGTCCGGTATTTAATTCTTTTTTCGTCAGAAATGTTGTTGCTAGTAATTCTTCTATAAGTCTGTTCGGTTTTATCTATTCTAAGGATTGATATTTTCCATAACACGCACTTTTACTTAGCTTTTCTTGTACTTTGAATCACACACATAGTCGACTAGAAGCGGATTAATAAACGTGTTTGTGGCGCACATTTTCTGAACAAATTGATGTGTAGCATACTTGTATTTAATATTAGATTAAGATTTTAATACCTATACGTAAGGCATAAATGTTTGAATTATCGAATTCGTGTTTTCGAATGAAACATTCCTACTTGAACATTGAACATTTCTGAAACACTTTTGGAAAAAAAATTGAATAATTTTCTGAAAATTTCAAGCAATTCAGCTTTAATGATCAAAGATATGTATACTGAAATACAGAAAATGCAAGCTCCTATCTAAAATGTTGAAGCTACACAGGTTTGGGTCATAGATGTGAAGGGTGAATTTTTTTGGAACCTCAAATTAACATATTTAATGAATTTTTAAAATTATAAAAATTATACAATATTTTGAGAAACACCATCAAGTATCTTCACTGAAAATTTTAAATCGATCCGACGTCTAGATAAAAAGTTATTAAGTCTTAAGTACAGGAAAACGGAGTCTCCCATACAAAATGTATGGACTACCCGGGTAGTCCGGTTGAACGTCTACGTATGTAGGTTTGGTTGAACGGGTAACGGCTAAGAAAACAGTAAAATGTAAATAAACACGCAAACAGAAATATTTCAAAGAAAAATTTATCCGAACAGATTTCAACTAGGGCCAGTGAGGGTATTTTGGCCCATGTATGTAATTTTGGCCCACTCACAAAGGAGATCAATTATTTCAATGATTTCAAATAAAAATGCGCCCTAACATTTTTTTTAGTGTTGAGGTCAATTTATTCTTGTTAAATACCAAATTTGGGGGTGATTGCATCAATATTTTTCGAGAAAATCGCTTAAAACTACGAAGCTGTTGCTTTTTCAAAAAATCATGCTGTCAGCAGATAGTTCGCCCACCTTGAGATATAAGCAACCACTGCGTAAAAAATTCTGAAGTAATGTTTTTCTAAAGCTTTTAGTGTTTTTAGGAATTATCAAAACGTTACTTGAATTTTTAGAGCACGAGAAATAATTTTAATTTCGATGCAAAAGTGGGCCAAAATAGATGCAAGGAAATCTGGTTTGGAACTGACAGGAAATTGCTGTGACTTATTATTATGACAGATGATTGTCAGACATCATGTAGACCAAGAATAGTTTAGTTTGGTTCGGTAAAGGGCTATCGCTAGCCGCCATTTTGTTTATCTTTGACTGTCCCATGACGAATATCTCACTTTAAAAAACTGTACAAGCAGGTGATTTAGACTTGAAGGACAATTTTTTCACTCACAAAATTAAGGATATTTTATCTTTTAACGCCTGTCTGTAGGAAAAGTTATGAAACATGTTTCAATGCTTTTATTTTTTGTCTTATAGTTAAAGGGATAGGTGATTAAAATGGCGGACAGAAAGTGTCATTGTAACAAACCTCCAAACATAAAGTGACTATGGTCAAATTGCCAAGTGCAGGCAGTAGCAAATCGAGAAGCGAAACAGAACGTTGTTGAAACGCCTGAACGTTATTTTGAAAAAAATTACAATGAACTATTCCAAAAGAAAAAGCTACAACGAGAAAGCCTTAATGGCCTGTATTAAGGCCATAGAAAGCAAAGAAATGAGTTTGCGCGACGCCTGCCAGCGTTTCAAAATACCGCGGTCTACTTGTCGCTATCGTTTGAGTTCTCAGTGGCAGTTAGGAAGTATTCGGGGACCAAAATCTATACTGACCCAAGAAGAAGAGGACAACATAGCTAACTGGATAGTCCAGATGCAGCAGCGAGGGTTTCCGGTCACACGGAGCCATCTTTTAAATAAGATTGCCGAATATTTAGGTGCAAATACGAGGGTGACTCCGTTTAAAAATGATCGTCCAGGTGGGTACATGCATATTTCGTATGCAATGTTCATATTGCAACAGCAACTATTATTTATTTTTTAGGACGAGCATGGCTGACAGCATTTTTGAGAAGGAACCCCAAGATTTCATTTCGAAAACCAGAGGCGGTTTCATCTGCAAGTGCCCGTGTAAGCGAAGCAGATATAAGAGGATGGTTTATATCAGTGGAGAAATGGTTGACCGATAATAATTTATTAGATATTTTGAATGACCCAACAAGAGTTTTCAACGGTGACGAAACATCCTTTTTCCTACATCCGAAAACGAAAGAAGTGCTTGCTCAGAAAGGATCACGCAACGTGTATGAGGTAGAAAGTGCCCCGGGAAAACAAAATATAACGGTCATGTTTTCTTTTGCTGCTAGTGGGTTTGTTGTAGATCCCCATGTAATTCTGCCAGGGCAGCGCATCCGGAAAGACGTTATTCAAGGATTTCCGTCCTCATGGTGTATTGGCCAAAGTGAACGTGGCTGGATGGACTCGCATAATTTTCGGGAATACATTAAAAAAGTGTTCTACCCTTCTTTAGTAAAGCGAAGTGTGCAATTTCCGATAATTTTGTTTGTTGATGGTCATGTCTCCCACAAGTCTGTAGAAGTTGCTGATCTTTGCCAATCGTTGGGCATCATATTAATATCCTTGTATCCAAATACTACCCACATCACACAACCTGCTGACGTAGCCGTTTTCAAACCTTTGAAAGATGCTTGGCGAACTGCTCTAGAAAACTGGCGTTACAACCACCCTAGTGAAAATTTTACCCTCAAATATTTTGGTGCAATTTTAAATGAAGCTATTAAAAACGGCATACGATCAACTAGCGTTACAAACGGATTTCGTGCGTGTGGGCTTCATCCCTTTGGCCCCGATAATGTCGATTTTTCGAAGTGTTTGAACAAAAGTCCATTGCTATCCATCGACGATGAACAAATGGATCCGAAAAGAAACACAACAGAAACTCTTCCATCTTCACCTTCTCATAATTTGATATCGGATTCTTCAAATAATATACCTGTTGATACCATTTCCATCCCATTTTCAAAACTGGTACACGCGTTGGACATGATTGGTGAGGAAACTCTGCGGAAAATCAAAGGAGATGTTACCACGTTATCGCGTAATGAAAGGTGCATCAAGTTTTTCTACAAGGAATTGATTGAACCGTATGTAAATGTTTCAATTAATGCCAGGAATACAACCAGATTTAATGAAAAATCGAGGAATCCTGGGACAGAAGAACCAGAAGAGGACTTTTATGTAATTGGTCGAATCAAAGAGGTGATTGAGCAATGCAGTGACCAGAGCCCAGCTTACGAAGAGGACCAGCTACGGATTGAACGGATCGACGAGGATTTTTTAACGGAGGAATACAATGATCAGACCCCAGCTTACGAAGAGGACCAGCTACGGATTGAACGGATTGAACGGATCGACGAGGATTTTTTAACGGAGGAATACAATTATCAGACCCCAGCTTACGAAGAGGACCAGCTACGGATTGAACGGATTGAACTGATCGACGAGGATTTTTTAACGGAGGAATACAATGATCAGACCCCAGCTTACGAAGAGGACCAGCTACGGGTTGAACGGATCGACGAGGATTTTTTAACGGAAGAATACAATGATCAGACCCCAGCTTACGAAGAGGACCAGCTACGGATTGAACGGATTGAACTGATCGACGAGGATTTTTTAACGGAGGAATACAATGATCAGACCCCAGCTTACGAAGAGGACCAGCTACGGGTTGAACGGATCGACGAGGATTTTTTAACGGAAGAATACAATGATCAGACCCCAGCTTACGAAGAGGACCAGCTACGGATTGAACGGATGGACGAGGATTTTTTAATGGAGGAATACAATCAACAGACCCCAGCTTATGAAGATCACCAGCTACGGGTTGAACAGATCGACGAGGATTTTTTAACGGAGCAAAACAAGGAAAATATGTCATTGAACGATGTTTTTACATTGCCTCCCGCACCTTGCAGAAGCAATAAGCATAAAAATTTTAAAATGCGAAATTTTCCAGTTTTATCGGCTAGCGAAAGGCTGGAAGAGATAAAACAAAAAGAAAATGAAAAACTACGACTGGCGCAGGAGCGTCAAATCAAAGCGGAACAACGCCAAAAAGCAAAAGTGCTCCGGGAAGCGGAAAAACTTGCTAAAAGAGAAAAAAGGATGCAAGCAAAAGCCAATAAGTTAAAAACAAACCAAATGAAACATTCTAGTGAAATTTCAAAGAAATACAATTTAATTTAATTATAGTAGACTACAACAACATTTTTTATTTTGGGAATGGGCAACGGTAACATTTAAAGGGATGAAAAATATGTGTGTATAGAAAGGAAAGAAAGTATGGAGCGTATTGTATTTACTACATACGTAATGTATTTACTTCGAAAAACTTATTCTAATTTTCGTCAATCAGTGGCCAAAACCCGAGCAAATCCATGAACAATCTATCATGCTGTAAGTATGGCATCTATGACAGTAGCTGACAGCATATACGTCACTGACGCCATTACTCATGCAAAACTGGGGAAACATTAAAAACTAAATTTAAGCATTAAAACTCTCTAATGTAACGAAAAAAAAGCAGAAAACAGTATCTAAAATATTTTAAAGAATATTCAAATCGTAAAATGCATGAAATAAGCATTTTTCAGGTGGGCCAAAACTGGTACACAGGTGGGCCAAAATAGAAGCAAAGCGGGCCAAAATAGCGACAAAAAGTGTGTTCGGAAATTGATCATTTTTCAGTGAAAACATGAAATAATCTAAAAAATATGAATTTTAATGCATGCTTAGATAGCTACTCTACATTATCATACCCAGTTTGTCGTGATATGATCGGTACAATTAATGCAACAATTTATTTTGTGGTGACCCTTCCCTAAGTGGGCCAAAATGGGTACTTTTACCCTAATGCTTTAGCTGGGTTTAATATGAATTTGAGGAATTTTTAGGACATTTTTTGCATTGCATTGGCTGGAGATTTTACACTCAGCGTGGTGTCCTACGCACATCGCCCAATGTACACCACTTGAAGGATAGGAACAGCAACATGATAGAACTGTTGTTAACTCTATTGACTGTTTCTGCGCCATCAAGTTCGGGAGCGATGTGTTTTCAATTAAAAACTTGATAAAACCATTCGACCCTGATTGAAAAACGTGAAGTAGCAGAGGCATGTAACAGGTAAGAAAATGTGCTTTTGAATAACAATATTTTCTGCACTTTTTTTTTGTGATGAAGTTATTTAATTAAATTTTCACAATTAATTAAAATTTAGTTTCATGTTTAATCAAAAACAGATAAAACATACATCACTGCTATCTCTAACTTACGCAAATTTATTAAAAAACTTTCTTGTATAAAACGCTACACTTATTTTTTCAGTTGAACATTATTTACGGTATCTTAAAGAAGAATAGAATTGTTGTATTAACTCGCACGGAATTTCGCCTCTTTGAGGTACGTAAAGCAACAGAAAACAAGAAAATCGATCCAGAAAATACCTTATGCAGCGTGAAGCAGCAATAGTGTTGGTAGTAGTAGCTGTTGGACCTATGCGGGTGCTTTGGCGCGACCTAGAAAAGGCGCTCAATCTTTGCCTAACCTAATTTCGGACCTATTTATTCTTTCTTTTTCTCGACACAGGCAGCCTGCTGCATAGGCGTTGTGATACGAGTATGGTATACCCCACACACCAGAGGCACACTGATCCGATCCAGCCTCGAACACAGTATAAATAATAAATATCGCAAACGGATTTATTGGTTTTGATTATCCGGGCAGGTCGTTCTGTATGTGTGTACGTGCGTGTGTGTGTGTGTGTGTGTGTGTGTGTGTGTGTGTGTGTGTGTGTGTGTGTGTGTGAGAGAGAGAGAGAGTGTGTGAAGCAAGGAACAAGCCAGACGAGGGTGCGATGATTGATAGCGAATTATGATCAGTACCGTGAGCTTCCGAGGCTTGCCGTTTCGACAATCAAAATCCTTCCCATTCGATGTCTACCGACAACAAATGTATGTGTAGTACTATGCTTCGGTCATCGAATGTCGCATAGATTTATCTAATAAGGAAAAAAACAGTTGCTTAAGCAAGTTGAAGAAAAAGTCGTTACACTTTTTTTCTTATCGTTTCCACTGCAACGTGGAACTGCAGTCTATGAATAAATGCATAGGTTGCATAAGAACCAATCGAGCCACAAAACGTACGCGTTGTTACAATATTTTATAAGCAATATAAATTATGTATTCGTTGACTATTTTGCTTGCAGAATAAAGGGCAATATATATGCGGGATGCTTCACCTTTCATGAGGTTGAATTCTACATGATAGACAGTACATGGTATAATGAAAGCAGATAGCACTTACCATCTCTAACCACATATAATATCTTTTTGTTGCTGTAATGTTACGACCGACGTTCTTGTTCAAGTGATGATGGTGATTCAGATTATCTTTTTTAGATAATATAAAAAAAAGATTTTTTAAAGGTCTAAAGCAAAAGTTTTGTTGAAAGATCCCTCCCAATATTAGTCACCTAAATGGCCGTGTCCCTGAACGTAGAAAAAGTTGCGCCACTATAAATTAATTTTCCTTGCTTTCTTATTTGCATCTTTTTGCACAAAATTTTTGAAATTGTTTTTTAATGATATTCGGATATTCATCAAAACTGTCCATGCTTGTGGCAGTTAAAGTTAAAAAGAAATACCAAGCATGTTGCATTTAAATCGGCCTAGCCCGGCTGCTTAATATTCACGCCCAGCGGCCACAAACGGCTGAGAACTAATCATCGTGCGATGCGATTAGTAATTAGTAGAACACCAATCAGCGCACAGCGGAGAAAAATGTCAATCGTTTATCATCATCTTCTGGTGTTGTATTTACCCTTCTGCCTGAGGTGCCTGAGAAATTTGTGTAGCAAATCTGTAACCGTGAAAGCAGGATGGCAGCTCGATCGAGTGGCGTTAATGTTGTCACACTCCGGCGAAGCGTTGGCGCGATATGCGTCGTAGTACACTTGCCGGGAGTATTTTCGCCATGGTTCGGTCCTTCGCTCGATCTTGTTTAGTTTTAATCAAACCAGCTTAATTGGGATCCGGTAATCAGGATGATAAGTTAGCACTTCAACGGGCGGGTGCCTTAGTGCTGGTTTCTGCCCTCATCCGGAGCGTCGGACACGTCGCTGCACTGATGGGGCTTAAGTGTTGCCAGTTGCGGAGCCAAAGCGCTGAGCTGACAATAAATTACATCCTTTTTCTCGACGCTCCCAATTCCTCTCGGGTTCTGCCTTGGCTCGCCTGACAGGTTTGATAAAATTGTCGCCTCCGCTTTGAGTTCACTGGTTCGAGAACCAACTGCCAAGGGAAGAGAAAAAGGACCACTACGCCGCTGCCTATCATGGTACGGGCCACTGTGAGAAGCTGTTGCCGGATGAAGACATTCGCATTTACAGCCATTATTCCCACTTGGCTTCGAGGATTAACTGCTTCAGTTGATGCGCGCTAGTATTTCTTGTCCTTTCCCCAGCACCGTAGTGAAAAGTGTATGCGTATACAAACAAAACTAATTTGTGGTTGTTGATCTAACGAATTTGCTTACAATTAATTGACGAGTGGTTTGTACTTCTGATTCTGACGCTCTGGAAACGACCAAGAGCTCTCGACTTGCAACCAGGGCACAGAGGACTGATAAAGATAGCATTTTCTGGATGGAAAGGTCAACCGGTAGGCCGGTTTGACTAAACGGGTGACTGAACCAAACTAACTTCGCCGAGTTTCTGTAGCGAACTTATGCTGGGATTTTCTGGGAGCTGGGAGAAATGAATGTGTCCACATTATCTGTTCCATGGGAACCGGAAGTCACATGATGAGTATGAGCAGGCAACAAAAGAGGTAGAAGAAGATCATACGAATTGATCCATCGATTCACCATCGTCTGACTAACTGGCAGGTCTGTTTTAAATAAGGGTCCATATACCGTCCATCATCGAACGTTTGCAATCGATAGGTAATTTCCGAAAATCAATGTCCGTTTTCCGGCATAAATGTGCACAATCATTGGAATGGTTTACCTCAAATTGGCCCACAAAAATAGTATGAATATAGTGGGAGTCACCACTTATATTAAAAAATGCGTCATAAAATATTTCAATACGAAAACACGTTTGCTCTACTATCATTTTTGTTTCATACTATCAACAGATTTGATAAAGAAGAATAATCAAATAGTTTGCTTTTCTGTAAGCTGACCATACGACATGTTCAGTAATGTTAAAAAGATAAGATTTTTTTTCCAATCAAATAAATGGGTTAGAAATAAATCTCAAACATCTCATAGATCAGTTTTTATCTATAGCAGTGATGTCAAACTCGTTTCACCTTGCGGGCCGCATTTCCTCCCAAAATTGGTTCGCGGGCCGCATTTTCTCCCAAAATAGGCTCGCGGGCCAAACCATATAATTGATTGGAGTGATGAAAATATGTTCTTATCAATGTGGTTTTATCTTAACAGTCAATCATGTTTTACATTTTCACATTTTTTTATATTATATTACTTCTTATAAAATTTACAAATTTTGAGTAAAAGAGAGGGTTTGTTGCTCAATCGTTTTCCAAATTTTAACGAATTCAAATCAAGTTTATTGAAATATATGTTGCAGTACAACACTATTGTGTATTTTGTTAATGATTTTAGGAAAGTAAAGGTATATAATTACAATAGCTAACTTATTGCTCCGCATTTGTTATTTTGTTTGGAATGGTCTTGTAGTTCATCACGTTTGTTTTCTATAAACACTATTTATCCACTTGTCTAGAAAAATCTGTGTAAAACCTTTGCTGCAAAGTTGCATATCACTTTCTTATTGAAATTGTTTAAATTGACATTCGTTCAGTTCTCTTGCAATTCGCAGTTCGTGAAAAAATTTACATTAAATATTTTGGTATTTGCTATAAGCCAATACTCAAGGATCCAAACTTTCGATGTAATGTTTCAAAGGCGTCGCGGGCCGCACCCAATATTCTTGCGGGCCGCATGTGGCCCGCGGGCCGCATGTTTGACATCCCTGATCTATAGTATATCTATAACATATCACATTTAGCAAAGCATGCTTGCAACTTGTAAGGCTTAAGGTTGTACAACAAGTTAAACTTGCATGCATGAATGGTATGCAACCAGTAGCCTGCTGCTGGATTAATTAAAAAAATCCCAACCTACAATCCCGCAACAGAAGAACAAAACTAGCGTTTTCAAGTTCGGCCATGGCGAGCATTGTTCTCGCTTTGAAGTTACTAACTTGTCACGGATGTTTAGTATTTTACTTTGTCCACAATTATGAAATATGACCAAATAACTTAAGTGCATTTACTTTTCACAAAAACTTCCAAAAAGCTTTTCCTATGACATAGCTTGATTTGGGACAGACAACCAGCTTGATTTGGGAAAGAAATTAGAATTGATTTTTGAAGCAATTTAAAATTTTCGTGTGGCACCGGGCCTATGAAATACGTTCAAAGGTGTCAAATATAAAAAAAATACTCGACACCGGGTAACTAGAAAGGTTTTTCGTGTAATTTAATAGAAAAAAGCAAAACAAATTGCAACAAAAACAGAAGTGATGGCGGATATTCTTTACACTATCTTCACGAATAACGGGATACACGATTCTTCAAGTGTTTCAAAACACGTAAAAAACACAAATTCATACAAAACACAGTTACACACAAAACAAAACTATCGCCATGGTACACAAATTAACCAGAACGGAATCCAGAGCTCACTCCGTTGGACAAAACGCAGAAGCCGAAGGAGTTAATTGATCGACATTTTTTAGCAAGAAATAGTTTCAAAGCTTCCTAGGATTGATATGTAGTCGGACAGTACCGATTTCAATTATTTGAAAAGTAACCCAACTGGAGTTGAAATAAAATATTGAATTAATGCTATAATTCACTAAAATTTCATATTTCACCTCCTCAGAGCTTTCATATTTCAAAATTGACCAAAACATCAACAGTAAAACCAAAAAATCAACAGTAAAACTAAAACATCAACAGTAAACCTTCCAACAGGCATGATTCATTTGTCAATGCGTTTCCGAAGCGACGTTCCAATGGTATTCATTACTTCTTTTTACAGCATCTACAGTTACATGGCAAAGGGAAACAGATACAGCATTTTCCGGCTTTTTATTCCAAAGTCCCATCAAAACACTAACAAGTAGCAGGTTTCATCTGACAAGTTGCGCTCTATAATGGCAACAACGCATCATCGATGGCATGGCAACATTAAGCAGTCCGTAGACGTCACATATTAATCTGTGCAGATCTTTGACGTCTACAGATTTCCTTTGTTCTCTCGTACCTATCGTCTGTCAAACAACCCTTCAGATATCCCGAATATCTCGAGGGATGTTGGAAAGAGGTAAGGAAAAGCTGTAGACGTCAAACATCTGTACAGATTAATATGTAACGTCTACGCCTGTATATCACTAATCGCATTTATCAAAAATAAATAAATTTCTGCACCAAAAATTATGTTGCTGTTTTCTTTACAATTACTAGTTGAATAATTACTCCTCATTGTTACATTATTGAAATTATCGAAGCGATTAAATAATTAAGAGATAGTAAGAATAATGATTTGGGGGTGCCCATGGCGCAGCGGTAGCGCGAGGAAACACCACACCACAGGTGTTGGATCGAATCTCGTGTCTAGCACCCTCCGGTATTACGAACGGCTGACCACCGATCTATAATATACCATCTTTCGGTCACACAAACTCTCTTCGGAGGGAGGCCTTGTTCCACTAGGGGATGTCGTGCCACTTAAAAAAAAAAAGAATAATGAAAAAATTTATTTTTATAGCGGATTTTATTTTTTTAATCCAGTGATGTCAAACTCGTATGAGCTCACGGGACGCATTTCGTCCCAAAATATGCCAAAACGTAGAATTGATTGGATTGATGAAAATATGTTCTTGTCAGTGTGGTTTTATCTTAACATTCAATCATGTTTTACACTTTCACAATTTTGGTATTATATTTCTTCATATAAAATTTACAATTTCGAGCAAAAGAGAAGGTTTCTTAATCAATCGTTTTCCAAATTTAAACGAATTGAAATCAAGTTTATTGAAATATATGTTGCAGTTCAAAACTATTGTGCATTTGGTACAGCTTTAAGAAAAGTGTATTATTACTATAGCTAACTTATTGCTCCACATCTGTTATTTTATTTGGAATGCTGTTGTAGTTCAGCACGTTTGTTTTCTATTAAAAAAATGAATTCGCTTGTGTCTAAACATTTGTGTAATACCTTTGCTCTTGTCAACCGCCATATATCGGCATGATATGGATCAATGTTTTATATCACTTTCTTATAGAAATTGATTAGTTCTCAGTTCTCTTGCAATTCGCAAAACGTAAAACCATTCACAAAAAATATTTTGCTATTCAAACGAAAGCCAATAATCCAGGATCCAAACTTTCGATGTATTGTTCAAAGGAGTCGCGGGCCGCATTCAATGTTCTTGCGGGCCGCATGTGGCTCGCGGCCCACATGTTTGACATCCCTGTTTTAAACCATTCGTGTTCTTTCAGGGAATCCCGTTTGAAGCGGGTTATCCTAATAACAAAGAAGACCGTGCTCTGAAAATGTGTAAGTGAAGCGCTCGGCCAAACCCTGGGGAGGGTAATTATTGGATTGACCTCAAATGGCATGGCTCAACATACGTTACTGCATTAACACGATTTTCCCCTCCATCGGTAAGTTCAACCGAGATGGGATGTCTCCGAGAAGTTATCTTAATAAACCGCAATCCGCAAGGGTCATAGCGAGTTTAATTGAAGCGCAGTTGGCCATCACTAGCTTATGCCAGTTTTCCTTAGAGGCGCAGTTTATTGCTTCATGAAGTTGTGGAGGACTGAAATGAAGAAAGTAATTGGATGCACTACGATATAAAACGAGTGGATCATCAGCCGGTCTCATTCGTTCTATTAAGTACTTTTTTTTGCGTGTCGTAATTGCTGTAAATGACCAACAGAATCATAGTTCGAGGACAAAGGGATACTCAGTTAGCTGCAAAAAAACAAGTCGTTTGGTTTTCACAATATTTGGTTTTCACAGGCATCTGCATTATCTGCAAAAAAAAAAAAATGTGGCAAACTGCGGAAATAGTGAATAGGGAAAGTGCTCCCATAGTAGTGCTAGTGTAGTGGAACAAAATCCTAGCTGTACGACCAAATAAATATTATAGAGATATTTGATCTAGTATGAAATATTCTTTAATCTTCTGTGGAGTGTTTAAAAAATAAACATTCCCATTCCGTAATAAACTAAGACTCCAAAATAAATATTGCCCAAACAGGTTGCTCTAATATGCTGTTAAAGTCAAAATATATTCACTGCGACACTGCGCCACTATTGGTACCGTTATGTTAGTTCATATATTTCCTTTGCTTACTTGATTTTTCAAACGACTCGCAAAAAAAAGTTTTATACGAGGAAAAAATAAAAATAAAAATGAGTTCATAAAACTAAAAGCTTCGATGAAATGGTAGATTTATAAATTTAATTCTCTATTTTATGCCATAGAAGAGCAATTTGAAAGTGGAAAAATGGAAAAACTCGCTCCATAATAATTTACTGAAGACAACGTTGTTAATTTAAATACTGGTAACAAAGAACTTTTCATCCAGAAACAAAAACATATACAGGTCTCCGTCTGAGATGTGCCGTTTGGGTGAAATATTTTAATGATGTATTTGTAATTTTCGTGCGAAATAAAGTTCTCAATAACAACTATCTTTGAACTGTGTAATAAAAAAATACTGACTTAAAACCGGGCACCTGATATTCTTTGGTATGACGCAATGTGAGTTGAGCAAAAGGAGTGAAATTGCATTTGGTTGCCTTCCTACCACTTCATGCATCTTTCCAATGTTTGATCAATGAAACACCTTTCATGTTTACTGTGCGTTTCATCAATGTTATACTCGACCGGTTGGTCCCGGCAATACCTTTGGGTGGTTCCATTATCTGGTCAGCACCACACATTACGCCTGTTCCTGCTTAGGTTGTGTTCGTACCGTGTAATTCAACCAACTGGACACTGAACATGTACACCTGTCCAAAGCGTTGCACGTAACAAGAGAATACGATTGCTAGCTAAAATCACTAAATCCCTTCTGAGCAAGTAGAGCTGGTCTTTCCTGTTTGAAACAGAAAGACCCAACCAAATCAGTCATGCAAATCACATGTGCTGATTGGGTTAATTAAAACGATGGAAATGAGGTAAACGCATGAAATATCTCAACCATATAAAATTATTCTGTTCATGCGGAAACTTTGTGCGTAAGGGCAACGTCAGAAATTCTTGAATACATTAAACAATATTTGTCAGTCTTTGTACGTCTTTAAGTAGCAACACAGCCTTTAATTGGCTTATTAGATTTTTTCCCTTTGTGTTGGTGGATAGTCGTACGGGGGAGGGAACGGTTTCGGTTGGGATTCGAGCCCATACCGTTAAGGTGGTGAGCACCTTATTTGACTAGCGCTGGGCTGATTTTCTAACCGGCCCTACCGCTCGGTTGTCGCAGACACCCTTCGGCTATCATGAAAGGCTTATTGTTACAATAAATTACGGAAAGTTAGCTTCTCACTTGAGACTGTTTATTTAAATGTCAATGCATCGATAAATTGCTACGTTTGCTCGGCTATACCGCTTTAGGTGGCGTTTATAGCAAGCCATACAAGAAAAACAAATACCAAAGTGACGGTACCAAACTTTGGTAATTTCGGTGTTCGATCAAACGTGATTGCCTTTTTCCGATAATTATGGGAAGCTGTCAAGTAATAATCGAGAAAAGTTGCCCGATAAAGATGTAAGAAAGGGGCCATAAAATTATGGGCCAATTTTTACTGTTCCATTCTGTTGAATCAGATACTTTACATGATTTCAATGGATTGAATCTGCATCGAGGAACATAATGGAACAATAGAATACTACAAAATCTATAGAATACTAAGACGGTTGTAATCAAGTTGTATAGTTGGGGGAAATGTGTTTTAATGGGGAGGAAAGAAGAGATGGATGTGAAAATTACAAAATAAAAGCATTTTAAATATCCATTATCTCAATCACAACGGCAATCTTACTTTGATAATTTGACCAAAGTTAACACCTGTACACCCATAGGTAAAACTGCAAGCGAGTTCAAGTCTCAGTAGAAAGTTTAATGATTATCGGAGTTTCTTTTGCAACTTTTCCACCTCTAAAGCATCCAACTTTTCCACGCTTGATAAAACGCAAGCAAGCAGCGTTGTTGATAAGAATCCCTAAGTCAAACATACCACAGAGGTTAACCGTTGATCTATTTTTATGCTTTAAACCAAGCCCTTTGACTACTTCCTCGTATTTGATTTAGCCTCTTGATGTTCCATATTGTGGAACAGACGTTGAAAATGTGTGCTCAATCTAAATCCATCTTTTAAAGCTACCCACGTGATGAAAGGTGGCGACTGGGAGGGAAGAATGTTTCAAGGATGTGCCAAGGTGAATTTATGGCCCTAAGGTTGATGCCTTTGTCACCTCCTATTCATCGCTACAACAGAGAGACTTCATAGTTTTTCTATAGACCGCAAAGTCAAAATGTACTATTCCTGATATTTTATATTATTTTAAGTTATACTCATAAAGTTCATGTGTGTTCAAGAAGCAGCATACATATTCAATTAGTGTATAGCTCAAACATTTTTCAACAATCCTTTCTTCGAGCCTAAAATGATTTACTAGCGAAGTCCAATCACGTGTTCTTTTTCTCGCATGATCAATTATTTAAGATTAACTTAAGGCAAGCCATTTCCAACATTTTAATATAAGTCCAAAATAAAATTAAACTGTTTAAAGAAAAATACAAAATTTACCCTGTAATATTTTAAAATAAACTTCAACTATGGCCCGCTGAATAGCTTTTTTGAATAAATGTTTGCGGTGCTCTCCAGCTTCACAAGAGTTTTTTATTCGATCAACAGTAATTCAACCATCTTGGCCATACCACAAATTCTCAAAAGTGTCTGCACTTTCAGCGGAATGAAGTCGCTTAACGAAACAAATAGAGCAAGCATGAACGACTGGAATGTCACCATCAACCAGATGCTCCATGCTATATTGTGGTGATTTTTTATGGCGCGGCTCAAATGTTCGATCATTTTTAACCAACTATAGCGAACGGCGACTGAAGCGACCTCCAGTAGATGTTGTCGGTTTACTTTTTCCGCATGTCTATGTCGCCCGGAAGAAATGGGGCAACAAAAGAAAGCGTTTCAATTGAGCGTGCCAAACGCTAGCACAGAGTGAAACGGAAGCATCTTTCCTACCGTGAAGTGGAGTCAGGGCATCAGAGAAATAAAGAGGATGAAACGCTTTGGGATAAAGCCGGCATCTAGGTAAAAAAAATCATCTTACTGATTTAAATCTCAAACCATTCACATCCGATTATCAACAAGCAAGGTGGAGACTTAAGTGAATCATGTAAAGCTGATGTACAATATAAGCGAACCAAGGGTAGATGACAGAACAGAAAAAATGCATGCTGGCATGGTATTCACATTAAAGTATAGATAACAAAATCGTATGATGTGTAGTAATACGATTATCCATCCATCTGGTTTCGTTACTCTGGTGGAAAATGGATAAATTTTCTGTATGCTGTTTTGACTTACGATGCTTAAGATAAAAAAGCGCCTCCATTTTCCAAACTACATCATTCACATCCAGAACAAGCATCGAGTTTAATATTTAATAATAATGAAAATAATAAATTAACTGCTCACATGGGAAAACTTATTTGCATAGGTTATTAATTTGGGGGGGTGCCCATGGCGCAGCGGTAGCGAGAGGAAACACCACACCACAGGTGTGGGATCGAATCTCGAGTCTGGCACCCTCCGGTATTACGAACGGCTGACCACCGATCTATAATATTATTACCGTCTTTCGGTCACACAAACTCTCTTCCGAGAGAGGCCTTGTCCCACTAGGGGATGTCGTGCCATATATTAAAAAAAAAAAAAAAAAATTATTTGAATCTTTTTCAAAAAGTAACAATAAAGGGATTACCATTGTCTGGTATTATTGGGTGAAAAATGGCCAGAAAATAGGAAGCATTATGATTATTGTTTAAATTTGTTTGCATTGTTCAATCCCATGATCTACAAGGACTGCTCAACAGTGCAGTTAGATTGAACATCATGCTGGAGGTATAAGAATACCACATGCTGAATGATGCACGAACTGGCTATTCTCTTCTATGCTGTTAGACATTAATACTTGATAGACACTAATACCTCAACGCTACGAGTGTCCAGCCTTTCGTTCTGCTCGTAAAACCATGTTTACAGGGATGCAGTGGATCAACCATGTTGGTTTTTCGTTCCGTGATGATGACCCTCGCTCGCCGGAAACGAATGTACAATAAAGTGTCGACATACTGCTCCGCATGCATGATAAAGTGTGCAATGAATCATTCTAATCCTTAAGCACCCGGTGACAGTAGCGCTTAGACAAATGAACATGAACCGTTATCCTTTTCAGAAACGTTGGGTTTGTTTTATATTTAAAAGGTACGGTGGCATGATACTTTCCTGTCCATGTTTGTTTCTAGACAAAACGAGCAAATAAATAAAATTGAGTTAAGCAATGAAAATTTTACTATAGAAACAAATGTATGAATCGTTCTCTATTTTTTTTTATTTCTTCATGTAATTTAATTAATTTAAAGGTTTTATCATTTAATAATTATGACTTTGGAATTGAATGAGAAATTTCTGTGTTCATGTTGATAGTTTTAATAGGTAGTTCAAATGAGAGGTCAAATAATAGTTTTAATAGGTAATTTGTCCGGGGTAATGGAGGTCCGCGACAGCCGAGCGTTAGCGCCGGTTAGAAAATCGGCCCATGAGCGCCGGGGGTGGTGAGCCTCTCGACGGCGTGGGTTCGAATCCCTACCGAGACCGTACCCTCCCCTGTACGAGAGGACTGACTATCCACGTACAACAGGGAAACAAGTCTCGTAAGCCCTTAACGGGCAGGCATGACCAAGAGGTCGTTACGCCAAGAAGAAGAAGAAGAAGATGATGATCCCAATAAAAGATGGTAAACATTTACTTTTCCAACACTTAGTAATTAATGATTATTGCCTAGTAAAACACATTTAAATCCCTAACATTTCATTTGACATTTGATTTGGATCAACCTTCAGAATTCTCATCTTTGCCCTTTGCCGTATATTTGAACTTTGTTTAAGGTTCACCACAGTCGACGAACTTTGCGCAAAGATGAAGCTCGAAACCAACGACGAAGAAAATGCGCCAGCTCACATCTGTACGATTAAACTTTTGCTTACTTTACCGCAAAGACTCGCAGGCCTCGAACAAGTAGCAGCGAGCCATTCAGGAGGTAATTCAACCGATTTGAAAACGTTCTACCTCACCTATTTACTCTTAGCAGTATTATCAGTCTTTGAAGTTGCAAATGTTTATCCCAAATCCAATCTGGGTGGAGTACCAGCAAAACTTTCGAGCAGCGAAGAGGGGGAAAATAAGTTAGTTGAAATGATTTTCCCAATTTATCTTCGAGCGATCACGGCAGTATAACGAGTCTGTATAAATAAACACGAAATACCGTAATGACATAATGGGATAATATTTCCGAATTATGAAAACTGCACGAAATATGAACGAAAACATAGTTTAAAATTGAGCTGTTCAAACATTGTTTTCGTATTAGTTTTTAGATAAAGGATTTTCTTTTGCCTAATGTTTCTGGATTTTCATATCTTTCAAAAGAGTATAGAACAGTGCCTAATAAGCTTTCACTTTGTGTTCATCCCACATACGAAAATCGATATGGTTGCAGCAATTGCTTTAGAAAAGCTATGACCCTATTTCGGTCAAATATCCTGCCGGATGCACTGAATTCCTCATAAGCGACAGCCGGAGCCAGCTGAAGGCTAGCAAGTGTCGCTGCTGGCATTGAGAAGGCAAGGGACGTTGGTGAGTCAGTAGAAAAAGTTGATTAGATTTCTTTCCATACCATCTCTACAGTTGACGGATGGCAGCACGGTAGTGATTTGGTAACGTACAGGTTCCAGTCATTCCCGCGAGCAGTGTCTCTTGCCCTCATATACCATAAGCAGAAAGATATGCTACGGAGAGTCACAAAACAATTGGTTGGTTCTGAATATGAATACGATAGAAGTTGCCTAGAAAAATAGTGCTTTTGTACAACATCTTTGGTAGCATGCCTTTCAAAGGTTTAATCCAATTTGCACTGTTTTTCTGTCATAATACCACCAAAGAAAGAAAGCAATTTGCAAAACAGAAAGCAGTCTTGTAATAAAGGTGAGGTCGTTTGGTTGTATGTTTACAATGTGTAATCTCGTGTTTTGAAATATGTTTTTTAGGTTCTTTAAATATGAATTATTAATACGAAAATTATAAAATGCAAATTCATCCACTGTATGTTTTAAGCTGAGGAATCGGCGATGTCAGCCACGTCCTACTTGACATAGTACTCCAAAATCAGATCATAATTCCTTTCATACTTAATTATTCTCTTATGCCCTCCTATTTCTTGCCTACCAGGGATAATTAATGGGACATGCCCTATCCCGCTGGCTGTCAGAGCAGACTAAATGGCAAACAATGTTCCGTTCCGACGTGCACTGAGCTTGTCACTACCAAGCGACTATCCGTGTTCGTTGTTTTGCATTCTCTCATTATATTTGCCGTATGTCTTTACCAAGCACTGTGAGATCGGTAGAAACCGAAAAAAAAGTATGCTTTCGGTCTCATACCTTGGTGCCTGGTATCGCGATGCCACACAGCAGGATAATTAACCGAGCGTGACAAATCGTTTGTCAGTTGGGTGATGGTAACGCTTATTCGGTGGTCTTTCGTACTCCAGTTTCGTCTAGTCTAGCGAAGGATTTTTTCTTTTTTGATTCATGGGATTGCGAGGCACTACTTGACAACTACATCACCTTCCGTAGTTTGTAATGCATTTCATACAAGACTTTTAAATACAATACCCTTGTTACCAAAACAATAAAAATATATGGTTCTTTTCCATGATTCAAATAACCCATCATAAGAATTCGCAGTCTTTTCCATGATTCAAATCGCAGAAAATTTATTTTTTGTTGCCATAAAGAATATGATTAAGGAAAGCTAACCAACAAATTCGTTTTTCAACTGCATAACATAGCGGTAAAACGAAAAAAAGCTTTTTATATTGTTTATATTGATATCGGAAGAAAAATTATTATGAGAGTTGAAAATAAGTAATTAATTAAGAACTGAAAATAAGTAATTGATATTCAATCAATCGCCAACAGATATAGTAAAAAATCAGTGTATGTAATTAGTTCATTGTTAATGATATTTTCTTTACAAATGATAGTTTTACCGATAAAATGGAGTGACAGTTTTTATTTATTTATTATTTATTATTAATCTTTATAGGTACTGGACACTTAAGTATGTTTACTTTATTTTATTTATTATGGTAAACAGACGTTGCCGTGTTGTTACACTTAAGTATGTATTTGAGAAAAAAATACTGCTAAACAAAATAACAAGTCTATTGATTGTTTAGGTTTATGAATTGGTACGGAACGTATTATTTTTTATGGATAAAAACACCCTTCCTTTAAAATAGAGAGCCATACAATGTAAATGGGAACGGTATTTTCAATCTTCATGCCACCTCGTAAAAGTAACTTCGTTGGTCTTAGGTTCGATAAACAAAGAGAATAAATTAAATTTTCCCGTACCTATTTGGGCCGGAGAAAATTTAATCCCATTAAACCGATGCCATCAACGAGTAGCAATCAGCTTTCGAAGGGGTTTTCCAGAGTTCATTCGTTTCAAATAGTGTTTTGTATTTGATTTTTCGATTTTCTCAATTTTCGGCCAAGAGTGCCCGTAGCAAAGAGCGGGAAAGAATTTCAAGAAAATTGTACCTTATTTTATTAGAACGTTCATGCCATGTTCGGGCATCCAAAGTAACTCTATCGAACCAATGAACCGCAGCAGCTCATAGCTTTGCAGAATGACGAATCAAGCCAAACGGCAATGTGATTCGCTTTTATTTCTGCCACCGGATGCTTACCACGGGATGAAGGAACGAGAGGGTTCATTGAACGACTACATTCAGCAGGAAAAGGTTAAATACTGACACCATCAGTGGACTTCTCGGCCCTAATCCGCCATGAAGTGAGCTTGAAATGGACCGTAACCGCAAATCCGACCACTGACATTGGACGTGCTAGTTGGTCGAATTTCAACAGGATGGTTCAAGCTGACGTTTAACCTTCGATTCAGATGAGCAGGTCGAAAAAGTGGCAAACACAACCAAAGCAGCATTCCCCTTCACACCATGAGAGCTTCATTGTGGGTTTATGCTATTGCTGACTTTTGGGATGCTAATTCATAGAGGTGCTTAAGTAAACCTTCTACTGCTTATTTTCGAGAACGTTATGTAAGAATGGTAAAAAGCCAAATGGGGTTAAACATTTTATGTTACCATTTGACCATTCCTAGAGTCCGGGATGTTGAAGCTAAACCAATAAAGCAAGTTAACGGGCAACGAGCAGGTAAACGTTAAGTTATGTTTTTGTATTCAAAAATTTACACTGAAGCATCTAATGTTATCATTATGTATGATGACATTATATTCTATTGAATCTTAATTAACATTGACAAAGTAAACAACAAACACGGTGAAAAATTTATTAAACAGTCTTTACTCAGCCAAATTGAACACCCCTATGTTCAAAAAACAAGTGTTTTTCTTTTGTATAGTTATGCAAATTGCAAATATTTACTTATGGACAGACTTTATTTCTTAGATCATTATCAAAAAAGCAAAACTAACTTTACTTTTTATTATTGTTTGCTGTCACTTCTTACAAAAAATGATAACAGGTGATTTGTTTGAACTAAAACAAGCTATACACAAAATAAGGTTAATATTTATTGATGAATATATGATGATAATATAAAATGTATGTCTAGTTAAAACAGCTAGGCTTATGTTAAAGCCAAGTTTTATACTAAAGAACGCACTTTAAAAGAGCAACATTTTTAGAATTTTGAATTGTTTAAAAAATTGTAACAAAACTAAGTCTAATCGTTATGCCTGATTTGAAACCACGTATTTCATTGCGATACGAAATTTTTATGTTTACTCGATACCAACAGTGCATAGTAATTTCGCCTGATTTTAGCCCACATTTTGACAAACCACTCACTAGAACCAAAGTTTATCGTTCGAACAATAAATTTGGTTATTCGTTAGCGAACAGTAGGACTTCGGCTGTACACCGCAGACAATGCCCCTCCCCAAACTAGACCAATTGGCGGCATGTAAATATCTGCATAGCATAGTACGTGGTGCGTTCGCAAAATGCAATTTTGTTCAGTCAGGTCACGTAATATCAATAAATCCACGCAAAGGGCGCCGCTGGGGCAAAATGTAATTAATCCTGCCAAAGGAAAACCATCAACGGACCTGACCGGGTCGCAGAACGTTCGACCAATTCATCCTGTAGGCAAGTGGTATCTTTGTAACAGTAAATTTTGACAAAGCTAAATTCAATTCGAAAATACCTCAGAAGCATTGCGAATTTACGCTGAAATTTCACCAAGCACGTAGAGTAACCCAGTTCCGCGACCATAATGATGGTTTCTCAGCTCGTGAAACTTAGTTTTAATGGTCTGCAAGGTAGCAATAGAATGGGGCAATCAGCGTTTCCAATAGTGACCGTGGAAATACAGGATGGAATAGATAAATTCATTTCAAATGAAATTATGTGACATGCTCAATTGTTGTCGATATGCAGACACGATAGGGCCTATCGCGAGAAGAGGCTAACGAGCGAGTGTCATGGCGACAGCTGATTACGATTTACAATTCATGTGTTTATTTCACGCGGTTTTCACTAAAATAAAGGACACAAATTTAGACCTGTAGCTATTCACACCTAAGAAGAATTGGTGCTACTTTGCGATAGAAAAAGAAGAAAACGAGAGTCTAAAACTGTACACATACTGTACATTAGAAAATATTTTCAAATAACAATAAATACATGCAAATATATCCTAAAACCATAACCATTTCAAAGGTTAACAAGAAAACTTTATTCAACGCGCTAGAACCATCATAGCTTCATTCATTTATCTTAACGCAAGTCCAGCGAACCAAAGGAATGGATGTTGATTGTATATGTGTCGACCAGCGTTACGAATCTTAAATATTACGTCGGCCCCTAAAGTCCTAACACACATATGAAGAGGATATCCGCACGGCACGTGTTCTTTCCTTTCTACGTGCTTTCCGGCGACAACCATAACAATGATACAACGATGTATTTTCCCAAACGTCTTCTTTCTTTCTTTCTTTCTTTCTTTCTTTTACACAAACAAACTTTTTATACCAACCATTTCGAAACTCGTTTACCAAGTGCTGCAAACTTTCGTAATGACGATAATCACCGTTATGATTATTTCCGCTTTTACTGTCATTGATATAACGATTGCTGACTATTACTATTATTACTAAGGCAGTTTACGAGTTTCGGCTACTTCGTTTTCGAGCTGGCTTAAAGCTTCGGGTCACCTTTGAGAAGAGGTTGATGTTAAGCTTTTAAAAAACATCAATTTTTCTTATACGAAATCATTTAACGGTACAATTATTCGTAAAATTGAAAGTTTTCAGACTATCATGGTTTACTATTTTACCTAAAACCCGTGTTTCCGATATCATGATATATCATATTTCAGACAGCAAATGAGATAAATATTCACAAATTTGATCATTATGAGTATCATAGATTTACTGCGAAGAACTGGTACTGATATATTCTTGCCTGGCTCGACTATGGCTATCCTCATATTTCCGGTGACGCAGCTGTATTTCCCTCGTTCACCCTATGGTAATGCCAGTGCGAGGCGTGACTCACACTATTACCGCCGGTGATGAAAATGGCCCTAGTGGGGTTTTGTTTTCCTTTCCGCATCATCATCACCACCGTCTGCTTTCGCTGACGCGGCGGCGTACTTTTGACATGTTTACTTTATTGGTTAATTAAGCGAAGGTCAGGAGAGGGCGCCCAAGGCAAAGACTAGATGGTGAAATAGGGGGCCACATAATAAAAAAAAATCGGAAAAATACAAGTAAATCGACGGGCACCATAAAATGTCCGGAGATCGTTGCTCTTTGCATGCGTGCCGCTTTTGTTCTAGTGACGCACTGAAAACGTTGTCCTCCGTCGACACGTAAGTGGAGGAGGACTGAAAACGGGAACATGTACTTGATTGTCAATACAAATAAAAACTCTCAGCCCAAACAGTCCATCAGAGTGGGTTGTCCTTTCGGTTTCGCCCATCAGTCGTTCCGGGGCATTGGATGAATGGGCCACCGGCGCTGATGAATTAAACATAATTTATCACCCATTTGTGACCACGTTCCAGCGTCATTTCGTTCGTCGCGGCAAAGCTGTCACTTCGATTGCTTGGTATTGAACGATTGGAGCTTACACCCTTTTGCCTGTGTTAATTGCTGCCCTGTTCACCGATCAAGGATCCTTGGAGGCGAAGGATCACCAGGAAGGAAGCTTCATTGGTCGGTGAACATCGAGCGATCAATTAATGGGTCTCGACTGGTGATTGATTTGCCCTGATTTTTGGACATACCTTTGCTTACGTGTGACAGAATGTGGTGTTGTTTTTCAATCTTGGTCCAACCAATAACCTGGTTCTTCGCAGGAATAATAGAGTTTACTACACAAAACATGAACTTTGCACTTTTGCATAGTGACGAAAAGGATGTAATTAAGATGAATTATTGATCAATGGGCACATAACCTAATATACTTATTGGCCACATCATAGAAACATTCTTTTTGATGTGTTACAACATCCCCTAGTGGCACTAGGCTTCTTGCCGAAGAGAGTTTGTGTGACCGAAAGACGGTATATTATAGATCGGTGGTCAGCCGCTCGTAATACCGGAGCGTATTCAATGTCAAGAATCAAACCCATACCTTTGACGTGGTGTTTTCTCGGGCTACCACTGCGCCATATTCCCCCAGATACAAAATTAGCCTATAAATAGCAGGAAGAAATTACTTGAAACAATGTTCGAAATTTAGGTAACAACAATGCTATCCTTTTTCAAGAGGCGTATCAAGGGTTCTAAGTTGAGTAGCTATAAGTTTAGGTCCAAAAAACATAGATTTTGAAAGCAGTTCATCTCAATTATATTCAATAACAACATTTCTACGTGGCCTTTTCGTACAAAACCATTAACATTTTTCGATGAGCTTATTGACATATATTTGTACAGAACAGATGAGTAATGTAATGGTTTTTTTCTTTAATGAATTGTCAAAAGGAATATCTAAAATATACTTCACTGTATTAATCTTTTCATCTCTTTCCGCAATACACAAACAGTTTCTAGAATTGAAACATAGTTTTGGGTTTGTTTTTTTTTAGGTTAACACTGTTATTTATGCATACAAAATTAGAGGATTATATTCTAATACTTTCTCTTGTGGCATAGGTTTGAGAATGGCGGAATTATCTTAAGATATTTGTGGCAAATTTCTAAGCAAATCACGAAGTGGTAGTATCAAAGTGTATATATAATGTGTCCCATTCGTGTAGCCGGTATCGCCCTTGTATGGAGGGAAGGTACCACTTCCCAGGATTGGCAATGAATCCTAGGCGCTTTCCACGTGATTGCACAAGAGCGACAGATGCAGTTCCTATAGAAAGATCATCTTCAAATTTCCTCTTTTACGCTCGCGTAACTCAAAGGTATGTAGTCTCATTATTTGTTTTTTACTTACAGTTGATTTCTTATCAATATCATATGTGAGTTCGTGATGACGAGTGCGGTGTTCACAAACATTAAATTTTGACAATACACAACTACAAGACATTTCACGTTTTACTGGATTCAACTTAACAACCTGTTCTTCGTCCACAGCACACAAGCGCTTGATCTCGAGAACGTTTGAGGCCTCGTCTATCTTTCTTTTGGCATGCTGTTGTACTATTGTATACCTTTACAAAATAGTGGATTCCTGGCAAATCCTGTTGAAAAGTTCAACGTCCTGGGACCATAAGCCTTTCGAGTGTTCTCTGAACCACTAACAACTCTTTCTCCAAGGTACCCCAGTATCAAGTAATTTGGTTGTTACCCAGACTACTCACCACACCACACACTTTTTTGCCACCTTAGCGATGACCCCATCAATATGTGCACTGAGTGAATGCCCGTCGTCCAGAGTAATTTAACCTAGGAGTTATATTTAATCTGGAATACTCGGTCAATTGGTTCCCGGCCGATCCACTCCCTCCTCGACATTACCGTATAGGTCAGATGTTGCATTCTCTACCTTTGCAAATTCATTCCAAATTAAATCCAAATAGTCAGCAAATATTTGATGAGACAAGTACAACAACTTTTGGCAAAGTCATGAATAGAATGATGAATTCCCATTTCGAATTTAAAAAAATAGCAAAAAGCAAAAGGCCCTGAAAAGCTCGGAGCCCCCAGGCAGTAGTTCTCTGCTTCTGACTGCTTCCTCTTGGCGTAAGGACCGTTTTAGTCATGCCTGTCTGTTTAAGGACTTACGAGACTTGCTCCCTTTGCATTCGTAGATAGTCAGTGCTCTCGTACAAGGGAGGGTCTGGTTGGGATTCGAACCCACGCCGTGGTAATCCCTAACGCTTATGGACCGATTTTTTATCCCTCGCTACCGATCGGCTGTCAACATTAAGATCGCCGTGTTTTATCATTTGCATATCAGCCACAGTGGATAATATAATATTTACCATTCTCCGTTGATTTGTTTATTGAAATTAACGAAAGAAATATAGTAATGTACGTTATTTTAATAAGCTATCAAGCCTCATTTGAAACTAAAAACCATTTATAGAATTTTTATCATCGTCTAAAGAATCTATATTGAATCCTAGGTCAGGGCTGTTCACTGGTGGTTTTTCCGCTTTTATTTTGATACCATATATTGCTCACACGGTTAATCCTATTTTCTACCCATCGTGAGCAATTCACAAACGCTTGTGCACGCGATTCTTCTGCGCAAATTGAAGGCAATTATTTCCACTACCTGATCCGCTTTCATGCTTGTCGGAATTCAATTCAGCATACCCAACTCACTGTTGGTTATGGCAAAGAAGGCTTAAGGAGCGGTGCCTTTGTGAGGACACTGGAATTGGTTCACTTTCATCGCACAATCGATCAGCTGAATACGATTCCTCCTTCACCTAAACCGGTTGGGTGGGTTGGTACTAGTCGGTTTTATGCTGCTATTTGCTTCGGAAATATGTTTCTTGGAATTGTCTTCTATTTCTCACCCTGTCAATCAACCACGGGTTTTTTTCAAAGCTCAACAGATATTTCTCATTCTAAGGAATCGATTGATTCAAGGTGGACGCGCAGATGTAAGTTGTATACTAACTGCAGGCTACCACCAGCTTTTAGGACTACTCGAGTTTTTCTTTTAAAGGTGTCATTTGGAGAGGTTTAGGCGATAGTATATTTGTCACGTTCCTTTTTTTTTTTATTTGCACGCGAAACGTTACAGGAACTTCAAAATGAACCCTTCACCAATCATTTAACATACATATGGTATGAGATAGTAGAATCATCATAAATTGGCAAATGAGTTCGTTTCTTTTATGGTATCACTGTGGCAACTGGCTTCTCTGCTAATCAACAAATACTGATCATGGAGGCGCCCGGTCATTCACGTATATGTGAAGCACCTGAGCATAATCGGTAACAAAGAGAGTTATCAAAGAGAGTTATTCTATAAATAGGCGGCGTGGTGCGAAAAGGTCGATTGGCAAGTTTTCTCAAAACTGATAATTCATTGCGCACAAGTATGTCTTTCATCATACCAAGTCCTTATATGAGTGCAATGGTCCAGCTGGAGTCATTACCATAGGTTTTTTAAGCAGCTAAAATTATACGTGCACTCAACCAATCTTAGTTTCGATACTATGGGGCATTCACATAAACATTTGTGATAAATCATTTTTATTTGAAGCGAATTGGTAATTTTTTTGTTTATGAGTTTATAGAGATTTTGACCGAAAAAAAATTGGCAATTAGCGGGTTGCAAGCCCACGTTACTATTCACGAAGCAGAACATTTTTAATTCGACGATTGGTGCTGGCATTTGAATTTCAGTCAATAGAATGCTACTCATCAACAAACTCACATTTTCAATCAACACCAATGCTTCATTGTATATCATTCATTCAAAAGCATTTTTATACGTATCTCACAATCGTCGGGACTTTTGATGGCTTCATCGAAATAATCTTTATATTAAGTATAGACTTTTTAGTTATTGCAGTTCATTCATAGAGTCCAGTGATTACCATGTTTCAGCAAGTGTAACTGTGTTCTCGCAAAGTTGCACACCATACTCATCGCTGTCCGCAATGGCTTAAGCAGATGTATTCGTTTTCGATGGATTTTGTAAATTTGTTCCAAAGCGAAATAAAAACACACCTCTATGCCCATGTACCGGGCACACTTGCTTTTGCATAATAATTTCTCCGATGCATTTAATGTATATGTAAAGTAACTTCGAATCAAGCAATAATCTCGGAATAGAATCGCTGCTGCATGTTGGATTCTTGTTTTTCATGTTTTTTTGCTATACTCTTGACTTAAGAGTTCTTGGTGAATTCTTTAACCATTCATCAAATACACTGAACATTAAAATTAGAAAAACAAAATCTGTCGAATGCACAACAACGCATCGGCTCGTTTGATTCTTATCTCATCTCCTTCAATGCAAAAAACCGGCATATCCCTTCCGTGACGTGATACGTGATCTAGGCGATCGCTTGTTGATTAACCGAGATGAAATTATTCGATGATCTGTGAATTCGTACTCATGATTTGTCACAATTTTAATCGGTATGAGTGAGAAGGAAAAAATCATCCCAGAACTTTGTTAAGATTGACCAAGCGGTTTCTTAGTTTAAATAATACATCGTATATTTGATTTGATTGTATAGAAAATGCAAATTTCACAAATCTTTCCATTTTCCGGCTTGTCCTTTGGGAATGTTAAAGTTGTCTTTTCTTGAAACCTTCCATGAATAAAAACGAACAAATAATCAGATCACATCGTCAAGATTGGCCGATCAGCCGATTTTGTGTTTTAGCGTTAAAAACAAACAAAGACTCATTTTTATAAGTTTCAATTTTTTCAGGAAAAAAGCATTTTTTGAGTTTTCGGGGTTTCTGGCTTGTCCTAAGGATTTTTCTAACATGCATTGTTTTTATTGGACAAAAAGAAACAAATTATCAGAAAACTTCGTTGGGTTAAGTCCAACCGTTTTCGTTAGAGAAGGTAAATTTTATGTTTTTTCATGGAAAAAGTCGTTTTTACCGAATTTTCCCATTTTCTGGCTTTCTCTTGGGAATTGAAAATTCCATTTTTTTCCTAAGCCTTCCTTGGGTAAAAAGGAACAAATCATACGAAAACGTCATCATGATTGGTCCAGCCGATTTTGAGTTTTAGCATCACGAACATACAAACATTCATTTTTATAGATATAGACAGAGAACAAGAGAAGATAGATATATATAGATTTCCTCTATTATAAAAAATAATAATGATAAGAAAAATTAGATACTTTTACATGTATACCAATTCCAATATATATTATTAACATAACAAAACAATATTTTTACCAAATTCTACTCCCATAAGAAACCAAAACGAAAAGAAGGACGAAATCCCTTTCTTCGTAAAATGAAAACCTTCTTAAACGACATCTCAAGATGTTCTGAATGTTATGAATACCAATCAGCATCAACAAACACGCCGCTGATTGTTTTTGATTGGCGAATGAAAATTTAATTGCGTTCTAAGTCCCACCATTTATCTTGGGCCTGGACGTTGAAATTAGTATTTTTTTATTAACAAGAGAATATCGAAATTCGTTTTTGCTACACCATCAGTCTGTTCCCTGACTTTTGTTTTGATTTCCTGAACGATACTCGGGTTAAATGGGCTCCATCTGGTTTTTATAGCTGGTTTGAAAGTCTGGTTATCATGATGTTCGTGGGAAATTTACGACAATACTTACACAAAACACGGATGTTTTGTGTTTCGAAAATAAGTTTAATCGTCGCGATAGCTTTATCATATTTTATTTATAAAAGTTGTATTTTCTCTCTCGGTAATTAGGGAATGCATAAACTCTAGTGTTGTGCTTAATGAATCTTTTGGCGAGATTCATTCATATGAATCTTTCACCTAAGATTCATTCAGATGGATTCATGAATCTTTGCGGATTTGAATCTTCAGAGCTTAATGAATCTTTAGAAACTTTAACGAATCTTCATAAATATTTCATGGACCTGTTACGAATCTCCCCGATTTTTTCATAGGCGCGGACAATGCGACCAAAAAAAAAAGGGTCCCTCAACCCATTTTTGGCTGGTAACTTTTTATCAGTTGGTGTGTCTTTAGGATTCATGAATCTCTCGACGAAAGATTCATGAATCCCACATAGTTATAATTATAATGCCTTCGAAGGCAGAGATTCATTCAGATTCATGAATCTGAATCAGATTTACATAACTCTAGTAAACTTTATTCATTTTATAATATTCTCTAAGTGCGCAATCATAACTCGTAGTAGACTTTAAATTTGCTATAGATATTAATTTGCGCAATCAAAACACCACGTAGACTTTACTAATTTTGCTGAGCCATAAGTTCCACCGATAGCAAAAGCTTGCCCATCGAAACGCTTCTTTTTCAAGAATCGTGCAGTAGGGTGGCACTTCCAAAAATAGTTGCCTAGTTTAGTTTAGTGTTATTAGCGCCGGAATATCCGCTATCGTTAAGCGTTCGCACATTTCAAGCGAATGTGCCATTAGACACTCTAGCACACTGACAATGGTTCCATCTACCACCACCTCGACCGGTACCGGCGCTATCGATCGGCCACTACTGGCACTGGCTCAAGTGGATTGCAACGTACGGCTGGCACACACGATCCTGCCTACCACTTGGCCTAATGACCGCGCAAAGCCACCGCTCTTGCTTAAAACCCCGTACGAGGTGGTGGTGGTGGTGTAATTTCCTAGCGACACATTCCAGGAGCGCCATCGGCCATCAATTTTCCGCACATTCGACGGCTTCTCACCAGTGGAGGGTGGGACACAAGGAGAATGAAATCCACCCAGCTGTGCCATTTAGCAGGATAGCTTTTCCTTTATCCGTTCGCTTAATCGGATCATAGAAAATGTGGCCCAACCCCGTACGCTTGCCAAAACTGCCGCAATCGGTGTTTAAGAAAGCCGTTCGTCGTTACGTTCAGTACAACATGGCGATTACGAACGATGATAGCTACAATAAAAGAGAAAAATGTGCAGCCGAAATCAAAAGAACGCCATTTGCAAAGGTAATGCATGCTTTATGCTTTACTCAGGAAGTAATAGCGAGTTGAGACATATTTAACCGTAATTTCAAAACCGTTTTTAGTTTTGTGCACATTTTGGCTTTGAGAACACAGTGGTTAAATGAAATAGTTCCTGAAAGCACACAGCAAAGATACCACTGCGCAACATTTTATTTTGATAACTTTCAATAAATAATTATTTTCGCAAAGCATAGTTATTCGATATATCTCAGAATCACCAGATGTGAGTGCCCAGCAGAAAATCGATCGAATACAGATCAATCACTTGATTGATATAATTAGTCGAAAGCTTGGTGGGCTACCGCCCGGCGGTTAGTTGCGGTTGGAGAGGTAAATCACTGAATTACTCCAAGCTTATTCCGAACGGTACGTGAATCGTTTGCATTACCACACATGGAACAATAGAGCAATAATTTCGACAAACGGCTATGAGGTTAACATCAAAGGACCAAAGGTCCGTTGTAGTGTGGGTGTGATCCTGCGAAAATTTGTAAATCTGCTGTACTGTAGCGCATCTGACACCATCGACATCGCATCGATAGGCAGAAAATTCGAGCTGAAGCACTAACCGAGGCGTGTTTCGCCCTCGAAGGCACCGGAAGCAGTTCACCTATCAAGCACGAAATTGGTTTATTTCCTATCACCAGCGAGGGCACAATGCCATCGTACGCTTCGGTGGGTATCGACTGGCTGACCGTTTGGCCTCCGTCCGGCCAACAATCAACCAAAGCTAAATCCTTGTGATGTGGTACCCGCACCGGTTGGGTATGTGCGTTCGCATATCCCCTATGTGCGATAAATCATTGGCCAGGACGCAATACATTATCGGCCACGTTCGGCAGAAAAAAAATTAATTTGTATTAAGGGCATGAAGAAAATGCAAAATAGCTGTGTGTTCTCTCGGGATGGCACTTATGTTATCGAAAAAACAACACAGGTACCATGACCTGTACTATGTATTGTCGAGCGTAACCTTCCCAGGCCGCCCCAGCATAACTCAAAGATATGCATCTTCCAAATTAAAGATTATCATCCCACAATCAAGGATTTTCATTTAGAACTAGAGTCAATATAGCTTATAGGTCATTTTTTAAGATAGTTTTTTAAGATAGATTTTAAAGGGTCGATAAACGTAACGGGATAGCTTAAACCTGAATTAACATTTAATATTTCCTAACTTTGCGTTCTCGATTTCCAGGAAGGTATAGAGTTTCTGTGAGGAATTTGAAAAAAAATATCTTCTGCTAACTAACTATAACCCAGACTAAACTTCCGTTAGTTTGGTGGCATTATTGCAAAACTTATCCACATGAAACCTTTTCAAAAACTAGCTCTTAAAAGGCTCATGTGTATAATGATTTTAAAATTGAAATACCAAATTCAGGCTGTTTTCGCCAGTGATGGTGATAGTCATCAAAAACTGTTATCTAATGTCACAATGATTTGAATCAAGAACATCCATATAACAGTATCCAGGTTGAATTTTTTTAAAGAATAGAAAATGTGAAACAAAAGATTTTAAGAAATTAATAACTTTCTACTCGGATTTCACACTTTGGCCGAATTTTATTTTAAGCTCAATCTTGCACTTGTTGAAACAAAATGTGTCTATGCCCACAAGATCCAAAACCATGCTTTCCTGATGGAGTGAATCTATGAATTATCGCATCAGTACTTAAATAGACACGTCGAATAATTATGTTCTTCTTCTTCTTCTTCTTCTTGGCGTAACGACCTTGCCCGTCCCCGTTAAGGGCTTACGAGGCTTTGTCTACCCTATGTGTACGTGGATAGTCAGTCCTCTCTCGTACAGGGGAGGCTCAGCGTTCTCGGTTGGGATTCGAACCCACGCCGTCGTCGAGGTGGTGAGCACCCCAGCGCTCATGGCGCTCGCGTTTTTCTAACCGGCGCTACCGCTTCGCTGTCGCGGACCCCCAATTTATGTTAGGGTGACCAAAAATTCTTGCAATTCTTCCCCTTTTACAGCTAACAGTAGCATGCAGCGACTTATTAATTTACTTATAACTTTTAGGGCTTATGAGCACGGATTATCTGATGACCACTGAGACCATAGCAAAAACATCAAAGTTCACATATTCAGTGATGACAGAAGCAAAAGATAGTTAATGATTGATTTACCAATATTACCTTTTAAACAAATTCTTCAAAGGTGTTTTAATGATGGTTCAAATACAAGAACAAAGCGTTTTTGAAAATGTAAAATGTTCAGTGGAAAGTTAAATCAAAAGTGTTGAACGTAGCCTCATTTACCCAATTTAATTTAAGAACCAGTTGGAACTTTTATAAACCTTTCTACTGATCTAGTAATTTTACTGTTCTACGCTACACAACTGTGAACCAAACCGACGTTCAGCTAATAGTCACAATATCTACAAAATATTTACGCTTTACGTAAGCTGCGCAAAATACTCAAAAGTTTGTCTTCAGGCTATCCCCGCCATCATATGTGATTTGAGTGGATCTAAGGTTTCCCTAGGAGCTCGCTTTCATTCGAAGCACTTCTTTTTTCTAAAATGCTGTGCTTTAAGGTAACCGCAAAATTATATGTGTCTGCCTGGCATCGTTAAAGGTATGGAGAAAAGATTCGGTGCTTCTAGTGGAAAACTATTTACAAATGGCAAGCGTATCATGAGGACGACGAAGAATCAGGTCTGTTTTGAGTTCAAACATTTCGAGGTCGACCTAAGGGTTGATAGCAAAACCACCTACAAAACGACCGAATAATGAGAGATAAATAATTCCATTTCATTCCAACTGTCGCAGGGTTGAGGATCTCATTCCACAAAATATTTTGACCGAACAAGGCCATGAACCTTTGCCAAATGCCGACGGAAGTTATTTGTAAAAAAAGAGGAAATCCCCTCTGTGCTTTCCGTATCGGTTGACAAGCTCAGCATTCTCTCGCGGGAAAATGCAGTTTCCCACTGGTTGCCCCAGCAAATGCTTTACTCGATGGGCATAAACTATGCAGCCCCCCTTGCCACCGCACTTGGCTACTCGGTTGCAGCGTCTAGGTTCGCAAATCTCTCCGCTACATTAATCATCGAAACACGAGCGCAACGAACACGGATGCAGTTGCATTTGGTAATGGATGAAATTGAGCATTCCAGGTATTCGCTTGGGACACGAGAGGATCTGCGAGGGACTACGAGAATGTTCAGGGTACGCCATACTCCGTCTAAGCCACTCTTGCGATTGATTGCAACTATTTCAATTTCACCCATTTGGCATCATCCATCTGCGCCTCGGAGACCCGGAACAGGATATTGTCACGCGGAGCTATGAAAAGGGCTACATTTAATCACATTAATAGACATAATACGGCCACGGACGTGTTGTGCAAATGAGTTCACATAATGGAAGCTTCAACAAACTTTTATTTTAATCTGCTCGATTGCCACATGCAGCGAGTTGCTTTGCGAGGTATGGCTTTAAAGTATTATATATGAATACTCCAAGATTCGGTGTTATCATTATCAAGCCCATGATGATATTCTTGTGCTCAGTGTAATCCACGTACGAATGAAAAAGATAATTAAATAGTAGATAATGTATCGATTGTTTTGTAATGTCATCGCAATTTTTACTTGAGATTTTGTAACAGTTAAAATCGTGCCAAATTTAAAAATGGCGTAACTTTGGGTTGAAGACTTATAATCGTATTGGGAGGATTTGTTGAAAAAGTGTGACATCACTTAAATGGAAAAATTATTTAACTCTCCAGGGAAAAACAGAAATAAAATAAAAGTTTTATACTGTGATTGAATCTAGATAAATGTTCGAATGTTCTTTGATGCAGGCCGGTAGTATAAAATTAATTTATTTGAAGTTTTTCGTTGAGAATGTCTCTGGGTGAAGGGTTCAATCAGAACTTGTGCGATTATCACATTTTCTGGATGCATGAAAAACGGTCCACAAAGCTTTCGTTCGTCGTATCGTTTCAGATAGCTTACCTCTAAAATACGCCATTAAACCATTTGTTCAGGTATCCATTACTTGCAACTAACTGATGGGTGGTGAATGCTATTTGATGCACAAGAATTTTCTGCTTGAATAAGTGTACAATAGATACACACTTCACTACAATTCTTAAGGACTAATTAGACGCTTTGGATTATGGAAACTTTCTATTACGCTCTTATTTGAGTGCACGGGTAGTAGCTAGAACTATAGTTTGTAAAATGCTGTGTTATTTGAATTTGGTATCGTAAGCCCTATTTAGTGAAAATACATTTAGATTACACTTGTACGGATGAGGAAACCGATGACCAAGGATATGAAATTATCAAAATACCTTTTTTAGCATTCCTATACAATCACGTTTCCTAAACACCACAAACAAAATCACTCGAACCGCGGATGCCAGGCTACAAAAATGACAATATAGGGAAACCCCGAACGCCGCGACCTAAGAAGTAGAAGTAAACGGTCGAGGAATGATGGTGCACTAGAATGAACCGGATTCTTCCACTTCCGGTCACTTCGTTTGGCTTTACCAGCGCTCGCGGTTCTTCCCACTTGCGTGTTTCCTTACTTTTTAACGCGGCCAACGCTTTCGTGTGGCGGTTCGACGGTGAGGCCATTTTGCACTTTTCTGTGCACACGTCAGCATGAACCCTGAAAAACGATCGATGAGCCGCAAATTTGATTGTTCGTTTGGACTCATTCACCCCATGTTTTCTGTTGGAGGACGACTTTCTCAGGCCCCGACTTTTACCGTTACAGAAGACAGTGTGAACATCGCTTCTCAAATGTACAGTATTGAATATCCGATCGATGTGTGGAATCGCTGGTTGGTTTTGGAAAACCGACCAATATTTGGTCATTTTGTTGTTTATTTTTGCGAGCTTTCTGGCTTGTGGTTCGGACGTCACGTGTTTTGATAAAACCACTCGAATCGGCTGTTTCCAAATCAACTCCATAACGTGTCCCTTTGTGGGTAGAACTTGATGGCTCGAGTTTTGTTTTAGTAAGTGCGAAGATGGTGAGAGTTGACGATGGAATTGGAAAGGAAGAAATCGTTGCTATGTTTGCCATGGAAACGATTCACGTACGGTGACGGTGTAAAATCCGTTAAAGGTGTGTTGGGTGTCGTTTGAAACTGCAAACTAAAAATCGGATTTGAAATACACAAAATCCCTACTATTTTCTTGCTTACAATCTTGCAAAAATTCGTACTCCGTACTAAACAGTTATGCACTGTTATAATTTATTACGAACACGCACGAGGCTTTTCCAGGCATCGTTTCTTTCACACTGAGCACACACAACAAAAAAAATCATCGAAAGAAGGACAACATTAGTTATGCACGGTCACACGGTCGAGACGATCCGAGCGCACACTATCGAAACCCGCGCACGCAGACAAACAATTCCGCAGGAAGAAAAGGTATACCTAAACTATAGTTTGCATTGGACTCGGTATTGATTTCGCCGACTTGCGGTGCGGTTGCTCCGAAAACAACCACTTTGGACAGCTAGTTGACAAAACGCATCGGCAACATCGGGCTAAGGCTCTGTCGAATCACTGGTGAACTGGCGTAAGTATTTTCCTACAGAACATCACTTGCGTTGCAGAAGAGGATGTTATGTTTTACCGTTCGGTTTTCATTCCCCACCTATTCAATCACTAATGAAAATAAACTAAACTTTATACCTCCAAACTTTAGAATATTTACAGCAGATCAAGAAACGGGGACACTCATTTAAAAATGCGTTGATGCGTGACGCAAACAAACATCGATTGATTTCCCCCCGGTACTATATCAATGGAAACTAATTTTGTTTCGCACCGCACTCATCTCGCTTGCTTCAGTTCACGTTAGAAGAACTTTTTGATTTGTTGAAACTTTTCGAGTGTTCAACTATCTGGAGAGGTTCGAACGACGAACAATTAAACCGGCGCGGATGGAGGGTGGACGCTTCTGTGTGTGTGGTGCACGATGGAGATGGTGGTGTACACGCGCGCGAACGGTTGTTACCGGTTGGACGCTTAAAGTGGAACTGACCGAGAATGTCCCGATTTCAGTCGAAAGTGCGCGCCACTCCGTGATGGCAGGTTGAAACGATTCCAAACGAACGAACGCTGTTCGTCCCGAACGTTCGGCAAAATCATCTGGGAACGATGTCAACATACGCCACACGGCGTAGGGAAGCGTGCATGAATGAAAAGCTCCCAGCAAGGATCCCGATTGCACTCATACGACTAGCGATGCGGCGAGCTTTGTCTGTGCGTACACGATTGGGGTATGTGTTGGTACCAACGCCTTTGTAGTAAGACGAGCTGTGTACGAATCGAGCAGACCATAACATGGGGAGCTTTAGAACCGTTCTGAGCAAAACCAAAATCTAACAAACCGGTTGAAACGAACGGCGGTGGTTGGCTTGTTATTAATGGAGGGTAGCAATCCTGTGGAAAATGCTAATACGAAAACGAGTCTTAAGAAGGCAAGACAGAAGACCCCTAGACGTTTTCTTTCCCTCAATTTACGACGATGGCAATCGATTCGAGGACGTTAAGCCGGAATGGACGACAAGAATAAAGGGCACGATGTAACTTCTTGACGCCCCGAGGAGAGTGACATCGAGAATGAAGATAAATTCTGATCCCCTCAATGGTTTGGCATATCGGTGGGTTTCTGCGCGGGAAACTTCTATTTTAGAACACCCGCCAAGCCCGGGTCCACGTCCGACACGTTCAACGCATTCGCCTCCCCGCTTGATTATTGATTTTATACAGCGTTCCGTTCCGCACGGACACCCCTATTTACCGGACGACTTGTCTGATTCGTCGACGAGTCCCGATGCGTTGTGTATCCCTTTCACCGCACACGAACAGTTCCTTTCAGCCACCCGAAGTAAAATAAAATGTAAAACCGAGGGATAAATGATACGCCGAGCGGAACACCACATCAATGAACTGAGATCAGCATAAACTTGGGTACACATTTGGTTTTTTAGTTGTGGCGGAGTGGGTTTGAGTTTATGCGACATGGCACAAACGTGGCATGTAATAACGGGCGCAAACATGATGTTTGATAAGAGTTTGTTTTTTGTTTCGTTGATTAAATTTTGCGGCTCGTTATTACGAATATTGAGCTACGTTGGAGAAGTTCCCCATATACTTCGTCTTTAGGTACTGGCATACTTCACTAACGTGGTCTTAAGAGCAAGGATTCTCTTATAACTTCGTGAAAATATGCATTCTAACTACAACATTAGCTTCATCATTTTACTTGTATGTTTTCTGAACAGTAAATTGAATTAAATTTCAAATACAGATAGATTCTTTGAAATTTAATTGATTTGTTTGATTCCCGAAATGTTTGTTTTTTTACGACGAACAATAAAATGCTATCCCCTATCCCAAACTATTTTATATCATACCGGGTTTATTGTATAATCTTTCAAATTTAGCAATGTACTGTTGCATAGCAGAAAGTTGTACTTTCTGTTGTCTCATGTTTCATGCAAAAATGCTATCCAACCGGTAGCCTGCTGCTAGATTAGGAAACAAATCGAAATCAACAGTCCCGCAGAAAAACAGAATTTGCGTCTTCATGGTCATGATGCATTATGTTCTCGCTTCGAGGTCCCTAACTTACAACGGATGATTGATACTTTCACTATGACCACAATTATGAAGTGCAATTACTTTTAGCAAAAACTTCCAAACAGCTTTTCCGATAACGTAGTATTGATTACTATAGCAACCAGCTTGATCTGCGAAAATATAAGGATATTTAGATTGCTAAAATACTTTTCATGAAGATGTTATCCTATCCATAATGAAGATGTTGTCCTTATTTGAAATCTATATGACAATTTAACTTTTCGATAACTAAAGACATGATGAACGATTGTAGAATTTATAATAGTTTGCCATGACCGTCACCGAAAAAAATGAACAATGTATACTTGGATAAAGAAACTGTTCCCGAAATCTCTCAATAACAACAATTACTTTGGTGTTTACGAATGGTTTTTTATTGTGCCCTTAAGGAGGTTCTACGGAGTATGTTAAGTACTTAAGAAAAGGTTTTAAGGGATGGTTTTGACAACGTTCTGTAGAGTGGGCCCTCTTACACTTAAAACGGGATTATGAAGGTTTTATTACAGCCTTTAAGATATTTTACTCTTAAGATGAGACTTAATGATGAGCATGAACAACATCGCTAGAACCATGATAAAACTTAAAATGTTACTTGGGAGTGTACAGTTTTCTGGCGTCTAGACAGAACAAACCAGAAATAGGTGTAATCTGTATTTGGAGTCAGTTATTTAAAATCCGATCTAAACAACGCCAACTTTTAAACTTCGTTGGGGAAAAAAGCACAGGTGGTACATGAATAGGTGATTTATTTCCACTTCTTTGCCAAATCGCCTAAGGGAAAATGGCGTAATTCTCATTTCAAAGATTTTGTTCCATATTGTGTCTTCCACTGGAAGAAGCTTACGATTGTTCCTGCCCGGCACAGTGATATGAACGAAAAATTTTCTTCACCTATGTTCGCGGCTGCAATTTGGATTTTGTTTAACATCGGGTCTCAGTATGATGTGTACTGTAAATTCCTTATTAAAAAATCTTATGCCATTCGCATAAAATGTTAATATTCAACAAAGGGCTTAGTTTCTCGTTGCTTCATTGTATTGCTGTGTTAAGTTCTACATAATATAGGTACAAAATGTTTTGTTTTTAGTGTGCTTACTCCTATTACTACTTGCGGGGGGGGGGGGGGGGGGGGGGGGGGGGGCTTCGGGGGAGGATTTGTTTTATTAAATGATGGTCAGTTTGCATATGTATTATTTGCACATTATTGTATATTAAGTAAAAATTTGATTCAATTGCATTGATTAGTGTCACAAATCAGGACAACGCAGTACAAATTCCATCCGCTTGCCCAAGTCAGGCTCGGGCAAAACTGTGAAGAAGTTAAAACACATTTGGATTCTGTTATTCCACAGACTATGAGTTGTACAAACTTTGATTTCCAAATCAAAAATTCTCCTCCCAGTGGGGACCAAGTTGAGGATGCAAAACAAGCTATAATATTATGCAATCTGGTCCAGTTGTCACCTGCGAGTGGTAAACGAACATTGAAATGTTTTGATATTCCCTTGGAGAAAAAGATTTTGCACAGCATTTCGATTATACCGACATCGCTGGTCAAAATCGGGAGGGACCGGAAGCAATACGAAAAACTCCAGTCAGGTAGAAATAAACAGAAACACTTTAACATCTGCGATATGGATGTTTTGCGCATTTATTCTCTAAAATATTGGCTTACACGTCCTTTGAACAGTTTCTTTTGCTGAACATACCTGTAAGAAAAGAAAAACTAAAGTTAAATAACGTTTTATACAGAAAAGGAATTAAAATATAATTTATGATCAGAGTGCTTTATAATGAAGCATTGAAAACACTATTATTCAAAAGTGAGTATTTAATAATCAAAGAAAACTTTAAATGCAAAACAAGCAATACTACACAGCATTTTGCACTAGCACAGCAACATTGATATAAAACTTACTGTCTACGATAACGATCGTGAAACTACGATTACTGTCAGTAAAAATAAAATTTTAAAACCATTCCACAAAAATAGTCAATGCAGAAGTAATTTAAAATCTTGCAAACATTTGAATTGCAGATCTTAAATAAGATTTTTTTAAAGAGGATTTTTTGCAGATCTTAAATAAGAAAAATAATTCATCGATTTTATTTTTATCAGGATGATACGTTATCCCCATACTTTGTGAAGCCTTAAGCACCGTGCGTTCGGTACAATTACAAAGTAACCGACTAAAAATAACTGTTCTAAAAATAGATTTCACTCAGAATACTGAAGCAGACGGAAAGAATAAAGTCAGAGAAAGATCTTTTCTTCAAACGAAAGCGAAAACACGAGTTAAGGCAACATCTTCAGTGCACCCAGCTTCTTGGCAGCATTCTGAACAGAATCCTCATGCATATTGCAAGCCATTTTAATTCACACGGACAAACACCCCTGATACGGGTAGCAAAATTCGCCAGCTCACGCTCCATAACGAAAAAAAGAGCAAATTTCCTTGGCCAACGTTTGTGTTTTTCGTAACCGTACTTTACTACCTTCCCGCTTAAGGTTTGGCATATGCTTTCTCTTTTGCAGGAGAGTTCACAGGTGTTATCGAAAAATGTTGCCATGTAGCTCAAGATGGTCCGAATCTTCGCAACCAACTTCGTAAAACTCGAGTGCCCTTTTGAAGTACCAAGCCTTTTTGCCTCCAAAAATAACGCAAGTCTTGTTGGGGAATAAATTTTTGTTTGTCTGTGTTTCCAAAAAAAAAAACATTGTAGGGTTGTCGAAGCCAAAGCGGACCGATGTGAATAACTTCCTCAAAAATTACGAAATAGCCATTTGCATAGTTTTTGTATTTTATGGTGAAGCTGTTTTAAAATAACACATTCACAACATAACTGTCTGAAGACATGTACAAAATGTTAAAACGTCAAATATTTATTCTGGTATGATTATTTACGAACGTCGTGGCGAGAAGAAGCATAATATTGGCTTTCAATTATGCTCAATTTATATACGTGCGGGTCGTAATCTGATCAAAAAGGGCATAGTACAGTACAGGCTGGCCCCGGTTTTCGTCAGCCTCGGTTTTCGTCGTTTGACAAATCGTTCGAAGCTGGTTTATAGTGCTTTGTTCTTTACTCATATGATTCAATGCATTTTGTATGACAGAAGATCCGAACATGGACTCATAAACAAGTGGTACAGGTTTTCTGCTTCAGACTACTTTGCTCAATCAAAAATATCTTCCAATTGAAGCACTGAATGAATTATTGTAAACCTACACGGCATGGAAACCAAAGAAGTAAAACGAAATATAAAACGGTTGGTGGCCATTGATTTGATGATAAAATACAAAAGCTTTGTTAAAGTTTCAAGAACACCTTCATATCAACCACTAAAAATTCAGACGAGAATAATGTACACATCCAACGTAGGTATTATAAACGTAAGAACTGTAGTCCGCTAGCCTCGGTTTTCGTCGCTGTAAAAGTCCCATTTGGTGACGAAAACCGGGGCCAGCCTGTATATTAAATTCTGTAAGTTTCTTACTGTCATACAATTCATTGCGATTGGCCGTCATGTGTAATGCTTGTTATATTAAATTTTCTTTCATCAGATAACACTTTTTTCATATGGCTATTTGGATGGACTGTGCACAATTATTCTACAAATCTGCCTTCTATCAGATACTGATAACAACAAACATACTGTAGTATAATTTTCATATTAATAGAATGGTTATTGTTCAGTATACAGTATGAAAATACCATGACACTCATGAAACAGATGTTACCTTCATCCTGGCAAGGTTTTTTGAGAAAATTCTACGCATAATAAACTTACATATAACATTAACTAAATGGATATGTAGCATTGTGCAACAACATATTTTTGCGACACATATATTCGTGTATCTATGCATTTACTGTACCGGACTATTGTTTAGAGTAACTTGTCTGCACTACAGTCCCTGGTATGGACATCTACTTTCATGTTGGTTTTCGTGAACAAGCTACCGGTACAACGTATAACGGCGAAAACCAAGTCAATACTCTTACGAAGGGTACGAAAGGTGAGCGTAGAAACGCATTAGTTTGCCTTCAGCAGAATCCAAGATTAGTGGAATCCACTGGTAAAGCGCTTAGGGCAGGCACAGATCCCAGAAAGATTGAATCTCGAGAGCACGGATACCGACAGCACCGCTTGCGTGAACGTACCGCTGTTGAAGAAACGAGCGTTGGGATGAATCGTAAAAAGCTCATGCATATTTCCTCTACCTTGTGTTAGATCCACGATTTGTTACTTTTCCCTTATTTCTTATTACAACTCGTTTTGTTTCTGTTTGAATGTTTGTTTGTATGTTTACTGTTTTATGTAGCACCGCTACTTTTTGTGACGTAATATACAACCAAAATAACTATTCAGATGGAAACTAACCGGGTTTATATAAAATCCGATGGATTTAATTTAAATCTCTACTTCTCACTTATAGGAAATAAAATTCTCAAAGTCAAAGTATTATGCGATGCAGTGTCGAAGGAAATTTGATTAGAGTTGTAATGGAGGCGCATGGTTTCTCACGAATTTTTGAGAAAAATATTCAAATATTTTCTATAGTTATCTAATTCAAACTAATTGAACCAAACACCAACGATGAAAAATGTGAGAAGTAATGCTGTAGAGCAGGGTTTTCCAATTTTTTTATGTCGATTCCGTATTGGGTGGAATAACCGTATCGTAGGGCCTTGCAAAGCTTATCATGTGCAATAAATGAAGTTGCAATGAAGTTAGAACAATATCATCTATCGAAATCAAAATTGAAATCGATATTAAAGCTTTAGGGGAGACTATCGTGAGTAACACAAAACAAATTAAACACATTTAGTAACATATTTATATTTTGGGGTCTGTCTGATTTTACTGGGAAAAATTGGTCTGATTTTACTGGGAGACAAAACAAGGGGCACCATAGTATGTGTGCAGCTTTGGCTTGCAAAAATAGCGGAAAGCTTATCGACAATCAACCGTGTCTTCTCATCGTCCTGTCTTCATCGTGCAGTTTTCGTGTGAAAAGCCATAAAAATTAAATCAACTCGCACGTAAGCTGCCACTAACGAGAAAACAAATGCAGAACTGGTCAAACCAGGTTCACGGCAATTTGGCACACAATCACGATTATATACTATCGCTCCCAGCGGACCAGTTACATCCAAACAGCGAAATGTGTCGATCACTGAAAAAAAAAACAAAATAAAAAGCACGCCTTAAATTTCCCACCGACACGTGTGAAGGCTCGTGAAGGTTTGTCCTCCAGCTGGACTGAAAAGGAAGTGGAAAAGGAGGGCCATGAAAAACCTCGAAAAGCTGTTTCAGCGTTGGAAGAATTGGTGAAACTTTTCTTTTGCTTATTTACATTTTGCTCAACCGATGCCGTTCTACGTCCACTTTTCTAAGTTAAACAAATACACACACATACATATGAAGGGTACAAACCAGAGTATATCCTGGCGACAGGAACCACTTTAAATCCACCATCGAGGGACAGAATATACCTGGTGTCAGGGTAGGAAGATGGTGTGTTGGTGTGAATGTGACTGTCGTTTCGTGTTCGCCATTGTTCACATTATCACTGTTACTTTTGCCTTCCCTCCCTTACCCCTAAAAAGAGGGATTGTTAATAGAAAAGGGACAAGCGATAATTCCACAACAGGCGCAACCGTGAAAAGCCTACAAACATCGACGCTGGGGAACAAGGAAATGTTTGTTTTTCTTGCGTTAGCTATTCAGTTTTGACGCGCACAGATTAAGAAGGGACGTATGGTCTATCTGCATGAAGGGTGGAAAAAGTGGTGAAAATAGCAGTTACCCTCGGAATAGCGAGTGTCAGTCCCCGGAAAAGGCGACCCCGAATCTTGGCGCAGATTGATGCCGTGCGTCGGATAAACGCTACAGACATTGCTTTCTGAGGGCCATCCTGCAGCGTTGAAGGATATTAATGGCGGTCGGGTCGCTGGAGGCCATGATGACGCTGGTGCCGCTGGCAAAAGGTATAAAAAATTAATAACCAGACCCCCCAGAACGGTTCCCCCTTGCCCCTCGTCAACCGGGCGGGAGAAGTGTGTTGAAGTTTCGGATAAAACAACTGGTGTCTGAGCGTTCCACCGCGAGCATATAAAGCACTTTAAACACTCCATCATAAACCATCATTATCATGCAGGTATGAGGAAAAGGAAGGTATTAAAAAAAGAAACGCCAACAAACGATGGAGTGTCGACAGAGGTGTTCACATTTGAGTGTGTCCCCACAAAAAAAAAGTAACGCACACAACGGCAGGTTCTAAAGGTGAAAGAACAACAGCAAACAGCCTTACTACGTTCTTTCCAAAAAACGAAGCTTTAGGAATAAAGTACATATTTACGTTCGGTTAAGCTAATACCGGGTAGCGATTGTTGACACTGGAGAAAGAAGGCCTTGAAAAGCATATCCGAGCGAAGGTTTCAATACCAAGCTGCAGGCTATATTAAGACAACGATCTAAACCAGTGATGTCAAACTCGTTTGACCTCGCGGGCCAGATTTCCCCCCAAAGTAGGTTTACGGGCCAAAACCTAAAATTGATTGGATTGATGAAAATATGTTCTAATCAGTGTGGTTTGATCCAAACAGTCAATCGTGTTTAACACCTTCAAATGTTTTAAATATTATATAACTTTTTATCAAATTTACAATTTTCAGTAAAAGATAAGGTTGCTTTAACATTTGTCCATTTTGATTTTTAGTCAATTTAAGATATCAAATAAGTAAATGTGCATTATTACTACAGCTAACTTATTGCTCAACATCTGTTATTTTATTTAGAATGCTCTTGTAGTTCAGTACGTTTGTTTCGTATGAACACTATTTATTCTCTTGTCTCGAAAATCTGTGAGAAATCTTTGTTCTTGTCAACCGCAATATATCGGCGTGATGTGGATCAAAGTTGTACATCACTTTCTTATAGAAATTGTTTAAATTGACGTTCATTCAGTTCGTTTGCAATTCATTCAATTCACCAAAAACCATTTGGCTATTCAAACAAAAGCTAATACTCAATGATCCAAACTTTCGATGTATTGCTTCAAAGGGGTCGAGGGCCGGATCCGATGTTCTTGCGGGCCGGATGTGGCCCGCGGGCCGTATGTTTGACATCCCTGATCTAAACCCTTAGGTGGTGTACATGTGAGTTGGTAGCGAATGGTGTAAAATGGTTTCCTAAAATAAATCATAAAATCGTGCCAACAACGGCGGATTAAAGGTCATTTATTGTCCTCCGAATATCTTTTGACATTTTGGTGGTTTAAAAAGAAAATCTCTGCTACACAGAGCTGGGACGGTGGTGTGGATAAAAGATACTACCGATGAACATTGTGTTTTCCTTTTCTGACAAACACCGATGACGGGTCTGTTGACTCGATTTTGCCTAGAATCAATAACGTTGAAGAGATATTTACGAATATCGGATCACCTGTAGCTGATCACAACAATTTTCAACTGATCGAGCATTCTTGATAGAAACATGATTTACCAGAAAACTTCGAATAAAGTGCAAAAAATATGTATAAATAGCGACTGGCGAACTGAACTACAAACAAATTTGAGAAAAAGTCAAGGTGGACATCAAAACTAATAAAACAGGAATTAATAATTGTTAACTAGATGCTTTTCAATCATAAGGAGCTAATAATTGTATGAACATATTTTTATGAGCAACAATAAAAGAAATTTGATTGGAGTATAACATTGCGCATAGTTGAAGATTGTAGATAGTTTATCTTGAAAGTTAAAACATGTCCACTTCAAGTAACCTAACACCAACTGAATCAGAACCACTTAATGACAGGTGTTTCTACTATCGCGTGCTTTATGCTATGCTTTATAGACCAACCTAATAAGATGAACTTTGTGAAGTTCCTCCTTTCTTTTTTATGATGTAATTTATCATTTGATTCACACATAACATTTGTTTACGGCAATCAAATGTTTAAATGACCGGTCAATAAGAAGAACTCTACTCAAAACTGAAACAATTGTAGTTATCAGGATATTAGTTCTAAGTCAATGAATGGACGGTACGGCATGCTTCTTCCTTAACAATTATGAAATTGTCATTTACCTGCTATCGTACTTCCACAAGTTAGACATAGCATTTGGTTGACTTGAACTACTGAAACCGGTACTAAAAGGAAAGGAAACGGTTTGCGTAGAGAGGAAACGACAATTTCAAACCAAAATCAAGAACACGCTTTCGACTCATTGCACTGGTGATCAAATATACTCAAAAGTCGCCCAACAGAGAACTAACTATTTTATGACGTCCTTCAGCAGGGCGACATTTAACAAACTTTTTCAAAATGTCGCTTGCACAAGAGTTTACTCGTAATTAGCATAAATATTCAACAAATTTCTATCATCTTCCACCTTCAGTCCTTTCCCCTTTCGAGTGTTGTATCAATCGTACAAAAAAGTGAAGATATTGTGCTCCTCCCAGTACGAAACAGCAGGACAGGGCCTTTACGCCTCACTGCGGTCGCTGTGGTTGATTTTACATTTCACTCGCCACCAGACCCTTGTCAAATATTCTTAAGTGATTACATTCGTGAATTTGTGATTAAATTTGCACAATTTTCCACTCTATCTTCATTCGATGGACTAATGCTTTTCCTTTCGGATTGTAGTGTAGAATATAGAAGCATCCCACAGGGACATAAAAAGGCTGTGGATCAGTTGAATATCGATTCCTTGTCAAATATTTCACAATATAGGAAAATGGCATTCCAAAGAATCTAATATGCAGGGGCCAAACTCTGCTGGTGCAATACCTTATTGTTGTTTTTTGATAAAATGGTCTAGCAGGTCATGGTTTGAATATCATTTAAGAAAACATAACATAAAGCGTTGATCATTGTATATTTAATCTATTACGAATTTAAACATTGTAACAAAATATTAAAAGATTGAATTATATCAAAAGGAACTTTTATTTATCATTCGAACTTTTTTTTGCTTTTTACACAATATTTTTTACGAGTTTTGCTAACGTTGTAGTTATTCCAAACCCGCACAATAAAGTATCGCGAAATATATGACTGTGTTGTGGCTGAAAAACCTCGAAGTGGTGAGTGCTTGATGAAAGACTGAATGAATATTGTACTAAAATCAATGTTGATAACGCAACGTTATCGAAAGCTTCCGCTGTGAATCATTCCCCACTTTATGAGTTCTAAGGAATGTTGTCTTAGTCATTCACAACTATGAGGAAGTCTGTCGCATGAAGCCTGTCGTTAATTTGATGAGGTTAATTTGGAAACTACAATCAGATTGTAATACAAAGAGTTCAAAGTTTTTTCAAATTGAAGTTGCTTTTCACAGGCAGCTTTAAACATCGTTGAAATTTTATGCAAGCCAACAGAAATCATCAATACATTGAAATCATTTCAAACAGGTCTGGAGTATGAGGTGTACCATGGCCTTTACAGAAACGTAACAGTGAAGATAAACTCCAATACATTGTAGACATTCGTGCAATGTTTCGAAATGTGTCTACAGCAAACGTACAGTCTAAAGTATGCATTGTAGAGCCATTACTCATGGCAATGTGGTTATCTTCGGCACTAGCCAGGAGCGCATCCCGCGAAATACCAATACAACTATCATACCGGGCATGGTGTCGCTGGTTAGGTTGGTTCGTTGTGGAACCCATTTTCCACGCCTTATCTAATCTCATGCCAACCACTGATAAGCAGGTGCTGAACCTGTGTCGCGGCGGCGATATCGGTGACCGTGCTGCGGTTACGAGTGTCGTTTTCAAATCAGAATCAATCCGAACGCCCCATCCAACAGAAGGTACGTACCACACGTGCACCATCCGCATACATCAGACATCAGGCCACAGAATGTCCCGAAAGGATTAAACGGTTATCCTCAAACCATGGTCCACCACAATGTCTGATGGAGAAAGGTTGTACAATTTTTACTTTCCTCCAGCTGGTCCGACTACTTTCGCAGCAGTTCGAAGACGAGAGCAACTGAGGCAACCGCAAAACCGAGACGACGATACCGGTCGCGCTAGAATCAGTGAGCAACGTGGTGCATCGCCCCGATACGCAACTATCCCAGCCGACAAAATGGTGTCCGCAGAAACTGTCGGTTCCATATTCATAAAAGTGTTCAAAGTGGTGAGTGAAACATATTGATAACCTAACGGATGCGGATCTGACAAAGTTCCGTCAACAGTTCTAGTTGCCGACAACAATTCTAGCACAACAGCGCTTGTTGCTGCTAATGTTTGTGCTAAACCTGGAAAACAAAAGTGGACAAAACTCGTATATGTTAGAAATGCATAGCTATTATGCTTCAAATATCCAACATACGGTCAAGTGATTAGTCATCATCGCTTTTGCGTTCGTTAGCAATTGGGTGTTGGCCGATCAAGTGTGAAGAAATTGAGGCAGGTGTGAACGAGACAGCTTTCATAACTGGTCCCGACTCAAAAGCGAGTCGGGGAAACCACACCCTTTTACAGGTTATGATGGGTCATGACAGCCACAACAAATTTGAATGTCAATTCTATTCTTTGCCATTCGCCGGGTCTTAGATTGAATCGGATAAATGTCCGGGATAGACCTACAGATTGAACGTGCCGCGCATATTTAAATATTGTGTTAACATTTTAGGAATTTAATAAGGTCAATTAAGTTAAGAGAAATATCAACCTGTTGAAAAAAGGACAGATTGTTCAAGCCTTATCGTACTGGAAGTCACAATTCAGAGAAACTTGAATTATCGCTCCACACACTGGTTGTGTGTTACAGGTGATAAGATAAGCATGAAGATAGCTACAACTTCCATCGTTTTGAACGCTAGGGTGCGGGCCCAAATCGTGAACGTAAAAAAAGTACTGCTATTCAAGCCAAGGCCCTTCGTTTACCGTTGGTTAACTCCATAGATTCTTCTTCATTGGACTTGTAATAGGAAGATAAGCGTTCTTTTTCACAATAGAAACATTAGGCAAAGTTTGTTATAGAATTCTCTTGAATATGACTTCAATACAACGAAGAATTTATACAACAAAGACACACATACATACACACAAACGCATTATAGGAATCCCGCATAAGGCGTAATCGAACAAGCATACAAAATGCGCCAACATTGCCACAAAGCAAGCAAAACATTGTTTCTACCAACAAGTATGAGGAATGTACAATTTACGAGTGCGAACAAATGCACTCACTTGGGAAATTTCGCTAAGAATACCAAACCTAGCCGGGGGCCGATACAGGATTGACCGGGTCGGTGCTTTTATTCCCATCATAATGAAGCGTGGCACATACGTATACCATCTTTACGACATTCCAATAATGCTGCGCCATCCCAGGGACGGACAATGTTATGGTTGTGCACTTACCCGTGTCCATTTCCTGTCATTTTACAATCCCTCTCGATAGAACGGGGGCTGATTCGCTATGATTCGCCGTACCCGCACCGAAAACTGGGCCTTCCGTTCAGGATATCAATGATACAGAGGGAAGAATCTCCCAATAAAAGCTACCATTGGTAGCCGGTGTAACAGCGTTCCCTAATGTGCACTATAAAACGGTACTCTAGCTGTCCGTAGTGCATTTCCAAATTAAATTGCCAACACCATTAGCGAGGCTATTGTTTTCCAGAAAGCTATGACGCCTGAAGCATGCTCTACAGATTTTGTTTTTCATTTCCGTAGGTTATTAACATTGTGGTACTTATCATCTACCGCACCGGTTATGGAGGAGACTTCCTTGGTATTGGAGGAACCTGGAACCTGAACGAGGAGAAGAGTCCGGATGCGGAAATCGTGGCCTCCGGGGTGTTCGTCGGTTTCATCATCTACACCGGTGTGCAGCTGATCACCTTCGGTTTCGGAACCACCAAACACAAGTACGAGCTCTCCGACACGATCATGAACGTGGTCGGTACGTTCATGTGGGTGGCCGTCGGCGGTACAGCCCTGCACTACTGGCACGGCTACCTGGCGGAGCACGACTTCGAGAACATCACTTCCGAGCGGACGGTAAGAAATCGAATTCATCGCCAAAAAAATCCCCACCCACTAATGTCCCACCGCTGAACACCTATTGCAGGCTGGACTGGCGCTTGGCGCACTGTGCGTCATCAACGGAGCCCTCTACCTGGCCGATACCGTTCTGGCCTTCATTCACTATACTAAATACGCCTAAATACATTTTAAGATGAACCCTAGGTGACTATTGCTGACATTGTTTAGGTAGTTTTATTATGTGTGCGCGAAATAGAAATTCTAAGATACCACTATTTACTATTCATACCGAATTTTGACACTGAAAACATAGATCATAGTTTGTGGCTAGTAAACACCGAGTCGTTTGCAACGTACCTCTACAGTGCGTCCAGTTCACACTTTGACAGTTTGCAACTACACCTTTCCCCACCATAAGCTATACCATTAACAATAGGGCTCAAAGTAAAGCTGTTTGAGCAACGGCTTAATGACTTCATTTGATTTTTATTAATAAAGATAGAAGTAAAACACTGGTTCTGCATAGTTTAAACTAAATTCAAACCAGGAAAACTGCATTCAAATGGTAGGTAAGTGCATGCTTCATTTTCACAGAGTTTCAACATCACAAAAGCGATAGCAATGTATTCATAAGAACCCCGAAGAATTCATGTTCGATTTGAGGTAACAAGTATTGCTACTATCTTGTACAAACATAGTTTACTTACAATCAATTCTTTTAAAATATCCGTTTATTCTTGGCTTGATTATTATCATTACCCAAACATGAATTCAAAAATGATGCAACATTAAGATTCAAAATTTAATTAATACTTTTAAAATGAAGAATAATAATAGTAGCGCTAAGTGTATCTTTTTTAGTATAATGAGGTACATGGTGAAAATTTCACGAAAATACTTGAGTCATTTAGATGCATCTTATTCTTCTTTTAGTCGTAAAGACCGTGTTGGTCATGCCTGCCAAGAGTTATTTCAAGAGTTATTTAAACTTTTTTTTTAAGTTATGGTACTGATAAAGCTGTTCATTGTGCCATAATAGTCAACAAGCCAGATATTCAATATGTGAAAAATAAATTATCAATTCTTTATACCGCTACAGACTAGGTTGGGATTATTACACCAGGTTAAGATTATTCTGTAAAACATGAGTCGCTAATTCTCTTAAAACCCTACTTCTTGAATATGGATCACAGGCCTCTTTTTTCAGAGATTTTTAGAAAAGTGCTACAGGCTTGAATAAACACTCGATACCATTTGTCAATCACGAAGGATTTAAACACTTACACCAGTGATGTCAAACTAAATTAACCTCGCGGGCCTCATTTCTTCCCAATGTTTATTTTAATAGCGTGCTTTTAACTTAAAAAGAATGATTTAAACTTTTATGGTTTTACTGTATTAAATTACCTGTTATAAATTTGCGATGAATTTTCGAGAGAAGCAAATAAATAGTGTTCATGGGAAACTAAACAGACGAGCGAGCTGCAAGAGCATTCTGAATGATATTACGGATGTTTACCAATAAATTTGCTATGCACTTAGATTTTGTTAGAATTTCCAATGAATTGACATGCTTTCTAAAACAAATCATAGAGAGAAATTTCCATAAGCTAGTTGAAGTACATGTTATAAAGCTTATTCCGATTTATTCAAAATTTAATTAAATTAGCTGCAACAATATTATCGATTTTTGAGAAATAGCTTTGAACCTTGAGCAACTTTTTTTACAAACGAACCAAAATTAAGATCACGGATAACTAACGATCATATTCATTGTATCGAGCTCAGATCACTTGTTAAAAACGCGAACTTTCGGTGGGTGCATATTGTCCCCGTGGATGTTTTGATTTGTGTCTCTTCCGTAAGGTTTATGAATTCAATTAAGTTCAGTATCTGTTAGATTGCAATATGATGTATTAGACACTCTAATGAACACATTCTTTTACTTCATTTTGTGTTAAATGGATTAATTCCGTTAAATAAAAACCGATGCATTTACCCCACCGGGGCATCTTGCTACACTTTCCCCTAAACAAAATTCAGTCAATGCAGGATGCATGGCGTTAGTCTCTCTTTGGGAAATTTTACAATTGAATGTAGTTACTTGTACTTCTTGCACAAACATATTTATCTACATTTATGACAATTCCGAACATTTTTTTAAATCAACAATTACCACAAAAAAAACAATTACCTTTCTGGAGATTTACACTGAAAATATTGCTATTTTTTATTTCCAGCAAAACTAACCTATATGTCAATAATGTATGTTCTTCTACTAGGGAAAAACATCAAGTTTTGGTCCACTTAGTAGAACGTCACCACGAAGGAAATCGTTACAATCATTGTATCGACAAAATAACGATAAACTTGGTATGCTAATGTGGAGTAGCTATCTAAACATGAAATAAAATACATATTTTTTAGTTTATCTGGGGTTTACACTGAAAAATTATCAGTTTCCAAACAGACTTTTCACACTGTGGCTATTTTGACCCACCTGTGAACCAGTTTGGGCCCATTTAGAAAAAAAAAATTTTATGTATTTTATGATTTAAATAGTCTTTAAAATATTTACGTAACTACTATTAACCTTTGCCATTGTTTAATAAGTGAGTTTAAATGCTTAATTTAATATTTTAGTATCCACTTTTTTGCTGATGATCCCATTTTCGTCTAGAAAATACTCTAACAATCAGCTATAAGTATCAGAACGCATAGGAATTTTGATTCAGTCCAAAAAAGATTTATTTGTATCTATTTTGGCCCAGTTTTGCATCAAAAAAAGGTTTGAGATAGACGAAAGTATCTCATGACATTAAGTGTATATCATCAAACGAGAGGAGGCATTGGGGCATTACTTTCGAGAACAATCGCATTCAACTCTGCTCCATTCGTACAACGATCGCCATCAAGTGCACAAAGAGGTATATCTTAGATTTCCCAACAATTTTCCGGAGTAGGGCAGGTATTTTCGCACTGTTTTAGTTTACACCGCCACTTATCAATGGTTGATAATGTGTTGAAATCCACTAGTACTACTTAAGGAACCTGATCTTGTTATTTGCATACAACGGTCCCGAGTAAACACCTCGGAAGGTAAATCGCTGGTCATTTCATTAGTAAACATACATATTAATAATAATTGCATTTTAATATTTAATGTGATCTCTTAAAGCTTTTAGAACGTATCGAAGGTGCTTTGACATGCTCTCCACTATGTTTTTAAGCTGTAGGGGATCGAGTTCTTTCCCAAGTGTGGCCACGAGCTTCAAAATAGTCGTTTGTATTCGATATTCGATTTTGTCATTGAGAATTGCCCACAAATTCACATCTGATCTCTGAGGAGGCCATTTCAACAGTCCGACAAGACGGGAAGAAAGACTTCGTCTTCTTGGCAGTATGTCGAACTTGCGTCCGCCGGCCTGCGTCGAACTTTTATGTTGTAATCTACGGTCATAATACCGTTAATGTTCTCAAGGCTCTCCACTCCACGAAAAACAACTCCAGACCATCACATTTCCTCCCCCCTGTTAAACTATGCCCTATATGTAGTAGTAGAAAATCCAAAATTCCTGTCCCATCTTTCCTGAACTTACTCTAAATATCATTTCGATCCGTAAATTCATTCGTGTATACACGCGTTATGAAGATGACGTGCTGGAACATTGTGCAATAATGTAAAAATCTGAAAATCAGTCTGTGATTAAGTTCTTTGTTTTTGAAATTTTATTGCCGACTGAGATCCATGAAAAGATGATGAAAGAACTAGAAGAGTCGTCTTCTTCATTTCCAATCATTTACCGATGGATTTTGGAATTGAAACGTGGCCGTACAAGCGTTGAAGATAAGTCACACTATAGGCATCTCCCATGGAAAAATTTTGGCTGAGGTTTTGGGGCATATTTTGGCTGTGGTTTTGGGGTTCAGAAAACTATATGCGGGTTTCTGAGCAACATTTCGAGCGATTTCGAAAGAACAAAAGCGATTTTTTGCGCCGAGGCATGATAATGGATGATACTTGGATCTACCATCATGATCCTGAATCAAAACAAGAGACTAAGGAATGCTATGAACCAGGTTCTTCGTGTCCGAAGCGAGTCCGTGTTCTGAAATCGCTCAAGAAGGTGTTGGCGTCAGTTTTTTGGGATTCAAAAGGGATTTTGTAGGTGAATTATCTTCAAACTGGTATAACAATCAACTCTGACTATTGTTGCAACCTTTTTGACCACTTCAATGGAAAACGTTAGTGAAAAAAGACCCAGTTAGTAAAAGAACACAATCATTTTTCAAGACATTGTGCCTGCTCACACAGCTCAAAAGAACATCGCGAAAATCTGTGAATTGGACTACATATTGTTGCAACAGCCACCCTATTCGCCTGATTTGGCTCCCTTTGGCTCCTAACTGTTTTTACATATCAAACAATTCCTTCGTGAAAAGCATTTTTCAACAAACGAGGAGGTTACAGTCGTCGGGAGGAGTATTTGGTGGCCTGCCGGAAAACCATTTTCATTACGGCATAACAAAGTTGGGAGTTCGTTGGACCAAATGCATTGATCTTCTGAAAGACTATACTGAACAATAAAAATGGTAACCTCCAAAAAAAGCTGTATATTTGTTGAATTCCGGGGGTCCGCGACAGCCGAGCGGTAACACCGGTTAGAAAAATCGGCCCATGAGCGTCGGGGCTCACCATCTCGACCGCGTGGATTCGAATCCCAACAGGGGCCGGACCCTTCCCTGTTCGAGAGGACTGACTATCCACGTACACATAGAGTAAAAAGTCTCGTAAGCCCTTAACGTGGGCAGGCATGACCAACAAATAGTTACGCCAAGAAGAAGAAGATTTGTTGAATTGGTTAGCTTTCAATGTAAAAGTGTATGGAAAACTCGAAATTTCAAAGTGGGCACTTTATCTTGTCACTGTTTTCTTTTAAATATTTTTATAAATTTTCTAGAAATAAAAATGTTTCTTTGTTTCGCAATTCATAAGTAAATCGCGTAAAGAACATATTAAAAAAAGATACAAAAAATATTTGCAGTGTAATTAGTTGGATTAAGAAAAAAATATTGAGCGAATATTAAATAATTTAGAGGTGGGAACTTTTCCGTGCCGGTCACTGTACACGCAACAAAATTGAATTTTAAATGTTCCGTTGTGAAATGTTTTGTTCTACTATATAAAGTAAATTTTAGTACAATACGGCCTGGCCGTCCAAATATATATAAAAAAAAAGTAAATTTTCTTTTTGATAACATTAATAACAAATTTTCAGAAGAATTGTAACAGTGACAATGTTTAATGAACAAATATTATTGTTCCTATAAACGCAACAATAATTGTATTTTCATTCAACATGATAATCTCCTCAATCATCTCGAAGGGTTTAGTATGTTCGATATTTTTCAGAAGTGTTAAAAAATTATTCGGTATCAAGGGTATCTTCGGCCATTTTTCTCTGATGGTCTTTACGAACTCACAGATCATTCTAAAGTGCGTCTCCGGTGTAAAATCGCCTGGACAGGGTAAAGACGCTCTATTGAATTTAGGACAGCACTACGAGCTGGCTAAACTTGTCAAAAGGCAATCTTCAAAAAACTGCTTTAACACTTTTTTGACTAATAGTTAGTTCATAATTCAAAGAAATGGTGATGCGTTTAAAGGATTTTCGTGCACTACATTTATTTGGGAGAAATAGCATAAATATGAGCTCATTTTCCCTTCGACTTTAGGTCGTACTTTTGATAGTTTCACGATTTTTTACGCTCTCATAAACTGCGTAGCTTCCAGACCTGTAGGATTATTTGCTGTTTTCACATCAAGTTCACTTTTTGTAGATGATAATAAAATGCGATTCATTAAAATCGGGTAGTACCTCTTTGGTCGTGTTAGTATGCGAGCCGAGCCACGTTCTTATCAACGACTAGTATAATATTTTTTACAGCTTTGGTAGACCCCAAGTTAACGCGAAATACAACAGATCCGACGCGATACGGTTCGTTTTCCAAGAGATCAAGGCTTACGCCTAGCAGTCAAAAATTGCTTCCGGCGAGTTATCGCTATACGTTCCGGTAGTGTTATCGTTCTATCGAATCGACATGACAACGCAAAACGACCTCCAAAATAGTAGTTTGCATTTGCTCGCTAAGATCAGAACCAAACAGAGCTTACCTGAAGTTTTTTCGGCGGGTGTCCGAAGCCTTCCTCGAACGCCACCCCGCCTTCCCCGCCGTACGATCGGGATCGCTTCATGCTCTCGCTGCGACTTACGTAGCCAACGCTGCTCGCCGTAAGTGTCGGCTGCTCGGTGCCGTCATCAATCGTCCCCAGTTTGACACTTTCACTACCATCGATCATTCCACTGTCACACACGTCATATGGCGGTGGAGTTGTCTGTCGACTTGCAGCTAACTCGGTCAGAGGTTTACCGGCGGCAAAGTCCACACTGTCCAGATCGAGCGCCACCACGTCGCGTTCCACGTCCGCACTCCAGCGGAAGGACTTGCGGTTCACTTTGCTAATGCACAGCAGCTTCTCGGCGTCCAGGCTGTTGCGGTACACGTTCTTGTCCCGATCGAGATTACTCTCAACGTCCATGCTCTTGCGGATGAGTGTGGTACGCAGCAGATTATCGTTCTTCCGCCTCCTCCGGATGACACCGGTATTGGTGGCTTCCACTGCCGGGGTGTTGTCGTTACTCTGACTCAGCGATTCCGTTTGTCCATCCTGTACGTTCAACGAAGGTGGGGTATGATGCGGGTGGTACGTTTCCGAAGCCACTGCGGCCGGTTGTCGCTTTAGCAGGTTCGTCTCATAGCTATTGAACTGGTCGTAGTCGATGAAGCTTAGATCATCGTAGCTGATCATAAAATCCTCCTGGCGCAGGTTCTGGAGCGAAGTGCTCCAGCTGGACACAGTCGAGGAGCGTCTATCCGAGCGGAAACTAATTTTGCGCCTGATCGACGCTAGGATGCTGTTCGATCGTTCGAATCGTGGCATCGGAGGTGGGGTGTCTGGTGTGACTGGGGCAGTCGCTTCCGGCACAGGCACATTCTCGATCGCTTCTGAACGCACCGTGCCCGCTGCTGTTCCGGCCGTTTCCTCGCTGCTTTCCGACCGTTCCAAGATGGCGTCCTCCTGAAGATTCTGCAGCGTGGACTCGTTCTGACTGCGCCGGTAGGCCCGTTTCAACTGTATCGAGGACATGCTTCGACTGCGCACGAACTGAAATGGTTGCGTTCGGTCCACCGTATCTTTCCCATCGGTGTTCGGCGAGACGGCGTTGGCGGAGGACACATTTTCGCGGCTGCCACTAAACTTGCTGTACAGACTCGAAAGCTTGCGCGCCAGAAAGAAGCTGTTCGATCGTTCCATTTTCGGTCCGGCCGGTTGCCCGAGCGAACCGAGACCTCCAACACCAACACCACCACCATCTCCACCATTTCCGCCGGGGATGTCAAAGCCAACTCGCCCTCCCTCTGCCATCGTTGCGCCGTTGGCCTTCGTCGCGTGCGTTTCCTTCCCAGCGCAGGTCACTGCAGGGCGCCTACTTCGACTGCCACCGGTAGCCTTACTACCGCCTCCTTTGCTGCCATCGGATTGCTGTTTCGCTTTTTTCGAACGACCGCCAACCCCAGCGCCACCACCGGCTAGTGCCGTGGGTTGACCTGGACCGCCAACCTGAGGTTGGGGTGCCATTGACGCCAAAGATGGCTTTACCGGGCCCACGGTATTAGTACCGGGGCTCAACCCTTGCCTCCCCACCTTGGCGTCCTTGCCGCCATGTGCCGTGTCCCTGGCGCCCCGTTGGCTTCCTTGGTTGGTTTTTTTCGAACGATTCATCATCTTCAGCATGATTGCCTCGACGACATCAAACTATTCACGCTTGCACACGCGTTGCACTATACCGAAACTGTCACAAATCAAAGCACCCCTAATGACACCACCCACCCACAGTTAGCTGCAAACGCGCACCGTAACACTGTATTCCGAACGTCACTCACAATTCTTAGGTGCTTTGATAGGAATTTCCCTACTTTCTTCGAAACTCGACAACACTTGTTGATCGACGAGTGAAGTCACTTTCGTTTGGCCAGCAACACCATCAAAGAACACGTATCCCTTTGACAACAATTCCTTCCGCGCAGGCAGTCAACGTACGCGGCCCCGTGCGCGCTATCTGAAACTTTTCGCACCGCACTCTTGGTCAATCGGAAGTCTTCGGACGCTGGACGGGGTACCGCTTTCGAGGTACGCAACGGGCGGCACACGGCAAGGGATTCGAGCGAAGGAGATAAAAAATAACAACCCTCACATAATGTGCCTTTGCTTTAACTAAACGTAAGTACCTTGAAAGTCGTCGTTAACGCGACTACTTTAAACACTCATACATACAAGACGCGCACAGTGGCACAAGCCTCGCGATGTTGTCATAATTGTACGTATATTGTTTTCTTCTTCGACTGCTTTTTTACTTCTCCTTTCTCCTGTACACCGCGCACCGTCGTTGATATCAAAGACTGAGCAATGTGCCAAGAGACCCCGTATCGCGACGCATACCAATTTTTTCTCCGTACCTCATTACGGATCTCGTGCGCGCGCGCTCGCGCTCCTACCGATCGCTGTCGCAGCGGGACCGACCTGCGGTTTTCTCTGACCGTGGCCGTTGTTTGCTTTACGCTTCCAGCCGCTGCCGCCACCGAACAAACCGAATAAACAGCACAATTAACATACACAATTCGTAAGCACGCACCACCACCATCAGCCGGGTTTAGAGAACAGTAACACTAGCACAGTGGACGTAATCTGCCGCTATTGGTAGCTTGTTGCAGTTGGCTCGATAACGATATCTTTGAGGCACACGGCGACCAGTTCACCGAGAGTTTGTTCCTAAGAAAGAGCAAAAACTGATCGCCGCTGTGGCGCGTGACGTACGCATACGAAAGGGACCGGAATGCACACAGTAGGGTGGTTCAAACGGAACGTAGTACGGGACGGCACCTGTCGGGCCAAGAGGAAGACGTAGTGCGCCAGATTCACCAGGCGAATCAGCAAACAGAACCACACACTCCGCTCGACCGCGGGGACACACATTCCGATTCGCCAGCAATCTAATGGAGAAACGGGCACAATTTCTGTGTCTTTTTTATCAGCAGCGCCTAGCTCATACCGACCGAACGGTGCACGATATCGCGACAACAGCGATAACGACTGTGTGAGCCATGCGTTCACACTCTGTTCGCTCGCACGGAAGATGCAAAGTGTCACAAACGCGCACCACGAACCTGACAAACGCCTTGCTACACGCGCAAACTCCACGTACTATTGACGGAGCCCTCGTCGCCCGGGTGTTGGTGCAGTCGCTGTGCGACAGCCAAACGCTCGCCAACCAGCCGCCGTGCATCGCCAGCGCGCGATCAACCAACAGCTTGGCTTAGTCAGCAACCGGTTTGGAAGGAACCACGCAGAGAGTGCCGTCGACGACGAGGCTGCGTCCGGCCCACCAGCCATTAATGTGACCGCATGTCGCGCACAGTTTTGACACCGGCAGCAACGCGCACAACGAAACGCATCGCAAACGGCCCTAACGTAGACACCATGCCGCTAATTAATCAGCTGGTTAATGGGCAACGCACACACTATCGATCACTACGCACAGCGATTGTGGCTTGTCCCATGATCATACTCTCGCGATCGACGCGCGATCTCCAATCTAAGAACGCCCGAGTACGCCACACCACGTTCGCGGGCGCCTCAGGCTCCTTTGTGTGAACTGCGCGAAAGCCAGTGTGGCAAATTCAAAGGGATATGGTTTGTTCTCACTCTCTCGTGCGAGAATGCTTCTCTCGACACGGTGACGATGGGATGAGAGGTGGACATTTCGAAAAAAATCAAAATATTTATACATTAATGGTAACAAGTTATAAAGATAGTCAGTAAGTTAACTAAGGAAAAGCCTAAGTCTTCACACAATTTTGAAACACGTGGGATAAACGCAATTAAAATTCCAGCACGTAGAAAAGATACATTTTAAGAGTGTATCCATAATTTCGTTATTTCAACAGCTTAAAGCATTGAAATATTGTTTTGTTTGAAAATGCTAACAATAAGTCCTAAAAATTCGGCTTCTCAAGCTTTTGCGACATGGAGCCTTTTAAGTAAAGATAAAGGTTCTACCTAAGTATCAATGGAAGAGTATGAAAGCACTGAAAGCAATGCTTCGATGCAACGCTATGCTTGAATGGATGTGTTTGAATTGGTTTGTTTAGAAACAATCAAAATTGTCATGAAATTAATCAATAAAGCAAAATGTTCGCTTGGTTGTTCTGTCTTATCCCACTGTGCGCTGGTGTGCATTGGATCACGCGATGTGGAACTTGAATCTGTTTGCGAGGCGATCGTCGAATGGTCAATGAATACGATTGCTTCATTTCGGTTGTTTCCTGTTCAGATTTACCCTTACCCCTCCCCCCCCCCCACCTTCCCCCGCCACCCACCATCCCTTCGCCCGTAGCAGTTCCGTATGAATTTCATTATTGTTCTCCATTCTTCTACCAGTCGCCCCTGAGTAAGGAAACAAAAACCGATCATCATAGATCAGCATGCGGGGAGGTACGGCAGGGTCTAGAAGCCTGTGGGTATATGGCAGTAAACTTCGAGATGGTCAATTTTACGGTTTAAATTTGCGACCTAACCCGATGATGATGTAAGCGGACATGGCAGTGTATGATGGGACCGACTACTGAAACGGAATGAATCAGACTTGGGGTACCGTACACGGCATTGCAGGTTTTGTTTATTTTCGTTGGTCCACACTCGATTGTAGGTCATCGCGAGTGTGAACCGAGGGAACCTTTTGCAACCACCACAGTCACAATGACAGCATTATTTGTTCTTTAATCTTGCTGATAAGGTCAAAGCACTAACCATCGTAAAGCAAATCATTGTTAGTTCCCATGTTGAAAACAAAATGATTTTTATGATTGTGTATCAATTCTATGGACAAAAATCTATGACTTCTGCCATCACAATGTGTAAAACAAATCAAATTTATATTCTTTCAAAATCCTTTAAATATTTAAAAAATGCTGTGTCATTAGGAAGGAGAAAGACATATTCAATAGTTAAATCTCTTGTATGATATCATTAATGGTGTGAAGTTTTTGGCAAGCAAAGGAGTATGAATAGTGATGAAATGAACAAATGTACTTAAAGCAACAAAAAAATATAAATTGAATGTGTTGGTAAAACTTACTTAGTCAACAGACTTTTTCGTAAAATAAGCTTGCTTTTTCGTAATTGTTTTCATTTCGGGTGGGGCTATGAATCCGAAACAATACAAAACCCATTCAAGTAAATGAATATGTAAAAGTTAGTGAGTAACTTTAATAATTGTAAATTATGTCCCAATGCTAAAACGGTGAAATAATATGCAATCCACAAACACTAGGTAAAACAATGTGGTATACTCGCAGCCAATCAAGACCAAATAGTGACAAAGAAAAAGTATGTTTGTGCAATCTGATCGGCAAGGATCAAAACTGTTTTCTGAAATATAATTTTGTAACATACTTTTCGACAAATATGTTCAATTGGATTGGTTCACTTATTTCGATCACTAACGTAACCTTTTAGAAAATGAAAGTAAAAAAATAAATTCATGTGCGTGATGTGTAAATTAAATTCATAATTGGAAACAAGAAATTACGCATCATTTTTGCAGTTTTTACGCATCATTCAACTAAAAAACATAAAACACTAAAACTTCACATAAAAACTTGCTGGAACAAGTTATTTACCAAGTTGTATTGAATTTATGTGTTAACAGTCACTCGTAAAATTTTACCTAAATGATTTAAAACACTTGAAATGCTTCGAATATTAAGCTGGTACTGATAACACAACTAATTAGACTGGGATTCACTGGTGGTTCTCTGTCAAATTATCTAAGATCATCTTCTTCTTGAAGTAAAGACCGTCTTTGTCATGCCTACCCGTTAAGGGATTACAACACTGTTTTAGTTGGTTCGGATCCTAACCGAGACCGTCAGTCCTATGGGAGGTCTCGGTTAGGATTCGAACCCACGCCGTCAAGGCGGTGAGCCTTCGGCGCTCATGACCTAATTTTCTAACCGGCGCTACCGCTCAGTTGTCGCGGATCCCCATCAATTTAAGATCATTTAGATTTTATTACCGGGACCTTATCGTCTATGGTGTTAACAAATCATAAATATAAACTTCTTCAAATGTCAACGATAACTACTCCTTCTTCAAATACGTTGTAACCCAACTTGATTCTAGCCGTGTTTTTCCCCGTTAGAACTTCAAATTTAATCTCGTAGGACAGACATTTATGCGAGCTTTTCTATTACTACTCTCTCTTTTATTCGAGCTTTTCTGCTACACACATGCATTTAAAGATCATCCTGGTTGAGAAAAATTGTCTAAATTGAAGCTTTTTCCAAAGCTTTTATTTCGAAAGCTTTATTTCATAAGTTTTCAGAAGAAGAACTGATTAGGTTTAGCTTTCATTGTAGCTTTATATATTTACAGGGTTTCATGTTTAAATAGTACGAACAATGTTTTAACGAAATGTAATCTTGAATAAAGAAAACTCTTTTCAAACAAAAGCGATAAGTATTAATAATGATATATAATACCGATATATTTTAAAATAGTGGATAAATTCATATAGGATGAAATTAGGTTAATATTTACCAATACTGTTAAACATTTACATTATCACTACTAGTGTGTTTCAGCAACTTGAAAAAACATAACGAAGAAATTTTTAGCTAAATTTGATTTTAGTTGGTTCAATTATGCATTTAGTGGTATACCCATTTAGTTAAATTATTATCATCGTTTATTTACATAAAAATAATTAATCTTACACGTTTTTTGACCAGCACACTCATCTATACGGTTAAGCTAGCTATCTTGTGTAATTGCTTTATTTATGAAAAATAGCATGGGGAGCTACCCGTACATCTTCTCAAAAAGTGCCAGGTGGACAAGTATATTCTGCCGGAGGAACGCATTTGGCAACGGTAGGGCTAAACACGGTAGCACTGAGACATGTGCGTACTACTGGAGTCTGCTTGTTGCAGATAATATAGTTTTTGCACAACTTTGAAGACGGATAAAATGTGGAAGGTGATGCGGTGGCCGGATCGACAGTGAGGCACGGGTTCTCCTCGCACTTGCTGTTCTTTGCCATTACGCAGTCTCCATAGGTTGCATCATACAACGTTCCAGTGGCGCACTTCATGTCGAACTCGGTGCCATTCAAGCATAGCTTGTAACCAGTGCAGTCGCCTGGAATCGCCACAGTCGTCAACCCGGTGGTTCCGGTGCACGGTCCGATGGTGCAGGGTACATTCGCGGGTATATCACAGAGCGTACGGGAAGCATCGTAGTACTTCTGATCTGGGCACGTTTGCAGTGTAGCCACTCCGTTGAAACAGGTATAGTACTGAGTACAACTCAACTTGTCCGCATGGAACGACGTCAAAGTAGGGTCACAGACAGGTGCCTGAGCATTGCACAGGCTCAGCAGTACTACGAACAGCACAAACCTCACTAAAAAAATACAATAATTTGGGATTCCAAACTAACAGATGCTTTTCATTAACCTTTCTATAGCAACTTACACATCTTCTATCAGCAGTCCTCACAAAAGGAGTGAAATGTAGAATTTCTCAATGAAATAACAAATCCAACCGTGGTTGAACGTAATCTGATGGGGCATGACAGTCAGACCTCGTTTATATATCTTCTTACCACGTATCTAGTGTAAATTATAGCTCAGCCAAAACGCAAAACGCCCGGACACCAAAGCCTGGATAAAACACATTGTACTTTTATGTTTCTTTTTCTATTTGGAACCATACGTGGCAAATGTTTGACCGTGCTGATATCGCTTTATTTGAATAACTCCATAGTAAAACGGTTATCACGTGCAATCCAAATATCGTTCGTCACTCAAAAAACCATAACAGGAGCTGTTGTAGTTTCAGGTTCTAGAGTGTCTGTTGCTGAAGTGTCAGTTGCTGGGGTATCAGTTCCGGCGGGGTCAGTGGTTCCGGCCTCCTATGAAGTTGGTAAATTTATATTCAATTATTATATATCAACACCTCTCTAACACCTTATCAAATTTCTAACTCTTCAGAAATAATACTTACAATACAAGCATCGGCAACGACACACTGCAATGCAGTTGGATCGAAAAACAGGCCGGGTGCACAATCCCTAACCACTGGTTGACCGCTAAGGCAGATCAAATATTGTGTGCAGCTAGACTCGTTTGGATGAATCTCCAATATGGGCGGATTCGGTGGAGGCTGAGTGCACGGATTCACGACGCAACCACTTTCGTTCTTATAGTTGCAATCTCCCAACGCCTCATCAAAGTAGAGATTTTCATCGCAGATGCCTTCAAAAGCTTCTCCGCCAACACAGATTGTGTAGCGATCGCAGACGTTAGGAATGGGTAAAAACACGATACCGTCCGGAGGGCAATTGTTCACCACACAGTCCACATTTTGCGCGATGTCACAAATCGATCGCGTCGGATCGAAGTACTTGCCATCGGGGCAGACTTGCTCGTACCCGATACCACCATAGCAGGAGAAGTACTTAGAGCATTCGGTTGGATGTGGCAGGAAGGGTAGATCCGATCCGACGCAAGGATCCGTTGTAGTTTGAGCCGCCACACAACCGATTGTGGCCACTAGGGCGAGAAGCCCGAACGCATGCGTTTCTGTAGTATTAAAATAATCCATTAAAAATCATGGTTGTTAAATCACAAAACTTTCAGTATACACAATAAAATGAAATACTCACTGGAGTTGGTTATCATCTTAATCTCACGGATGATTCCTAAATACAGGATTTATTTCTACCGTTCGCTTTTTATAGGGTGCCTGCTGGACGATACCTATCTAATCGGTAGCCATCGATCCGCGATTGAAAGGTGATTTGTAACACCTTTCCCCTCAGCTACTGTCATACGGCGTTTGACAATCTCGCCACCAATTGAGAAATTCCTGAGGCGACAACGACGTCATGGTACACATGCAACCAATTGTCCCGTCGGTGAAGGCCTCTAAGCCTACCCCATTTAAAAAAATGCGAAACAACTAGTTATCAGCACTCAGGACGATATTCATCATTCATCATTCAGGTAGCGTATGGATGTAAGGGAACTGACATATGCATTCCAAATAGTTTGTATGTTAACGTTTCACTTAAATTAGATTTTATTTGATCAGTTGAACTAAACTTAACACTAATAAATAGCTTTTGACAGCTTAATTATCACATCTTAAACAAAAATAAAGCAAGAACTAGTATGTTCCTCAATTCGAACTCCAAAAAGTTAATTAGCATATAGCAGTAGGTTGGTTCAATGAAGCCATGAAAAACAACAACCACCCAATTGCAGCAGGTATGCTAGAAACTTCCTTTTTATTTTCAATGGCACAATATCTTATCTCTTTGCATATCACATCCTCGGTTATCTTGGCAGGAAATCTAATATAAGGCTTATCAACAAATGTGAATATAACAAGGGTGAATGTTATGCGCATAATTATCGCGCCAATGCCCAATTTCATCTGATGAAGCTAAGCGTTAGTTTTGCATGCCTCACAGACGCAGTTTGAGGGTGCTATCCTCATGGTCAGTACATTCTGAGCCAATTTCAGAGCATGGCCACCATTCGCGTCACTTCCTCTCGCAGGCATCTACTGGAGTGATGCTTCATCAACAGGGAAAACCGATCGAACTGATGATGTTCATTAAGATACGGCCCAAGAAACATCGCAACACCAGTCACGCTGCGCCAAAACATGAGTTGGCTCTCAAGTTGAACGTATAAATATACCTCCAGTCGAATAGATGACAATTTGGTCAGTGTAGATAATTTGCGACGACATTGCATCAGTTGTGCTCCTATGCTCGTACTAGGAACAATGCAAGGTACAATTATTGACTTCGAATTCGAAGTTGAAATAAGGGCGGTTTGGAATTACACGTCTAACACACTTGTAAAAATTCTCATTTTTCTTTTGCTTTGTTCCTGTTAGTCTTCAGTATAGCCCTCTTTGGGCTATTGCTTCACTGTGCATCGGCTAGATTTGTATCTGATAACGTAAGTAACTCATTTTTGCAAAGGCACTGCCTTCTCCGCCAACTAGTAGTTAATCAAATCAAACTCGTTCATAGATATGTCTGGCGATGCCGAATGGGCAGAAGTTGCCTATAACCGAAGACTGTGGTTCGTACATCGTCTGCGAGTACAATGTCCAGAGGATTCAACGCTGCACTGCTGGTACGCTGTTCGATCCTGTGGCAATGGTTTGTAACTGGGCGGCTTTTGTAAAATGCGGCCAAACTCCGTCCCTGCCACCGATTTTGATCGCTCCGACACCGGGTCCCGTTACAATTCCCTCCGCCCCAACACCACCTCGGGCACCTTCCGTAACCCCGAGTATCCCAACAGCTCCTACGGCACTTCCAACACAAACGGTAACCACCACTACAACTCGCAAACCAACGCAGCCACCCATTGTCCCGACAGCACCGACTGCACCCCCAGTAGTTCACACCGCTGCACCTACCGTGGCGACGATCCGGCCAACTACTACCCTGCAACCAATACCGACCACTCCTTCGTACAACGCACCCATAAACCCATACCCATTCTGTACTCCGGACGAATTCAGTTTTACCGCGCATCCGTCCGCTTGTGAGAGCTATTATATCTGTGCATATGGTAAGCTTATCTTGCATAGCTGTGGTCACGGAGTGTACTGGAACACAGCTACGAATCAGTGCGACTTCCCTGAGAATACCGACTGCACCAACCTACCAAACCCTGCCGCTCCGGAAAACTCAACGCCCTCTGCGGAAACGACCACTATATCCATCATTCCCGGTTGGTAGACAATTAAGGTATATAGCCAACACCCTATCACATGCTGTGATGCTCTTTCTTTCTCCTGCAGATTGCTACGGTAACGACATCTTCTATCCCAACTATGCCGACTGTAGCCAGTACTACATTTGCATTGGACTGCATCCAATCCTGATGAGCTGCCCGACTAACTTCCTTTGGAACAGCAAGGTATCGCAGTGCGAGACTCCAGCCACTGCATTTTGCGCGCAAAAATAATGCAGTTTAATCTTCGTTTCTTACCTCGGGAGGATATAAAATACAATCAAAGCAATGAGTGTTTTTATTGCCTACAAAATGTTTAATATGGCCAGTTAACTTTTTAAGTTAGTATTATTTTGTGTTTTTTTTATTACTCGGATAATTTTGAACTTATAATACGGGTGTATAGCATAGACATGTTTTGAATAATTGTTTGGTTAATTAAGGTAAAATCATCCGCTTCACATATCTTTAACGAAACATTTTGAATTCAGCTATCCATACGCCAGAAAAAGAAAGAAAAACATTGCAACTAATTGAAAAACACTGGAACATTGGGTGTTTTTGTTCGATTTACTCCAGCATGCTGGTGCATGTACCAATTTGAACTGTGCACTAAGTAAACTTATGATTGTTTAAATTCAACACTCATACAAAGTATGACTAAACGGCTTTAAAAAAATGTCGCAGACTTTTCCACAATAACTTAACTTCTATGGTCAATAAATCATAGTCTTTGAAGGTTTGTAAAATAGTCAAATCAAACACTGAAGTTACTACAAAAGAGTCGCAAAACCATCCACGAAAGAAGACGTTACTCTATTTATTAGCGAATCTTGTCTAGCAATAACCTGTGATCATACATCAGAAATAGTTATTCAACTTACACTTTACGGACCAGAAAAAAAACGTTTGTAACGCTTTATTACAATAAGGCACGTACCGTAAAACTAGAAATAAATAAAAAATTAAAATTAATATGTAATGCATAAACATAAAACACACAGAGTATGTATAGTAACTGCTTTCAAGTAATTTGTAGTATTTTCATTACTTTTTGTACTACACTTTGAACTTCCACTCACCATATAGAATAATCCAAAAGTCACGGACTTTAGTTACACTAACAAAATTGGTGTATTCTAATTCTAATAAGTTCGTTTTGATAACAATACGGCAACGTCCGTCATACCTTAATAAATAAAAAGTTCATTTTTTTCACATATGGCAATTTGAGACATGTATTACAATACTTGTATGAGTCATGTATTCAATAATTTTCATTTTAGAAAATTACCATTTCTGTTCGGCACTAGACAATCTATATATATAAAAGTCACCGTTGTCTGTATATATATATATATATATATATGTATGTATGTGATCGCATCACGCAAAATCTACCGGGCTGATTTACACCAAACTTGGCAGGAAGGTAGCTAATTTTCCAAGGTTGAATGATCTGAACTTCGTTTGTTGATATCCCCATACCTCCCTACCCCTCCCGAACACCTACCCTCTAAAATTAACGAAAAACAATTATAACTCAACGATTATTGAATGGATTTTCACAAAAATTGATACACATGCTGCTTACATAGGGACATGGCATGGATTAAAATTTCATCGATCTACGGCAAGGGGAAAGGGGGGGCTCCCATAGTACCCCCTACCTTAAAAATGGTAAAAATGCAATATGGGTATCAATTTCGCAGAATTTATGGTCTCTAAATTGAATGGCCTTACTCTTAATGTTCAATATTAGCTCAGATTCCCTCTACCCTCCTCCTCTTCAGTAAAACAATAGCAATGCTCAAAACGAAAAACGTTAAGTCTTATCACATGCATACAACGCAAAATCTACTAAGTCTATCGGTACCAAACATGACTGGAATTTTGCTGACTTTTTATTATTTCGAATGTCCTGCTTCCCTTCCCTCTTTCGAACACCTATCGCTTAAAATGGGAAAAAATAATAATAATTGCTTAATTATGGAATGGGCTCTTATACAAATTGGACCGTATATTAGTTTAACATGTAGCCATCATGTGATAACATTTCATCCATTAGACGGAAGGGGAAGGGGCTACCATCCTACCCCCTAGCTCAACAATGGTTACAAAATGGGTATCTTTTTCGAACAATTATGGGTCACTAAATCGAATGGTCACAGTTTGAGTGCTCAATCTCATCTCTCCTACGTAACGAATATTCTCAATCACACAAAATCGGTTTAATCAATGCAACCAAACATAATTATAAGAAAGTCAATTTTTCAAGTATGAAATGTCCAACAATGTCATGTTTTCTTTCTGCCTATAATTTTCTATCACCTGAACAATAGAAAATATATAAAAAATTGTGATGCCACCTCACAACAGATGCGAATTTAAAAAAAGGCAATATTTAACACCGCAAATTTCGCGGGATGATGGTAGAAGAACTCTTAAATAATCGTCGATTATCTGTTGTTCTGGTCCAACTGTGGTTTAGGCACAGTTTATCTCATACTTGCTTTAATAGATTAATTTTAAATGCTTACACTGAGCTGGAAGCACATTTAAGTAATGCATGCAAAATGTATGTTTACACGGTTTGGTCGACTAGAGGTAATACTAAAACTTACAGCGCGTAGCAAAATTTAAGATTGCAAAACTGAAAACTAATACTGAATGCAAACACTATTCAGTTTGGAATTTATTTCTACCCGGATAAAATCTGGTTAATCAGCTAGTTATTTCATAAAGTACTCAATTTCACCGAGAGAAAATAACTTGAATCTTGTATAAAGGATTTGGACATAATCTGCTTTGAAATTTTCAAAGGTTTGCATAGTCTGTTTGGTCCAGTACAGTCCAGTAAGTCAATTTACGTAATTTAAAAAACAACGCGATATTTTTACTCAAAAATGTTTGGTAGCTCAATTAAGGTGAAACACAAGTACACACTGAATTTTTGTCTTTCTGAAGTACGTGAAGTATTTGAAATTTCATATTTTCTATTGAGATGTATACGATAATAACTTATCGTAGATTAAATGGTCCATGCATTCTATCTCACGGACTTCCTGTTTTACTAACGTGGAATTTGATTCAATGCATATTTAAAAATAGTTTAAATTTCAACATCTCTGTAAATTTGTTGAACGTACTATTGTTCGTTGAATATAATTTGCTCAAGCACTGATGAAACCAATCCTAGTTGAATCTGTCATGTGCACTGGATACATTATCGATCAGTACTGAACTGCTAGCATCTTTTTTGTCTTATGTTATACACTGTGGAACGTTTGTAAACGTAATTTGGTCAGGGTGTAATAAAATCTTTATTGTCGAAAGACAGTCATTTTGTATTTCGCCATGTTGTCGATTGTCCCCGAAATTAAATAATCCACCCTAACCCTTGAAATGCCGCCTCAAAGATGACCCCCATTGGACATCCGGCTTTACAACTTCCTTCCTGACTTATCTTGAGCCTGTACGCTTGACCGGAAAGTATACCACCATAAAAATGATGGAAGTGTTATCAATTAATGCGTTCTCTATTTGATAACATATGGTAGTAAATTTTGCAGTGTTGTATATTCTTTACAAACACCGATGACATTACCGAATGATTTTTGGTATATAAACGTCAAATAGTACAGTACGGGAGGTATTAGCGCATAGGCCTAAAAATGAAAGGTAAGATAGTATTGTTGTGAATAAAAGTTCTTAAGCCCAGTTGGATTCGTTCTAATATTATAAGGTGCTTCTTTCTTCACTCAGTGGTAGTGGCGATATTGGGGTGCCTCCTATTGGTGGCCTCCAGTGATGCTTACAACGAAGTCTGCATTGGTGTGCCGAACCTTACGTACGTAAGAAGTCCACAGGCATGCTATCTCTACTACGCATGCATCGATGGGCAGGCATACGGATACACTTGCCCGGACGAGCTTTGGTTCTCGCTGGAATTGCAGCGCTGTGTGCCCCAGGACGAGTCCGACTGTGACATTGAACAGCCACCGGAACTTCCGGCTGCTCCCCCGAGGCCACCGTCTCCCGAGTGCACGGACGTAGACGATTTCACTTACTTGCCAAGTGATACATCTTGCCAGTTCTACTATCAATGTATCGATAATTTCGCCTACCTGCTGTCATGTCCTCGTGGATACTGGTTCAGCGTATCGCTGGGCCGCTGTGGAAATCGGTATGAGGTAGAGTGCGATTTGGAGGTTCCTGAATCAACCCCCAATCCTCCTAATCCCCCTGGAAACCTTTGTTTCGGTCGACCAAACTTTTCCAACGTTCGCGATCCTCAATTTTGCCATCGGTTCTACTATTGCCTGAACGGGTCACCATTCCCAATGGTATGCCAGAATGGGTTCTTGTTCGATGAAACTGCTCAAAATTGCATCCCTGAGGAAGAGGCACAATGTAACGAAGTACCACCACCGGCTCCTCCTACCTCTGGCATCTGTAGCAGTGTCGCCGATGGTCAGATGGTCCTCAATCCTATATACTGTAATCTGTACTACGTCTGTGTGGATGAAACCGCTTTTCCATCGGTGTGTCCTGACGGTGAATGGTTTGATACGGAAACTCAGGAATGTGGCCAACCAATGGATGTGTTCTGTCCGAACGGCCCCCAGACCACACCGACGCCAAACGTCTGCGTGGACACCGAGGATGGAGACTACGTGGCAAGCCCTCAAAGGTGCGAAGCATATTACGTCTGCTCCGGCGGTATTGGCTACATTCTGTACTGCCCACCCGGACTTTGGTTCGACCAAGTTACGCGAGAGTGCATAAATCCGGCCGAAGCCATCTGCAACGTACCGACACCACCCACACCCAACACCACGCCGACGATCCCACCAACCATCCCACCGACGGGACCACCGGAGGAAGGCAATCAAATGTGCAACGGAGTAGCAAACAACGTCAACCTTCCAAGCCCGGATGATTGTTCTCGCTTCTACATCTGCTTTAATGGAGGCGCGTATCCGAGCAACTGCCTTGGCGGCTTATGGTTCAATCCCGAAACTTCGCTCTGCGATTTGCCTGAGAATGTCGATTGCGATGTGGTGATTCCACTTTAAGCTTCCTAGATCGCTCCTCGAAGTCGGTATGTTTCAAACGAAGTGAATTCAATAAATATTGCTCTTAGTTTATTACCCCCAACTAATGTAACGATGCGACCATATCCTTATCGAGTGTCATCAATGTGGTGTCTTTTATTGAGAAGCAATGACAAACCGGTTGTATAAAATTGCCATCCTTTGACCGGAGACTCTTCAGTTGTGGTCAAGTTCCATTGAAACGATGGTGAACACAAAGTCTTTGACTTGGGCTGTAAAAGTCTTCCTAAGCCTATCTACGTTTGTCTACCATGTCCAAGCAGATGACGATCGATGCACAAGTGTTCCTAATTTGAGCTACATTCCGAGTCCTAACGCCTGCTACCTTTATTATAGCTGTATTGATGGTAATGCGTACCCGCAGGTGTGTTCCGATGATCTGTGGTTTTCAAACGAGCAACAACGCTGCGTCACAAAGGAAGAATCTGATTGTACGTTGACCGACCCACCCGCATTACCAGAGGCACCTGAACCGGAACCATCACCATTGTGCGCTGGTGTGTCTAACTTCCGCTACGTGGCAGCAACCGACTCATGCCAATGGTACTACCAATGCATCGATGGTATTGCCTATCTCATTTCCTGCCCACTGTACTACTGGTTCGACGAGAACATGCAACGCTGTGGAACTCGCTACGACGTGCAGTGTGACCGCGAGGGATCAACCACCACCATTATTCCCACACCACCGACCGTTGACCCACTCGAGCTATGTGATGATCTACCGGACTTCACGCTTGTCCCCAGTGCATCCCTTTGTGATAGATATTACTCATGCTACCAGGGGAATCCCTATCCACAAAACTGTCTACCTGGTCTGTGGTTCAATCCGGACACATTGGAATGTGACGATCCGGAAAATGTGGAGTGTGTTGCACAAACCCAAAGGCCACCAACCACAACAGTCTCGACGTCCGACTGTCTTGGAGTAACGGCTGACTTACCTCGTGCTAGCGCGCTCTCCTGTAAACTATACTATCGGTGTCAAAATGGTGTGGAAATTACAATCCCCTGCCCTGGCAGAACCCTGTTCGACGCAGCAAGTCTCGAGTGTGTCTCGCCAGAGCTTGCCCAGTGTGAGATAAAACGTAACTCTTGATAGCGGCACCGTTTTCCCGATTCGACTTTACCACCGGGGTACACAATCCGACGTCGCGTGTGGCAGACGATTAGGTAATCACGATTGTCTGCGTCACTACGCACAAACCTATGCAAACAATAAACCAAATCCCAGACGCATGTTTGGCCTCCAGTTCCTGGAAAAATCCTGCTGACTGTCTGCAACCCTATCGTAGACCAATAAATCACATTCTGATAACAAACGTTTCCAGACAACAACTTGTTGTGTGAATTGAAAGTAAAACACGTGCCTAAGGAAGAGTTGTTAAATGACGTCAAAAATCTGAGCTTCTTATTTACTGCTATTGCTATTTCCATCTACAAACCTTCAATTGAACTTTAATTACCATTCTTTGATTTTTATAATGTCGAATGTGTTTGAAATGTCATATTTTTGTTCAATCTTCCCACGCAGATATTTCTGTACTTTTAATGACGTACCAGTTCCCATCGCACATGGTTGATTGTAGCATTCGTATATTCAATACATATTTATATATCAGCACTTTATATCTAATCACTCATTGAAAGGATACAGTAATCCCTGCTTAGTAGAGTGTTTATGATCATGAGGCCTCTACTCTTAAGAAATCATATATCATCTGGTCAACATCAGTTGCGATAATCGATTGATATCAACTATAAAGCCTACTGCTGAACGCTGCAAATATTATCCGTAGATTTCTTATAAATTGAACCGTACCAAACGAATTTATATCACACCAGAAGTTTCTTTGACTTTATTCGGAAGGGTCAATTTACCAAGTAGCTTAAAAATGAAGAAAAATCTTGCGTTTTATGTGGTTCTTCTGTGCTGTCTTATTGGTGGCTCCCTACAACATTCTTCGTCATCTTCGTCCAGCAGTGAGTCCAACGAGTCGAACGGGAACGGTCGACCACCATGGGTTTCAACCGGGCGCCCACCATGGGTCTCTACCGGCCGACCACCAGTGAATCGAGACCGTTGTAATGGAGTTGCAGACGGAACGCTCTTCCCAGCACCAAATTGTGCCAACTTTATCCTTTGTGAAGGGGGACGTGACGTTCAGACCGCTTGCGTGCCAGAAGGGACGCTGTTCGATTACGAACGTGGAGTTTGCGACCACCCGGAGTTCGTAACCTGCTACGCCCAAGAAAATCGCTGCACGGGCCGCGTCAATGGAACGCTCATCCCAGCGCAGGAATGCTCCAACTTCATCATCTGCATGAACGAGCTGGAAACCGAGGAGGTATCCTGTGTTCCGGACGGAACCCTTTTCGACTACCAGCGTGAGGTGTGCGACTTCCCCGAGAACGTTCTATGCTGGGAGAGCGATATGTGTGCTGGGCGGCCCGACGGTTCCCTGGCTCCTTCTCGCAATTGCAGCAACTTCTTTATCTGTGAGGACGAGGCTATCTTCGAGGAGATCACCTGCCAACCCAGCGGTACCGTCTTCGACTGGGAACGGGAGGTCTGCGATCATCCAGAAAATGTGAAATGTTGGGAGTCGGGCTCGAATGGAAATAGTACGGAACGACCACCATCATCGACCGCGTCACCGACACGACCACCGCTGGATACCAACGTTCCAAATGATATTTGCCGGGGCGTTACCGTCGGAATGATCGCACATCCTACTAACTGCGGACAGTACGTGATCTGTGTGCTTGGACAACCAACGGTTCAGTACTGCCCTGACGACTTCATCTTTATTCCCGAACTTTCCACCTGTGGCTTCGGTGATGCTAGCTCTTGTCAAGCTAGCCGGACGTGGGTAGAAGTGTACAAGAGGGTCGTTTCGTACGTTCACTAAATATTTTGATAAGAAAATAGATCAAACAATTGTTTGCAATCAAATTGTGCTTGAAAAGCCCTGCATTAGAAACCATCGCGTTTAATATCTATGGGTTGTGATAAACATACACTATGTAAATATGTTTTGATTGTAACAGCATAAACACACATTCTTAGACACATCTCAAGAGTCATTAGTCCGGACAGGAAGTATGAATATAAATAGGAAGAGATGATAACATATGTACGTAAATTATTTGAGTAAGTTATAATAAAATAAAACTACAGACACCTCACTAAAATAAATACTACATTGTTAGATTTGTTCTACTGCCTAATTACATATTTATACTGTAACAAAAGTTGCTCCTCCTCTCCTCTTCTTGGCGTAACGACCTCTTGGTCATGCCTGCCCGTTAAGGGCTTACGAGACTTGTTTTCCTGTTGTGTTGTGGATAGTCAGTCCTCTCGTACAGGGGAGGGTCCGGTCTCGGTTGGGATTCGAACTCACGCCGTCGAGGTGGTGAGCCCCGGCGCTCATGGGCCGTTTTTTCTAACCGGCGCTACCGCTCAGCTGTCGCGGACCCCTAACAAACAATCGTTGCTACAATGTCTTAATTATTGTGTTTTCAGTGCATTCTTTAGCACATGTCCCCATCGAGCAATAACCCTACATAAATAAATCTATAGACACTTCACTAAAATAAATACTATATTGTTATCATTATTCTTCTGCCAAATAAAACGATTATACTGTAACCAACGTTGCTACAATACCTTAATATTGTATTGTGTCGGAACATTCTTTAACACATGTTCTCATCGAGCAATAACCCGGCGGTTTTTAATTTTTTTTTCATCATGGCATAAAACGCCAACTGAGTTACACATATTAAAATAAAACCATTTATTTTGTACATTTAACACGTTGACTGCCATGTCACCCAAAAGTGGGTGACAACAGAAATCAGTTCTAAAAAGTTGTTGACCCATAAATAAATGAAAATGCAGCATAAAAATTATAGTAATATTTTATATCAATTCTTTGGGAAGCGTAGCTTTTGCTTAGCCTTCAAAAATCGTTGGTTTGATAAATGTTATACACAAATTTTATTAAAAAATATTCTACTAAAAAAGTGTGTTAAAAACACTTGACAGTCAACGTGTTAAGTTGAGATAATCGCAAAATTTCGTTTAAATACATTTCCATTCGATTATAGTCCAATTTAGATTTTTAGTCCAATTCGATTATAGTCCAATTTAGATTAAGCTAGAAAATAAGTCCTTCGACAACACTGTTAGCACAAACTTTTATTATTGGTTTGATCCTACTGAGATACTTTTAAAGAAAACCATGTCAATTAAATAAGACAATTCCATGTTTCGTATGTTCATTTGTCACGGTATATATTTGTTGATGTTGGTGTGAACCGAAAACGTTTATTCAATGTCTGCCTCAATAAAGCTATAATTGATCGTCTGGCTACCGTCGAGACGATGGTATCTAATCGAACTGGTGTGTTTAATCCTCAAAAACAAACGTAATATCGACTAGCATGTTCGCTCGTATCCAGGATACATACAATCAGTCGTTCGGCTGCCCCTAGCAATAATCATGTTAGTGTGGCTAGAAAATCAAGCTCCGATAAAGGCTACGTATAGATTAGGACTAACCAAACCTTATTGCCTATAAAACTCTCAACCGATCCGGCAGCTTTAAACAGTTTGCTTTGGACCACATAATTTGAACCATCAGATTAATGGAGAAGTTACTTTTGATTGCCGGACTGTGCTGCCTGGTTGGGGCTGGGTTGGCAACCTTCCAGCGTACTTCGCCTCCAATTATGGGCAACTTTGTGGCCCGTAATTCTTCAGGCGACAGAGGGCGCTGCCAAGGTCAGGAAGATGGAGCGATCTTCCCATCTGCCAACTGCTCAAACTTTGTGTCCTGCGAGGGAGGACGCGAGCAAGAGGTCGGATGTCTACCGGAGGGTACCCTTTTCGACTACGAACGCGGAGTGTGCGACCATCCGGAATACGTCACCTGCTGGACGGAGGACAACCGTTGCACGGGTCGTGCCAATGGAACGCTGATTCCGGCTTCGAACTGCTCCAATTTCATCATCTGCATGAACGAGCTGGAAAACGAGGAAGTAACCTGTGCTCCATCTGGAACGCTGTTCGACTACCAGCGTGAGGTGTGTGATCATCCCGAGAATGTGCAGTGCTACGAGGGTGGGGCTTGTGCTGGCCGACCTGATGGTTCGCTTGCTCCTTCGCGTAACTGTAGCAACTTCTTCCGGTGTGAAAATGAAGATATTGCCGAAGAGATCCTCTGCCAGCCGCCGGGTACCTACTTTGATAGTGAACGGGAGGTCTGTGATCTGCCCGAAAATGTACAATGCTTGGAATCCGGACCAGGGGGCAACAGCACGGATGGACCACCGACGACGACCGCCGAACCGACGCGTCCTCCGCTAGATCCAAGCGTCCCCACTGATCTCTGCCGGGGCGTGACTGTAGGAATGCTGGCGCACCCAACAGATTGTACAAGATACGTCATCTGTGTTTTGGGTCAACCAAATGTGCAGCAGTGTCCGGATAATTTCATCTTCATCGCTGAGCTGGCAACATGTGGCTTCGGTGACCCGGACACATGCGTGGGAAGCCAGACATGGATTGATGTGTACCGTCGGGTTACGTCATATGCTCGCTAAACAAATATACAACATTTTATCTTTTTATAATCCAAGCATTTTTGTTTTCGTGGAATAAAAGAAAAAACGCGTTTGTTCCGACGGAAGTTGTTTGCATATACTCTCCGTTAGACCACAGCACACAGTTAATGATTTTGATTTATCTCGTTCCTGGAACCAAAAACAGTTTGGACAATCGTCGGAGTAAACTTAATGTTGATTTTGTCTGGAGTTTTATCTTGCCTTCTCGTGGCTAGATTGGTATTTAAGGGAACGTCGAGCAACTAGCTACAATCACTTCGTATCGCAACAATTACTCATCAAGATGAACAAGAAACTGTGCATCCTGCTTGTGCTCGCGGTCCTCTGCTCGACGGTCTTTGCCGGTAAGAGCAAAGAAAAGACGAAGGACAAGTCCAACGAATCAAAGGATAAATCTGACGAGTCCAAATCCAAGGATTCTGATGAAAGTTCTTCCAAAGAGGTGGTGGAATCCACTACAGCGGCTGCTGTAGAGGTAACGGATGCTGTAACCGATGCACCTACCGACGCCCCAACCGACGCCCCAACCGACGCCCCAACCGAAGCGGCAACAGATGCAGCGACGGATGCTCCTGCAGCTGAACCAACCGCTAACGAACTGAAGAGCTTGTGCAAGGGCGTTATCGTGGATATGAAGCCGTACCCGGGTAACTGCAACAAGTTCGTCATCTGCGTGCTTGGCAAGGCTACGGTCCAGACGTGCGGAAGCTTCCAGGTGTTCAACACTGACATTAAGTTCTGTACTTTCGGTGATCCGAAGAAATGCCCATAAAATGGTACGAAAACACGGTCATTTTACATGAGGAATCAAAACATTAAAACGAAAAAATCTCAAATAAAGCAAATGTACTCAATGAACACTATCTACGATTAATGCATCTATTATTTGATATATCATCACGCCTTGAGGTTCTCTTGCAGTTAAGCTATTTTGTAGTAGCAAAAAAAAATGAAAGGAGATTCGTTATGTAGACCCTTTCAAATGCATCGTATATCTATGCGAATTAGGGCATCTTAACACGTTGGCTGCCATGGTTATTATTTTTGATAGCCAGCTGTCATTAGTTCTAAACAGTTTTTGCCTCATAAATCAATGAAAATGCAACATAAAAACTGCAGTAATATTAAAAATGATTTTTTCGAAGTCTTTGATTGGCTTTCGAAAACCATTGGTTTAATGAGTGTCGGAAGACCTGCGCTTCAATTAACTCATCAATTCAACTTAAATCATTAATAAACATTTTACACCTTCAATAAATTACCCTTTACTCCTTTGTAGGCAAACAACAATTTGATCAAGTAAAGCTGAAGAAATATCTTTGAATGCAAAACGACAGACTTATTTTTACCGCGGTTTGAGAATGCTGCGATAATGTAAAGGCCAATAATTTGTGACGAATTCCCAAGTAATCCTCACGTGCTTGTTTAATAGCACGACTTGATTAAACATGTGAAATTACTTCCTACTCAGACAGTCTGGGTAATATTAAAATTGGCAATAAAATCTATAATCACCCTTATGGTGACGTGCTTGATAAACAAATCGATTAATGAGAAAAGATTACACAAATGGGAAGCTATCCTATCATGGTATGAAGTGAGCTCTCCATACTGTTTCGGAAACTCTACGAAGAAAATTGGCAATGCGTCACAAGGTTTGCTACATTTGCGATTCCACCAATTCCACCCAATTTGGTTTGTTCTTAATCCAGCCGTGCAGTCGCACGACGTTGCTAGCATAACATGATATCAGGTACGAAGAGGTTTAGCGATGTTTTACAGGAGACTCAAAAACAAAAAAAAACGAAAAGAAAACTACGTTTTTCGTTCAAAATCTCGTGATAAAGCGAATGCCGCCAACGAGTGTTTGGCTCAGTTTTTTATCAGGAGACGTCTGTTTAGCCCAGCCAGACCAACGGGACTCCAATGTGTATCAGAGCACAGTCGACGCCAAGCGGATGTGATTTACACCCTCGCGTGACACTGTAATCTCGCCTTCTTTCCACCATTTTTTCTAGAAACTTCCTAAACCGAGCCAATGAGACGTGTGACTATTTCAGCACCATTTCGAGGTAATGAAAAATTGATGTTAAATAGAAAGTTAGACGAAAGTGAATTGACAAAACCAGAGTATTGTAACTCCAACGGGAGCACCGTTTGTGTGAAGGAGCGTCGGTTCTGAGACTTCCCACGTTGGCCTCTTCACTTGGCTAGGACTGCACACAGTCAGATGACCAGAATAGTAATTTATTAGCTGGTAGTGGATTATTAATTCGCAGAGGGATTTATTATTGCTCTTTTGTTGTTTTGCACGTAAATTAATTTCACAATAATATATAAGTGTAATCATTGTATAGTCTAAACAGTAACAGCATAGGCAAACAGCAATGTAAGGGCACAATCTTATGTAAGCATAAGAATAAATACAAAGTGTATATGAAGTGGTGAGATACACGCCAACTATTACAGCGAACTACATATTGTTACGTAATCGATCGAGACAGCTGCTTCATTGGTCATGATCGGTCCAATGGCATTCGGTTAAAGGCGTTAAATAGCGTTAGATGACACGAGCATGACAAGGAAGAAGAAGCAAGGATCGATCGCTCTCACTCCTTACTCCTCACTGGATAACCACATGATGTTGATTTCGGTACAGGCTAATACCAATTGATCGGGTAAACGCCCTGTGGTGAAGCCAAAGGCTTTAGTGGCTGTATTAATCTATTTCACGGCCCCAAGCGCTACGGTAAGCGGGGCCTTCCAGACATTTCCATTACGCTAAATGTTTCTACACCAAAGAGAAAAGTTGGACTTATTTGTTTTATAGGAGCTTGTAATCCATCATTCATGTTTACAATATTATCATAAACCTTTTATGTTTATCAATAGGAATACATTATATAAAGTATTTTTTACTAATTCGGATGCATACTTTATAACCCACTAGCAGATTAATCCAATTTCATCCGGGTAGAAATACATTTCAAACGGAATAGTGTTTTCAATCAAGAAGAATCAAAGCTACAGTTCTCAGTTGACTACGCATGTGATATGATTATTAACCTGCAAAACCAGTTCAATAGATTCTAAAGAGGATCCAAAGGCTATAGAAATGAGAATTCCATTCGAAGCAGTTCCAATGAATTACAATTTGAGTGCATCGAAATGCAAGCAAATGATAACCTGAAGGATGCAGGGGCTAATGAATGTTGCCATTATGTTTTACAACAAGAAAGATTTTCATCAAATACATTCGCAGGTTATATGGAGTACATACATATAAAATATGAACGGTATAAACAAACGTATGGAGACAATTAAAATAGTTAACACTTAGTATTGTAATGTTAATAGAGAATATTTAATGTAAAGAGCAAATAGCTACCATAGATCTTTGGCTCCGCTCATAGGTAGATATGCCTCTGGCTGTGAGAGCCATCGTTCTTTCTTATTGCAGCTTTTCGTTCTTAATTTGTGTTTCATCGATCGCAAACAAGTTAAACCGTATGTTTACACATATGTATAGTTACAAAAATGTATTTGCAATTCACGAAAACAATACCGATAAAACTGCTCGCATGCAATAAAATAAAAAAAAGGCTCAAAGGGTCGCAACTTTGATGTACTTGCGAAATGCATCACTATGTTCCAGTACAAGATGGAAATCAGACGTCATACATTCTACCTCAAGAAAACTTTGTGCCTAACAATGGGAAAAAACAACGAGTTCGTATTCCAATCATACTTGGAATATAGCGCAAAAAAATGCATTTTCCTTCATAGACGCCAAAAGCAATAGACCTGAATCGGTATTTTGCCCTGATAGCGCGATCGTGCAGAAACGATAATTTCAACTCAGATACGGTTCCGATAAATATGTTTACCGAGCTTTCCAATTTGCAGCTACACCATGCCACTTAGGACTATCAAGCCCAAGTTGACCGTTGCTTCCATATCGCTTCAAGGGCGGGAGGCTGATTCGGAAATAAAAAGCAATTCTTTTAAAGTGAAACATTTCATAACGTTACACAAACGCGCTCTGGACGCAAACGAGGTCATTTTTGACCGGGTTGTGTAAACAATAGTTGCAGGATTGTTTCATTTAATACCTAACGTTCCGGTCTTTCACACCGGCCATGAACTATCTAGCCGCGACCCTATTCATCGGAATCGTGAGTGTCACGGTGGCGTTCGATGAAGAATGTGTCGGTAAACGCAATGGAGCCACATTCTCGGACGAATACAGCTGCAGTCGGTACCGCATCTGCCTCGGTGGATACATCTCACGTGGGGAATGTGAGGCCGGCCTTTACTGGGACAACTTTCGGCGACTGTGTCTCCCGGCGGCGCTAGTACAGTGCAGTGCAAAAATGCCACCGATTGTGCCCACCACAACGTACGCTCCACCGACCACCGATGACACCATTCTCGATGTGAACGACCAGAGCCGACCTGATTTTCTGGCGGAAGAGTACAGTTGCCCTGCGCAAGGCGTCCTGAGCATTCCTCATCGGCGCAGCTGCTCCCAATACGTGCTGTGCTTTGACGGAACTGCAGTTCTGCAGCGTTGCGCTCCAGGGCTCCATTTCAATGCTGCTCAAAGTGTGTGTACACTACCGGATCTAGCATACTGCGACCTGCAGGAACAAGTGTGTCCCGAAAAGGACGACCCTTTCAAGCTTGTGTTTGTCGCTGACCGGTTCGACTGCTCCAAGTAAGTAGGAAACTGTTTCCACTTCACACCCACAAAAGCCAAGTTGGCTACTTTGTATATGTAGTACTGCAAACTGAACGTCTCCCGATATTCTACTCCTCAGATACTACTACTGCTACAACGGAAAGTTCCACCCGCACAGTTGCGCTCCCGGACTGCACTGGGATCCGGTGAACAATTGGTGCACCACGATCGCCGAATCCAAGTGTATGAATTTCACGCCATACACCGAGGTGAACGAGCCAACTCTTGTTCCCAAGAAGGTCAGCTGCAAGGATGATCAGGCACGCTGGGTGAAGCATCCGAAAAGCGAACGCCATTACTACCTCTGCTACAAGGGCAAGTCAATGCTGAAGCGTTGTGACGACAGTCTCGTCTGGGATGAGGCAACGCACTCGTGCAATTTTCAGCATTGAACGACTACACAAACAAACTTTTACATGATAAATCTGTGCTAATAAACTAATAAAACCAAAAGGAAGGCAAACGCAACCATATCATTTCATTTACAACTGTACAATATTATATTCACTTCTGATTAAATACAACCCGGCTGACAGAAATTCAAATTTTTTGCTGCTGTCATGTGCTTCCAGCAAGAGTACCAGCAACCTCCCAGCAAGTCAAAATTTGACGGATCGCCCATGTATTGCCGCACACATTTGCATTGGTTTGCTTGGTGGTGTGAGTGAGACTAGCTCGCGTGTAGGTGTGTGTGTATGGTGTATTCTATGAATGTGATATTTCGTTCTACCCGCAGAATGCTGCGGTGAAATTAAAACATTTGCTTTTTGAGAATTAAGTCATCGGATGTTTATTATTCGGGTATTTGCGATGTTTTCTGACTTACCAGTGTAGAGATCCGGCCTCTGCAGTGTACTTGCCGTCCCAGAAAGAACCAATTCTTAACAGCATATGCGATCCAGCTCATGCACCATTTGACGCATTCTTTAGCTTTACTTTTCATTCCTAAAAGTAAAAAAAAGTTAGAATGTTACTGATTTAAAGACCTAGATTTCCATCATTTTCATAAGTTTATTAGTTTTTTCTTACCTCAACAGTATTAATGGCACGATCATAACACTTGATGCTCAATGCACTTGCGCCTGCACTCTGAGATTGCTATGACCAGAATGCGCAAATACATGATGGTGTGGTCGCTCCAACAAGAAACACACTCACATATCTCAAATACTATTCGTACGTAAGTACGGGCGCATACGCGAATAAAGACACAGTAAGCATATTGGGGATAGTTTGGCAAAGGATAGAATATGCATAGGAAGCATTCGCACCCTCTCTCTCCCTAAGAAAACGACCAACGCACACATTCTCATTTCTAATCATAGAGTTAAGGGGGGGAGAAGTATAGATTGTTGGATGCGGGGACCCAAAACCATTATGAGCTGACATTTTTCGTCAACCGGGAAATAAACAATTTATTTTTATTGTTATCTACCATCAAATATCTTTCATCCATTTTCTGTGGGTGGCAAATTGTTCTTAACTATCGCTAAATATTCTAACCAACATGAAGACTAACAATTCTGTAACTACTTGTCCCACGACGTTGACTTTGAGCACGCTTCAATGAGCAATTGAAATATCTAGTTTGTAATGAAGAATTAGTCTACTTATAGCAATGCTAATATAAGCTTGCAATTTTAATAGTTCGGGAGCGTTTATTTCATACTTACGTGGTAGATAAAAACTTTGTCCAATTTTGATGTATTTTGAAAGGAGATTCTGTGTTGCAGTGATTTCATGCGTGCTGTTACACTACATCGGATTTAATTTGTGTCTTACAATACGGCGTTGCAGCTCTCACAATGTACTCCCACTATTTACGAGTGAAATGCTATAACCGATACGTGTAAACTTCATCCAAAAGATTTTAACGGAACAAACGGACACAGTTGGATGCTTGCTTGCAGGGGCAATTCTTCAACAGCCGAAGTGCCCCTGCAAGAACACAGCCTAGCTATCCCAGTGCCCAATACAGGATAAGGTAAGGTGAGGCAATATGTGTCGCTGATTCCCAAATTTTCGTTAGTTAATTGATTTCTCGCAGTCCCACAAATAAACATGGGGTATGTTTTTCTGCTGTTATTTAACTACGAAGAACGGTAAAATCCCAAATGGGACCTCGAATTATTATTTAAACCATTTTTTTTTCAGAGGACGGCGTTGTGTCATCAATCTAATCACAACAAATGCTATTCATGGAACGTTTATATCTTTTCTCTTATTCTTATCTTATCTCTATATATATAATTCTTGTGTCACGGTGTTAGTGTTCAAACTCCTCCTAAACGACTGAACCATTTAAACTCAAACTTTGCACACACGTTCCTTAGGTATAAGAATAGGTTTTTAACTATATCTCATATCTGAAAATTTTATACTTTCTTAATTAATTACAATTTTCTATCGTCATACAACGGTTTGTTTGTTTTGTTTACATTCAAGCAATGACACAAAAAGTGAAGTACAACAAGTACATATAAACGGACACAGCAACATGCCTTTTGACACACTGTGGTGGTGAGTTCAATACGTAGGTGGTGAGTTTAATTAAAACAAGTCGTTTCATATAAGTGACGATAGTAAAATCTTTGTTAATTTTTGGTAATAACAACTAATGTTGTTAACTGGTGGTAATAGAATATGTGTGCAAATTATTGATGCTTAGAGCAGTGAGAAAACCTTCTCATTTACCAGTGTTGTGAAAACTAATTTCAGTATAGCTACTACAGCGAGGCTATGAACTCGCGAATAGGAACGAGCATGCTTTTTCGTCACGTATACATGCAATCCAAAGTGGCGTAAGTTTTACTGTTACCAGAACAAAATGCGGCGCATAGTCATGATATAACAAAACGTGTGTTCAAACATTAATGTCGCTGATAAACTCTATTTTACAATTACATGTATTTAGTCCAACACGCTATGATTAGTATCGAGGATCTTTGCATGGTAATTGAAAATTTGCCGCTAAGTTATTATTATGTTTTAAGTTCGCCGAATCGAAGTGTATCTAATTTGATGGACACTGAAATAAGTCGTGAACTGCAGCATAATATTGCAGTCATGTTGGATATCGTTTCTCACAACGTATCAATGTTGACTGATGAACAAACATACGTTTACGAACGCATTATCATGGCAGTATGAACGGGACAAAGCTGTATCTTTTTTTGGATGCCCCAGTCCGAACTGGCAAAACATTTCTCACATCGCTCTTGCTTTCCAAAATACGAACATACAATTACATTGCAATACCAGTTGCTTCATCTGGAATTGTAGCTGGAAATGGAGGTAGAACGACGCATTCATCATTTGGGCTACTTCTAAACATCAATAGGAACCCAAAAGCCGTATGAAACATCAAAAATCAATCACTCATGGCCTAGCTCATGGAACAGTGAAAAATAATTATCTGGGAAGAATGCACCATGGCAAAGAAGCATTCTCTTGATGCGCTGTACAGAACACTCAAATACGTGAAGTGTAATAAAGATTGTTCCAGTAATACAGTGGGTCCCTGCAGTACGCTATTCTCGATATACGCGAATTCGCAATACACGATTTTTTACAACTGACAGCTCATAGGGTTGCTCGACTTCTGATTCTCCTCTCAGGTGATTTCAGGCAAACTCTTCCCGTAGTGCCACGATCCACCTATGCTGATAAGATCACCTGAACTTGCCTTACTCATCGGTGTTGTGGAGCAATTTTGAAAAGCTTTAGCTAAGCATAAACAGGCACGTCCAAATGCTACAGGATCCATCAGCTTCTACTTTCTCCAAACAGTTATTAGACTTCGGCAATACACCTTAGCAGATTCTTAAAAAGCTCTAATAGAAACCCGATTTAGAAAACTAATATGTACGTCATACATGGCTTACCAGGCGTACATAAAACATCGTTTATTCGATTGGTCTGCTTGATTAATAACAAAATAAGGATGATAATCATTAGCAGCCTCACTATAAGCTTATTACGACGTAAATAGTGTAAATACAATGAAATTAATGTACTTAAGAAATATAATGTGACTACATATATTTATATATTTAAACCAATTTTTAACAACATCAAACGGGTCAGCTAGTATATCTATAAAAATGAATTTTTGTATGTTGGTGATGCTAAAACTCAAAATCGGCTTCACAAATCTTGATGACATCTTCGTATGGTTTGTTCCTTTTTACCCAAGGAAGGTTTAGGAAAAAATAAAATTTGAAAATTCCCAAAGAAAAGCCGGAAAATGGGAAAATTCGGTAAAAACGACTTTTTCCATGAAAAAAAATAAAAATTTTTTTCTCTAACGAAAACGGTTGGACTTAACCCAACGAAGTTTTCTGATAATTTGTTTCTTTTGGCCCAATAAAAACAATGCATGTTAGAAAAATCCTTAGGACAAGCCAGAAACCCCGAAAACTCAAAAAATGCTTTTTTCCTGAAAAATTGAAACTTATAAAAATGAGTCTTTGTTATGAAAATGAGAATTTCTTATAAAAATGAGACATTGCAAATATCTTTTAGCTCCCTACAAATAGAAAAACAGGTCATGCGCAATCATCAAATGAGATAATTGTTTCCTTAACTTAAAAAGTTCTTTGGGTGTATGCTATAAAATTCCTCAATATTAGCATTTTAGTAATTGGTTTTGTCAGGTTTGCTCTGTATGATTCAGTGGTTTATTTTTTTTTCGTAGCATATTCGCTCTACGTTTTATTTGTTTTTTCTGCCACGGCCAGTTGGCATAGATATTTCTTCGCAGCACTTTACTCAGTTTCTTGCTAGTTGTTTATCACTATGTTCATCGCAAGTGAAAGTAGTTCAATGATAACACTATTTTGGGCCACCTCAATTTCAAATTTCCGTCTGACCGTAAAAAGGTGAGTGAAACACTCGGCGACATACATAAACGTGCTCGCGACGAAAAAACTTTCAGTATTGTGACGGACTTCATCACACGAACAAACCATGGTGCGCCAACTAATCGTTACAATGATTCTGCTGACAATATCAATTTCTGATGCTCGGTCTCAGCAAATTGAAACGAGTTCCATGTGCGAAGGCAAGGAGATCAATTCATTTGTGCCTGATCCAGAAAATTGTAGCAAGTTTTTCCAGTGCAACGGTGATACATTCATACACGGCTCTTGCCCGACAGGAATGTTTTACCACCAGCAGGATGTGTGCAGTTTTGATGACTCTGATTGTTCATCATCTACCGAACCACCAACAACATCTAGCTCTTCTTCGACAACTGATGAGACGAATGTAACGAGCAGTACTGGAATACCTGAAAAATCTACCACAACAGCGGCCTCGACCGATCCAGGGCAACGGTGTGCCGATGTTGATCCAAACCGTCCCCATTTTATCAAAAGTCCTACCCAGTGTTCCGAATACTACATCTGCGTTGACGGCAAAGCAATTCTTCAGAAATGCCCAGAAGGAAAATACTGGAGTGCAGAGTATTTCTATTGCGATGATTCGAAGAACGTACCATGCACTTTCGATCGTGTTCCAAATCCGGAGCAATTCTGTAATGCTAGTACTGTGGAAGAAATCTCGTTCACTGCCAGTCCAACAGACTGCGGTGAATATTATATATGTGTGAAACGCCTACCCTTTCTTATGCGATGTGCCCCAGGAAGTCAATGGAATGATAACAACAAGCAATGTGATGATCCAGGCATCGCTGGATGCAAGGTAAGAAGATAATCAGCTATCGTTTAGAAAGCTTGAATCCAAACTTCATCTTAAATAGATATATAAAAATATAATCAACTTTCAAGTCCCTTCAATTTGAGATGTAGATATATAATGTTTAATGAACATCGCGCAGACTCAGACCAACTAACCGCCACTTAAATGATCGCTTATTATTTCCCTCATTTAGGTTATCAACACATCGCTAGATGACCTTAACGTACTGTGTTCCACCAATGGCGAGTCCTTCGTAGGTCACCCTAAATATTGCAACCTGTTCATCTTCTGTAGAAATGGGAAAGCGTTTACTCAACTATGCCCATTCCTCACAGACTGGGATACCGTCACTGAACGATGTCTTCCCCGCCATCAAACTAAATGTTCTAAACCACGAATACATTAGTGGAACAATCTGAACAGTATTTTAAACAAAAAAGTATAAGAAGAAGGAAACTGAACCAGTGAGTCCTTGTTTCAAACAATATTTTTATGCCAAGTGTTTCATATGCATTCAATTAAAAACCATTGTATGAATCACGAATTGCCTTGATTGATTTATTAATACCTTTTCTCAATGCGTAAAATGCGTTATAAATATTCATATCTTATGTACAAACATTGCAATAATTGCAACGAAAGAAAAGTAACCATAAACATAACATGAACTGAAGAGATTTTGGTGCTGATATTGCGGGTTATACAAAAACTGTGATCATCTTTTGAAATTGAATTTACCAATAATAAAGCTAGAGACACAAATTTCTTAAAATGCATATTATATGCGTTACTACCAACGACGTTCTCAGTGAATTGAATATTTTAAGCCAATATGACATCAGACAGATAATACATTAATTTTATGATGCGCTTAAATCTTAAAATATTTTTCAACAAACCTTCCAAACATCGTAAAACCGATGTGATCCGTCTAATTTCTCTACAGACTCCGAGAAAAGTTGTCTGTTAGTGTGCTATCAATAAAAATGTTAAGAGAAATAATGGAACAATTTTTAATCGCGGGTTTTCATTATCAAACATTTCGACAAGCTCTCCAACAAAAATACACAAAATGATTTTTATTCTTTTTCCACACAAATCGCGGCATAATCTGCTAAATCAGCCTTGAGTTATAAATAACTCGTGATTTATTTGTTGTTCCTCAAACCATGTTTTTGGTGTTTACTTATCTAATTTTAGATACGGTTGCGAAATGGTTTTTGATGGATCTTTGCTAAAGCGCAATAACAGTAAAAAGATAAACAGACCGGAAGCAGCTTTGGACCAGCTGATATCTTATCATATGTGCATTTTTGTGCCGCTCTTGGGTTGATGTACTTTTTCCGCTGATAAAGGAAACTCGAAAGCGACTTAAAATGTGATATCTTAAACTGTAGCAAAACTCAACACCAGACACTGGGCAGTAGTTCTGAACATAACAAAAACCACCTGCTGCCATGTTTCTGATGTTGGACCTGCCATTATATACGTTCATTGAAAACCTATTGGCAACGGTTAGATGTTTTTTTCTGAATGAGTCTCCGGTAGCAGGTATCAATCGAAAATGACCATGAGCAGTGTGGCGGGAAAAAACCCGAAAGTGTACGTGCAGTACACACGACACGGTTATTCGCACCTGGCCTTAAGTCAGACAAACGTAACCATGAAGGTCGGCGCTATGGATTCATTTTGAACCATCAGAGAAATTGACGACTGACAACACGATTGCACCGTTATGATAGATCACCCGTCGCTTGGATGATGACAAACGATCAATGGTTGTGTATATTAAATGCTCGGGTGCTTGGAGAAATGACTGCAGTTCGTCTCTACCAGTCGACGTTGAAGTTCTCGTGATTGCAGGGATGGCGACCGGAAGGAACTCTTCAACCGTTACCACATGGTGTAGGTTGCAACTGATACTGCACCTATTGGTACTTCTACTGCTTACGGTTGTCAGCGCACAAAATTTTGATCCCATGGTGGTTTGTCAAGGAAAGCCAGACGATACCACTGTAATGAACCCGGTGTCCTGCCAATTGTTTATGATCTGTAAAAACAATTACCCGTCGGAATCTGGTCAATGCCCAGACAACATGCTGTTTAATGCCGAAATGGAATACTGCGATTTTCCTGACAACGTTGATTGCGGTACTCTCCCGCGGCCACCCGGGTTCGAGCAAGCATCAGAAGCTACGACACCTCAAGAAGCTACGACAACAACCATCCCGGAAGCTTCAGAGGCACCGGGAGAGTCCTGTCCCGCGGTCGACGATCCAGTGGTTCCCACGTACCTTGCGGTGTTCGACGATTGCTCCTCGTACATCTTGTGCTACCATGGTAATCCTTTGAAGATGAAGTGTCCGATAGGATTGGAGTGGAACAGACAAGATTCGATGTGTGATACACCACAAAATGCCAAATGCCAGGTACATTGAATAACGGATAAGTACACTTTCTTTCATTCATCTAATGAATGATTATCTTTTTCATTACAGGCAATTTTCCAGGATCCTTTCGGATGTCCAGCTACAGGAACCGTAATTATTGCACATCCATATCAATGTCAAAAGTATATCTTTTGCCTGGAGGGCATATCCTGGGTACAGGTGTGTCAAATGTTTAAAATTTTCGACCCAACTGAAGGTGAATGCGTTTTAGGGACATGTTAATAGCGTTAGCTTTAAGTGGTAATAAATTTTCGACGCTCTAGCCATGTTTAAAAATATCACAGAAATCAATAAATAACTTGGAAATCGTTTTTATTATGACTTATAAAACGCCTTCGCAAAAGTTACCCTCATCTACCGTTAACCAAGTGGCCATACTTTTCTATTATATTTCACCAAGACACAACTTTTCTGTTTCATCCACGCAATGTCCCACATAGAAGTTGAATGTCTCGAGAAACGGACAAGTCTGCAGATAGCGTACTCCATACAGGCAATAGTAGAACAGTCGACAATCTGTCGGATGAATCTGGAGCGCACGAATGTCCGGCGGACATTCTGATTCCGGAAATAGAATTGGTAAGGCTCCCTCCGTGTCGGGCATGTGTGTGACTATCGGAGGTCCCATCGTAGGACTTAGTGTAGGCTCTGGCGTTGTGGAGCTAGGAGTAGTCACCGGAGTTTCGGTGGCGGGTGGTTCTGCGCCCTAAGAAGCAAGAAAATAAATTATCACAAACGACTTGGCTGTACCTCAGCGTATCTTTGCTATCAGTTATACCGGACAAATGACATTTTCCGCCAAATCACAACGGGAAGTCTGATCATTCCACAACGATCCGCCCGGGCAGTCGAAGAGTGTGACGATACCTTCACGACACAAGTAGAAGTTAAAACACTCTGGACCAGCGGAAAAAAATTCATCTCCTGGTTCACACGGTGGCTCGTTTCTACCCTGAATTGGATTACTCGAGCCTTGGTAAACCAACCAGACAAAGAACACGAAACTCAGATATCCTTTGCGGAACAAAAGAGAATTAAAATTTAAGACTATTAAACTTCTACTAACAAAACCAATCGTAGCAATTACTTACCCTTCATACTGTATGTTATTATGGTTTGTTGCGCTTTTATAGCTTGCTGGAGCTTCCGAGGAGAATTGCTCCTGTTCAAGGTTTCAAATCTGCAAACACACTATCGTATCATTTTCCGTTTACTTTATATATATCTATAAATTTACATCGAAATATGGCTGCCAACCGGTTGATGAATCGAGGAAAACATCGACGATATGGTTCTTTCTAACTACACTTCCTGACAAGACAAAAAACGGTCGGTTAGCAAAGATAACCGCTGAACCGATACCTTTGTACCATCGTTTAGCTAAACGGGGCTTCCCTCTTATCTTTGCTGCGTAATCGTCGAGGAATTTAATTGTGATATCTCCTATATGTATGGTTCTCTAAGGCAGTGAGTTTTTTCTCAATGAGTATGATTTCAAGTCTATCAACAATGCTGGTCGCTATTAGTTGCAATTTTTGCGGTAAGCTTATCGATTCACAACTGTCTTATTCCGTAAAATAAAGAAAAAATGATCTAAAAAAAAATTTCTAGATTCTTTTTAAGGCGATGGTTAAACTATTAACTTGAATGATTTTGCAAAAATAAAAACAATGTTTCTACCTTGCCCATCAATCTATGTATTCACATCGGACAACTGCGAATAGCACCCTTATTTGGCATGTCTATTTCACTTCATTCGTACATGCTAGTAGCGTGGTATATGACGCTAGGTAAGTTATATGACCAATTGATGCTATCAATTATTCGAGTCGCTGATTTTTCTTGTCGTACGTTCTTAAGATCGTTTAACCCCGTCTCGGAAGAGAATTCTAAAAACGGCACACTGTTTTTGTCCGACTGGGGGGGCTGTCATCGTGATGGACTGATAATGGTACAACTAAAACAAAAAACAACTAAAGTTCAGCTTAAATCACGAGACGTCGCCTTAACATCGCCACACAGCGGACGGGAAACCTACAGCCTTAGATAAGAAACATATTTTCACAGTACTGTTTTATCTAACGTGAACCTTTTTATCCTTGTACGTTGATATCTTTTGCCATAAAAATTGACCACTACGAACCGAGCGTGACCGTCTATATAAGGCGTAGCCGATCGGTTTCGGGGCTGTATTCTCTAGGAACCAGTGGCAACGTTGTGATAAGGAAATTTCGAGGCTTGACGCCACCTCCATTAATTAAATAGGAAGTTGCGAAAAAAACAACCGAGACGGGACAAGTGCCGTGTATCATGATAAGTGAGTTTTCGCAAGATGTCCCCGTACTGTGGCAGCACTCCCGATTGGTGTAGTGTTACTGATAAAAAGCTTGCAGTCGGCCATTATTGAAGTGTTTCTCTTCTTTTTGCACGTTTTAACGTGTCTTCTGCAGGACTAGCAGTGGCGCTATTCCTGTTGGGATGCGCAAGCGCCCAGACAACCAGCACTGCATGCGTTGGTCAGCCCCAGTACACTTTTGTGGCCCATGAAACGGACTGCTGGAGGTATTACACATGTGTCAATGAACAGGCTTTCCCGCAAGAGTGCCCGGAACCTTTCATTTTCGTCCAAGCAACACAGATGTGTGACTTTGGTGATCGGAACGCGTGCGTCAACTGTCCCCCGACCGGTATCCATAATCTCCCAGTAACAGGCTCCTGCACACAATTTATACAGTGCATAGAGGGAACGCAGTTCCCGCGCGAATGTCCACCGGGTACGCAGTTTGATACCGTCGCAGGCCAGTGTAACATCGCATCGGTTGTTGGTTGCGTGGCCCTGGATTGTCCAGCTGTGGACGACCCGCAAAACCCCGTCATTAAACCGGATCCAAATGACTGTCAGGTGTACTATATCTGCATTGGTGGACAAGGGGTTGAGCAAAATTGTCCCCCAGGAACGCGGTTCAATCCGACTCTTCAAGTTTGCGATCTGGAGGCCAACGTTGTCTGTCCAGCAACAGTAAGTGTAGTGTGAACTATCAGGAGTCTCTTGTAAAAGTGTAAAATATATCTGAATAAAAATCCATTGTATATAGATCGCACAACAAGCACCATATAAAATTCGCCATTTGTACATATTTCAACCATTTTTCAGTCTTATCCTACACTAGATACTAGATCATCTTTCTGCCCTCGTCCTAACCTTTAACATTCCTTGCAATTTCCCAGCCCGCCCAACTAGGGACCTCGAATACGTATCAGTGCCAGAGCAATCGAGGCATGACCTTCGAGCCGCTACCGAATAGCTGCACTGACTACATAATGTGTATTAATTCGGTTCCCTACGAAATGTCCTGCGCTCCCGGTAAGTCCTTCGACAGCTTAGCCAGGCTCTGCATGGATACCGCGCAGGCCAAATGTCTGCTCGACACCAAGTTCCTGTGTGCAGCTACGACCGTTGGCATCAGTACCGTCGCCTATCCGAACAGTTGCTCCAAGTATCTGTTGTGTATCTATGGTGAAGCGTACGAAATCGAATGTCCTTCACACGAGTTGTACGACAGCTTCAAGCGCCGTTGCGTACCGTCGGCAGAAGCACTATGCTCTAACGGGCCACCCACACTGCCAGATCTGAAGCCATTTGCTAATCCTTGTGCAGATAACGTCGGGGTTAACAATGTACCCGATCCAAGCAACTGTCAACGGTATTTCATGTGCATCAATACGCAATTTAGGGAGGTCACCTGCCCCGGTAATCAGATCTTTGACATCTACTCAAGGAGCTGTGGCCCGGTCATGCACTCAACTTGCATTCGAGACATAGATGCGCCTGCAGCACCATCACCCCCACCACCACCCCCACCGCCTCCCCAACCATCACCATCACCAGCACCCACCCCCGTCAATCCAAATAATCCCTGTCGTAGCAATAACGGAGTGAGCTACAAACCACACCCAACCGACTGTTCTCGATACTTCATGTGCATGGATACTCAACCATTCGAACAAAGGTGTCCAGCAGGTCAAGCGTTTGATATCAACACTGAAAACTGTCGTGTACGGCAAGGTGCAACCTGTATTGTAGATGTTAGCCCATGTGCCGACAATGTCGGTATTAGCTACAAACCCCACTTGCAGGACTGTGGTCGCTACTACATGTGTATGGACACACAATCCTTTGAGCAAACATGCCCATCGGGACAAGTGTTCGATGTCAATACAGCTACCTGTGGCTCAACCCAGACATCTACCTGCATTCTTGATCAACATCCAACTGACCCAACTCCCCCTGTGCCAGCGCCTGTACCCACTATTCCTACGCCAGTTCCAACTATCCCAACGCCAGCTCCCACTGTTCCTACGCCAGCTCCATCGGCTCCCAATCCGTGTGCATCGAACACTGGAGTGAATTATTTACCGCATCCTCAGGACTGCACACGATACTACATGTGCATGGACACGACACCTTTTGAACAAACATGCGGTGCAGGCCAGGTGTTTGACATCTTTAAGGCTACCTGTGGGCCAACTGGGACTTCCACCTGCATCCTAGATCCAATCAATCCGGAGGATGTACCGAAGCCTCCTACGCCACCTCCAAGCATAAATCCACTACAAGGATGTTTGGGTAACGTTGGGATAAAAAATGTACCCCATCCTACTGATTGCACTAGATTCTATCTTTGCGTCGACGAAATGGCCTTCGAGCAACAGTGTGGACCGAATTTAGTGTTCGATATAGAATCCGCGCTGTGCGATCGACCGGAAAATTCCATTTGTGTAGAAAACATTGCCACACCTCCCACGGCTGGACCAGGCGATGCACCTGCGCCACCGACTCCTCCGACTCCAGCGCCACCCACCATTCCTACTCCGCCGCTACCTACTGCACCTACTCCTCCAGTGACTGAGGACGAAGCTCCAACGGCTCCCACTGCCGGGCCAGTCACTCCCGCACCTGAAATCCCCACCGCACCAACTCTTCCCGGCCCAACGCCCGCTCCACCAGGTGAGGTACCTACCGCTCCTACACCAACATCCGAAGTCCCTACTGCACCCACACCAGCTCCCACAGTTCCAACTCCCGCTCCTACCCTCCCGCCACCGACACAGCCTCCTCCAACACTTCCTCCCCCAACCGTTCCTCCCCCAACCATTCCTCCACCAGTCCCTACCCCTCCTCCACCACCCACTGGCAACCCACCAACCTGTCCTCCGGGCGAACTGTTCTACTATCCCCATCCCGACTGCACACGTTTCTATCGATGTGTTTGGGGTACGCTGCACGTCATGACCTGCCCTCCAAACTTATTCTGGAACCAGGAGCGTGAGTTCTGCGACCATCCGTTCAACGTGAACTGTCCTTCACTTGGATAGGCATGAAGGAGCATGCACGTTGCGTTTATTATTAAAATGTAAAAGGGATGTCACAATAAATGCCACCGATTCCAAAACCATCCGACATTTCTCAGTTTTCTGTTTCAAACGAAAAAATAAACCAATGTTTCAAATATACTAACTTCACAGGAAAGTTAAATGGTTTTCTAAAATTCTAATTCTTTTTTCTACATTTGTATACTTACTACTGTTTCTTGGTTCTCAGTTGGGATTCAAATCTAAGAAACCGAGAGAGTTCTTCAGAGCTGATGAATCGATCTCATGTCAATATTCACCTTTCTTAAAAAACATCTCTTCTTAAAGTTAATAAAAAAAACATATGAGCTGTCTTTCTAGCTAAAGGTACATTTTAATCGTTGGCTACAAGGGTGTATGTCTGTAGTCGGCATATTTGATCATCCATTTTTCCAGTACGCGTTGATTTTCTTAATTACCCAAACCACTAAGCGAAAAGTGTGACGAAAAAAAGCTAAAAAAATCACAATAACCTCCAATCCGGATAAACTGCAAGCAGATCGTCAGGAGTAGTGTTGTGTCAAGTAGCTCTTTTCATTGAGCAGAGTAGAGCCTGCTCGCTCAATTAGATGAGCAGAGCGAGCCACCTAGCTCAGCTGCTCAGCTTGTTACTGAGCTGAGCTGTTGTTACTGAGGTGGCTCACCTACTGAGCTTGCTCACCTACTGAGGTGGCTCACCTACTGAGGTGGCTCACCTACTGAGGTGGCTCACCTACTGAGGTGGCTCACCTACTGAGGTGGCTCACCTACTGGTGGCTCATCAAACTCAGTTGTGCGGTGGCTCAGTAAACTCAGTTGTGCTGGTGGCTCAGCAAACTCAATTGTGCGGTGGCTCATCAAACTCAATTGTACTGGTGGCTCTTTAAACTCATTTGTACCGGTGGCTCAGTAAACACAGTATGTTTTATGTCCATGAACCGACAATTGAGTAACATTGTAAAACTGATAAGTTAGATGGTCAAACATGTTCGTTTAATGCGGTTGGTAACACGTTAACCGCCATGTCAGTCCCTGGGGACTGACCGTTTCCGTTGGGTGAAGTTTTCGTTCACGCCACGTAGGTCCCTTGGGACTGACAAATCTATAAGTCGTGGCGGTCGATCAGTGTCGGTCCGCCAGTGTCGGTCCGCCAGTGTCGGTCTTAGGCAAAGTTGAAGGGTAAGACTTTCCCCTTCGTGTCCTCCTTCTTGTCTCTCCTTAGTTTTTGCAGGCCGTTTGCTCTGAGCGAGGCGCGGATATCGCGGCGCGTTTGGGTTATGTTTCTTTTATTTTTATTCTCTTTGTCGCACTTGTACGGATTGCATGCGCGTATGTGTGATTGTGCATGGGTCTATTGGACCCGTTAGTTTTTTTGGGTTATGTTTTTTTTTGTTTTTATTCTCTTCGTCGCACTGGTACGCATTGCGTGCGCGTATGTGTGATTGTTTACGGGTTTATTGGAACGTTTGTACCAGCTTTGTTTCTATAAACTGCGGTTACTTTTTCGTCTCGTTTGCGTTTGAAGCTTATTCGTGTTATTGCTATTTTTTAATATATTTGTGCAGCAGAAGCATGTAGCGGAAAGCATGACAGTAAAAATAAGGATGTTTTATATTAATGATTTGGCTCTAATTAACGTCGCTACACATCTGTACGGATTTTTACGAAAAATAATCAATAAGGTCCGAGGCATGTAAAATTACACTGGGCCCAAAGTTAATCCGGACGCTCAAAAATGAGCATGCGTCCGACTTTGTGCTCGATTTTAGAGTACTTAGAACTGATAATAATGATGTTTGTTCATTACATCTTCTTGGTGCACCTTGCTACGAAGTACGTGCAAAAAAAGGTTTAAAAAATCCTCCAAAAGCGGCACTATAAACAATAGAGTGGAAAAGGTCAGAATGTTGACGGCCAAACGTAAAGTCGGATAGTTTGATTTCATCGTATTTTTGTTAGCTAAAGTGGTATGTAAGTAAGGTTCGATACATGATATTTGTTATCATCGATTCAGACAACTCTTGCGCATCGTTAGAAGCTTCCGGATGATTCGATTTCGATTATTGAAGTTTTCGTTGAAATATGCGTCACACAACTTTGCTGGAACGAAAAATCATCATTTATCTATCATAACGAATCTATCATAACTATCATGGAAAAAGTTTTCAAACATATGGAATTAGCCTTACATTAGCAAACTATCAGTTTTAGACATCATTAAATAGTATAAAACTTCAAAAAGTATCGCAAAATCTCCGAAGAACTGCTCTTTTTTTGTGCTGCTAATCTGATCCAATCAAAAACAACAACTTTTACACAACAAATTCAATTGAAGGAGAAAAAACCTACATTCCGAATTACAAACAATTCCATTCACAAGCAGATCAAATCAACAAGCAAGTCGAAAAAATGCTGAAAGACAACATTGTAGAACATTCTGTCTCAGTATACAACTCACCAATTCTTAAGGTACCGAAGAAATCAGATGAAGGAAACAAAAAATTGAAATAAGTTGTAGATTTTCGACAGTTAAACAAGAAAATCGTGACTGACAAATTTCCATTATGAAGGCTTAACAGAATTTTAGATCAATTAGGAAGAGCCAAGTACTTCAGTATTTTAGACTTTATGTCAGGCTTCCATCAGATCTCTCTCGACAAAGACTCGCGAAGATATACAGCGTTCTCAACTCCTTCAGGCTATTACCAATTCACAAGAATGCCATTTGGACGAAACATTAGCCTAAAAAGCTTCCAAAGAATGATGGCAATACCCATGGCCGGGTTGACACCTGAACTCGTATTTGTATATATAGACGATATAATTGTTATTGGATGCAGTGCACAGCATCATATCAGTAACCTAGTATTTTGTAGATTAAGAAAATATAATCTTAAACTTAACCCCAGTAAATGTAAATTTTTCAAATCAGTCGTAACTAATTTAGGGCATAAGATAACAGATAAAGGTGTTTTTCCTGACGAATTGAAATTCGATTAAGTAAAGAATTTCCCTACACCTACAAACGGAAACGAAATCGGACGGATGTTCATTTTTGAGCGTCCGGATTAACTTTGGGCCCAGTGTAATTTTACATGCCTCGGACCTTATTGATTATTTTTCGTAAAAATCCGTACAGATGTGTAGCGACGTTAATTAGAGCCAAATCATTAATATAAAACATCCTTATTTTTACTGTCATGCTTTCCGCTACATGCTTCTGCTGCACAAATATATTAAAAAATAGCAATAACACGAATAAGCTTCAAACGCAAACGAGACGAAAAAGTAACCGCAGTTTATAGAAACAAAGCTGGTACAAACGTTCCAATAAACCCGTAAACAATCACACATACGCGCACGCAATGCGTACCAGTGCGACGAAGAGAATAAAAACAAAAAAAAACATAACCCAAAAAAACTAACGGGTCCAATAGACCCATGCACAATCACACATACGCGCATGCAATCCGTACAAGTGCGACAAAGAGAATAAAAATAAAAGAAACATAACCCAAACGCGCCGCGATATCCGCGCCTCGCTCAGAGCAAACGGCCTGCAAAAACTAAGGAGAGACAAGAAGGAGGACACGAAGGGGAAAGTCTTACCCTTCAACTTTGCCTAAGACCGACACTGGCGGACCGACACTGGCGGACCGACACTGGCGGACCGACACTGGCGGACCGACACTGATCGACCGCCACGACTTATAGATTTGTCAGTCCCAAGGGACCTACGTGGCGTGAACGAAAACTTCACCCAACGGAAACGGTCAGTCCCCAGGGACTGACATGGCGGTTAACGTGTTACCAACCGCATTAAACGAACATGTTTGACCATCTAACTTATCAGTTTTACAATGTTACTCAATTGTCGGTTCATGGACATAAAACATACTGTGTTTACTGAGCCACCGGTACAAATGAGTTTAAAGAGCCACCAGTACAATTGAGTTTGATGAGCCACCGCACAATTGAGTTTGCTGAGCCACCAGCACAACTGAGTTTACTGAGCCACCGCACAACTGAGTTTGATGAGCCACCAGTAGGTGAGCCACCTCAGTAGGTGAGCCACCTCAGTAGGTGAGCCACCTCAGTAGGTGAGCCACCTCAGTAGGTGAGCCACCTCAGTAGGTGAGCCACCTCAGTAGGTGAGCCACCTCAGTAGGTGAGCTACCTCAGTAGGTGAGCAAGCTCAGTTGGTGAGCCACCTCAGTTTTTGTTTCAGAGAGGTAGCTCTCTGCTCAGTGAGGTGAGCAGAGCGGCTCAGGTAGCTCATTTGCTCACTACACAACACTAGTCAGGAGCCTATTATACTTGCGTTTGTCATTTAAGATTTCTACTGCTAGCCCCTGCATGTATGCAGTATATTGCACCATCCTACACTATGGGGGCCGTAAAAGCCGGGCGACATAAGAGACGAATCCCACTGCCGGGCAAACAGTCAAAGCCTTTATAAACAAAAAAAACTGCCGGGCGATGACATTAGTTAGAACCACCAGTTAGAATGAGTCAATTATCGAGGGGACTTACTGTATTCAAAGCGACAAAGTCTAGTAAGCCTTTAACGGCTCTTACACCATGTTTCTTATGTCCTGCTTTAATCAATTCAATCATTTATCAATTTGTCATGCTACCTTCTCTATCTGATACTCCCATATTTTATATTTCTAGATCAATTCTAGGACGTATACGTTGATAGACGAATAACAAATCACTTGCATCTACATGGTCTCTCATATACTATCATACCAATTCAAACATCGAATATTTAATAACACTTAAGATTTTCGTGGACTTTTTTATTGAAAGTACTATTTGTGTAGATCAACTACAGTATATTTTTGGGAACCATAGCGCATCCAATTTTTGCACTAGGTTCAAATGTTTTTAAAAACCGTTTCATGCGTTTATATATGGACATATTTTTCTGGTTAATACTTGAAGGTATGTATTACTGTAGGGGGTCAGCGACAGCTGAGCTGTAGAGTCGGTTGGAAAATCGGACCATAAGGTCTGGAGCACACCAACTTGACGGTGTGAGTTCGAATCCCAACCGAGACCATCCATTTGCACAAAGTAAAAAAAAGTGTAGTGAGCATGGCTAAGACGTTCATTACGCCAAGATGAAGATGAATGAATGCAATGCAATTTTTTATTTTAATATCAATAAAAAAATATTGCAAAAAGTATAGTCTTTTATTCAAAAAAAGTAAAAATATCTATAAAAAAGCAATATTTTGAAATTCAGTGATTTCAATAATTGGCGTGAACGGTGGGATTTCAATAAATATAAACATACATCGTTATACTTGATAAATGTTTGCTCATTTTTATTTTCGATAAGAACATAAGCACTTTAAATACTGTAACTCTACTTTCGAGATTAATTAATAACTAAATCCATCAACTTTCCTGCTGATTTAAGCGATGATATTGCCCTTCGAATGATTTTTTCTCTCTCAGAGCCTAAAATTAAACAATGTTATAAAATGATTAGACAGGATTAATTTAAAATAATTGAACATCATTGCAGTAATGTGGTTTCAAGACTGATGACAGATGTATGACAGTTATTAATATGTGACAGATGCAAATCGTTAATTTTCAAATGTACCTTAAACTAAACTTAGACATGAAATCGTGTAGATTTATCAATGGAATTATACTGATAAAATAGCATTTGAAATTCAACAGCAAAAAATACTCACGGGCAATTAGCAGACTCTGGGAAGTCACAACGCTCGGTAAGCCGATTCCAGTGCAATCCAGGAGAGCAGAATCGCTGAATTGGGGTACCACCCTGACACAGGAAGTATTCGTCGCAGGACTGGATACCGGGGATGAAAACCACTACGTTGGGGTTGTCGATCGCTGGGCAACGCATACGGCTGCAATCGACTCGCGCCTCGTTCTTGCACGCCTGCAATTCCGCATCGAACAGTTCGCCCTGATTGCAGGCACCTATGAACGAGATTCCATTCGAGCAGGTGATGAACTGCTCGCAAAACGTTGGGTGCGGGAACAGCTGCACGCCAGTTTGTTGGTTACAAACGTGACAGAACACGTTTTGTGGAAAATCACACAGTTGCTGCGCCTCGTTGAAGTAGAATCCCGGTGGACATTGGGCCGGCGTGGGTTGCTCACTCTGGCAGAGGTAGTATCCTTCGCAACTCGAAAAATCGTTAACAAATACACCTTCGGCCATACCCTGGCATGGATTACGTTGCGCTGTTCCGTGTCCAACAAAAACAGCAAGGATTATGGAACAAACTATTGCTTTTTGGTTCATCTTGAATGCGAGTTCTCTTTAGTTCAAACTTGGCTGTCGTACTGACTCCGCTGATGTTGACTTTGTGTCATTTATACGCTTCAGAATTTCAAACATATCCACCTAGCTTTGAAATGGGGAGATAGATTATCTTGTAGCAATGATGCGGAAACTTTCTATCCTACGGTATTACTTCCGCCAGACCATTGTGTGGTGGCTAATCTTATCGAAAATGTTCCTGCTCCCTCGTTAATTTTAGAAAAAGGCCACATAACGCTTACGCTGCATATTACTACAGTTTTCATGCCCATTCTAAGGGCATCGGGTCACTCGTTGTTTATTTTGCTACAGCGGGCAGGTGATTGAAAAACCCGGCTAGTCATATCCCCGATTGATTCATGTTTTTTAAATGTCACCTAATTTCAATCAACCGAGTGGTGAATTGAGTCATATGAGTTGTGGACCTTAATCCCTTCAACTCATTTCAAACTAAATCAATGTCAATGTGTGTCATCAATGTGTGTTCAAACTAAACATGTCAATGGGACATTCTTTAGTGAGTAACATATCCAAGTGAGTTTAGCTTGATGCGTATGGAGCTCTAGTCTCATTTATGTATTCAAATACTCTTCTCATAACGATTTTAATCAATTTTTTAATTGAATCCCACTCCCACATAGAGCTAAATTCCTTACAGGAACGCCAGCTGCATTAACCGATCTACTACATTAGGAGCCAATGAAACTTTCTGAACAGAATAAAGTCTTCCTCCTTCAATCACTAGCAGAAAATTGCAACTTTTATTTTAAATATATTTTAACATACTTTCTTTTCATTTGAAAAATAATATGTTTTCAAGCTCTATCAGCAGTAATCTTCTTCTTCTTCTTCTTCTTCTTGCCGTAACGACTTCTTGGTCATTCCTGCCCGTTAAGGGCTTACGAGACTTGTTTCCCTATTGTACGTGGATAGTAAGTCCTCTCGTACAGGGGAGGGTTCCGGTGTCGGTTGGGATTCGAACCCACGCCGTCGAGGTGGTGAGCCCCGGGATGGTCGCAGATTCCAAGGATGGTCGCAGATATGTTGTGACGCACTCAATAAAGTCATTCACAAACACTCCATCCGGACGCCCTGCGCTGGGACTTAAAGCACCCTGCGCTAATATTTCCCCCGTAAATACGGCTACAACCACTGAGACAAAAATACTTCGATTCATGGTTCGAACAAGGGAAACGTTTGCCGAAAGAATGACAAAATTTATTTACACAGTAATCTGAACTTTGTTGTCAGATGGCACCTAATGAGCTCTTTAAGATCGTTAAGGAGAACTTAAATTTGAAATTTCTGTAATATATCCCATCGCTACTGATGGCGAGCCCCATAAGACCTAAAAAGTCCAAAATCTTAATCTCTTCGCCACCGATTCCGCCACATGATAAATTACCGTAAAATAAGTTTATTTTTGTGCTCTTCTTTTGATACAACATTTTCGTTACCTTCCACTGTCATTCAGCCTTATGTGTTTCATTAACCTCTAGCTCGACCACCCAGGCACCTGCGGAGGAATTTGATTAGCAATTCGGCAATGCAGGTCATGCAACGAACGACGTAAAAAAGACACATCATCCCAATAAAATGTCTTAAAATAGAAATAAAAGGGTAAAGATATGGTGTGCAAGACAACCGAGCCTAGGATACGTAATCAGCCAACTAGTAGGACTAGTATTTAGTAGTGAGCATGTGAGCTACCTGGGTCATCTTTGGTAGCTGTGCAATATACGGGCGAGTCATTTACTTAGGTGACACAGTTACTCACCCACTCACCTGCTCACCAATTCTGGTGGCTTCTCTATACTGCTCATATAGCTCAAGCTCATCTACTCAAGTGCCTTATCTACCGAAGTGAGACAGCGAGCATAACTGAGTTTACTGAGCCACAGAGTACAACTGAGTTTAGTGAGTCATCAGCACAACAAAGTTTGCTGAGCCACCTGCAGAGCAGAGTAAACTAAGCCACCAGTACAACTCAGTTTATTAAGCCACCACTACAACTGAGTTTGCTAAGCCACGTCAGTAGATGATGAGATGAGTTGAGCCACCTGAGTCGGTTAGCCTCTTCAATATGTTGCAGACTTTCGTCAATGCAACACTTATCTGAGCTAGGCGACTCATTCAACTCACCAAATTGAGCAAAATAATTCAACTCTGCTTACAAAAAAAAGTCCACTACAACACTCCACTGGACTACTTCTCGGTGGTGTCAATTCGAATCCCGACAGAGACTATACACTCCCCTGTACGAAAGGACTGACTGACTATTCACGTACGCTAAGGGAAACAAGTATAGTAAGCTATCAATGGGTAAGCTTGATAAAAGACGGTTGTTACCACAAAGAAAACGAAAAACAAGGGTAAGAAATAGTGGAAAAGCAAAGATTGAGACACATGAGTAAATCCTGTACAGTTTATGCACTTCGATAGTCTCAATAATCGGTAGGGCTTTTTTTTATTTATATCCAAAACATAAATATTTTATCAAATATAATTTAACATCCTTGATGGAAACATCATTATCCTTCTTTCTGTAAAGTAACATTTTCGATGAAAACACTTCAGTCCTAGTTTACGGTAACGGTGGCACTGGAACGGGGTTTGGATCGGACCCATCAGCACAACGCGAATTCTCATTGGGAATATTGCACAGCGATTCCGTAACATCGAAAATAAGTCCCGGTGCGCAATTTACTGGCGCATCACTCTGGACCCCATTGAGGCAGACGAAATACGATACACAGTTGGCGGGATTACCGATGATGTGGAGTCCCGTTGGCGGACATGTCGTCGGTGATGGAATCGAACCTTCGATCTATCGTATTTAGAAATATACAAAAAGATTAGTTATTCTCTTGCTGTACATAACTCTACACAGTATACTTACACATTCGACGGTTTCCTCCAACTCACATCGTCGTGTTTCGGGATTGAAAAGCAGCGATGGGGCACACTGGGCCTCTTGAGCTACTCCACCGATACAAATAAAGTACCTGGAGCAGTCAGTCGGGTTTGGCAGAAATGTTGGTATAGTCGGGTTCAGGTTGGAAGGGCATACACCAATCTCACAATCGACATTATCTGCAAAATCGCAGACAGCTTGCTCGGCATCAAACAGAAGCCCCTCTGCGCACTCGCGCAACGTGCCTATACCTTGGAAACACAAGGTGTAGAAAGAACACTCTCCCTCAATGGGCACAAGAGTCGGTTCTGGACTGGTGGCCGATTCTTCCGGACAGATTAGGCACTTCACATTCCAGGGATGGTCGCAAATTTGCTGTTCCTCGTTGAAAACGAACCCATCTGGGCAGGTTCCTCGGATTGCCTCACCCCGGAAGCATGTGAAAAAAGCGGCGCACTCAGTAAATTCATTCACAAACACTCCATCCGGACGCCCTGCACAAGGGTTTAAGGGACCCTGCGCTAATGTTACCCGCGTAAAAACGGCTACGACTACTGAGACGAAAATACTTCGGTTCATGGTTCCCCCAATGAAAACAGTTGGCCAATGAATTTAGCGAATGTTTGGAGATGTGCACTTTGTGGTCAGATGGCACCTAATGACTTCCTTCAGACCGTTTTGGAGTATTTCTATTTGAAATTCCCCAATCGCTGCTGATAGCGAGCCCTATAAAACTCGATAATAGTCTGAAATCTTAATCTCTTCGCCAACAATTCCGTCACATGATTAAATAACGTAAACTGATTTTATTTCCCGTCTTTTTCTTGATACACTATTGCCGTTACCTTCGGCGAGTTTCAGTCTCGCCGTCATTCAGCCTTATATACATTCATTAACCTCAACCTCGACCACCCAAGGCACTGGCGAAGGAAATTGATACGTAAAAAACACTGGAATGCATATTCATTCAACAGCGCCCAAATAAACTAACCGACGGCATAAATCCATGCAGGTGCCAGCAGACTTTCGGTATTAAAGGTAGATTAACGTTTGCCACCAATACGATTATCGATAATCATTGGATAAGATAAGATTCGCAAAGGCAATTCATTACACGCCGTTAATGCCCGTCGAATAGGAAATACCTTCTAGCGATGGCTATACTGAAACAGTACATCAGTTGATGTAAGCGAGTCCACTTGACGAACACTTGACGAGTGTTCGAAGTTTCCTTCCGATTAAAAATGGCCGAAAGTCAGCGTCGTTCGGTCCTTTGCTCCTTGATCATGCTAGTGACATTTGCAATGAGTGGTCAATCATGTCCACAGCTGAGAGAATGTTTTCCAGATAGAATCGTGCCATTGGACTGTAAAAGTAATTCCGGTTTCGACTGGGTCATGGAAGCAAGTACTTCCGACTGTAGTATGTACCTAAACTGTTTCAATGGAATCGGAGTGCAGAGTTGTTGCCCGGTTGGACTATATTTCAATCCGGACCTAATGAAATGCGATGAACCTGAGAATGTGGAATGTGACATCGTACCGCCACCGTGTCCCGAGGACACAACAACGAGCATCCCTGAAGGAGACACTACCACTGAAGGAGGTACAACGCCAGATACGGAAGAAACAGACACTACCTCGGAAGATCCAACCACAACAGCACCAGATGAAACAACTACCGAAGCTGCAGAAAACACAACCATTGATGAGGGTTCAGAGCTAGATGCCCTATGTAGTGATGCTGCTACCGAAGCGTACGTAGTACTGCCATACCCGGAGGATTGCAACATGTACGTAGAGTGCCAGAACCGAGAGCTGATCTCTGTGGAAAATTGTCCCGCCGGGCTGCACTTTAATCCTACCAAGTCTGTTTGTGATTCTCCTGATCACGCCGAGTGTTTGGATTACGTTTGTCAAGACAATCCTGAGGGAAAATTGTTGGAATTGTCCAGCGTGAACGACTGTCGGCTGTAGGTATCAACTGTGGCTGTACATACAACCATCTATAAACAGTAAAGATTAATCAACGATATTTTTCTAGCCACTTTTTGTGCGTGGGTAATACAACAATCGTACGTCTCTGTGCGCCAGGCACGGTGTTTGACGGCGAGAATGGCTGGTGTATTCCAGACGATGCGGAAAATCCTTGTCAGGTGGGAACATACTAGCTTTTTGACACACACCAAATTTTGGTATCATTGAAATGACGATAATCTTCGTTTCATTCATTTGCAGCGTGTACGACCACCAGCACCGCCAACATCAGTGATAGACCAATGTCGAGCCGATAGCGAGCTCAAGAAAATACCTCACCCACAATTATGTGACGTATATTATCGATGCCTCAATGGACGACTATTTGTGCGACAATGTCCACCCGGATTATTGTTTGACAATGATCGCGCACAGTGCAATCTGGCAGAGAATGTTTCCTGTGTGGAGCAGGAGAATGAACTAGCTCAATGAGCGAAATAAAAAAATCATAGCTTAATAAACGACCTCTTTCTAGTATCATTTTCTAAATTCCATTGTTTGTAGCAAGAATTGTCAACCTTATATTAGTGACGCGGGTTAAAACTATTTCGCATCATGACGTTGTCAAAAACAAACCCAAAACAGTCAGATACATCACAATTTCTTCTGTGTATGTTTCGATTTTATATCGTTATCATCGAAAATTCTAGAAAGGGCGTTATCAGTTGTCATCTTCCTTCAATCTACATCAATACACGATAAATGCATTGCTGGACCGTTGACAATCCTGCTCGTCTAGTGTACTTCAAAGCACTTAAATGAAACTGCAAAGGGTTTTTATTTTAGGTTTTGCTTTCAACTGTTTCCCTGGAGAAGATCATTCCCAAACAAATCATGAGTCGTAAGTAGGTCTTCGGGCTCGTAATCAGAATGATAGAATGAGAATCTCTCAGCTGAATCGATATTTTTCCGGATACCGTAGGTACAGTTTGTGTTTTGGTGCTACTTGCGATCACTGCCACCGCACAAGATTGTGCCAGATTCGACCATACCACGTTTGTTGCCGATAGCACAAAGTGCCACTATTACACTGCTTGTGTTAACCGAACTGGCACCCCGCTAGTTTGTCCGTCCGGGTATCATTTTAACGCCGAAAAGCAACTGTGTGACCATCCTAGTCGAGCCGGCTGCATCAAGTGCCCTTTGTCTGGCTTCGCTAATTTGCCCGTTGATGGGAGCTGCAAAAAATTTGTCCAATGTTTCATAGGAAACCCTGTCGATCGTGAATGTCCAACGGGGTTGCTGTTTGATCCGGCATTAGGACAGTGCAATCTACAAGCTCGTGTGAAGTGTAACTGATTCCTCATCTGCAGGATACCGTAACAGAGAACCTAAAGCTCTGTGAAGCTTCCAGAGTTTCTGTTTTCATATCAATTTGAAACTTATGCGACTTAATTATGTGAATAGTGATCAAGCTAAAGTGGAAATAATGTGTAGTTCTTCGAGAATTTTTAAAACACAAAAACCCAACGAAACATGAAGTTTTATGCCATTCAATGTCCATTGTCTTCCTTCCTCATTATTTCCGGGAGGAATATTAATTTTACACTCTTAAAAAATAACATGAATATGCTGGGGATTGAAATTAAAATTATATATTTTCAAAACATAAATATACCAAAATGAGAAATTTGATTTGAAATCCTTTTCTTACCCTTTGGTGTATAATGATCCATACTTTACGAAATATAAATACTTATTTTGGACTGTTTTCTATATGAACCTTCTCAACACTATCTGCTATGAAATCTCTTCGTAAGATGTTCTATCTTTTCCTGTCACATTGAAAGAAATTAATATAAATCTATGATACTTTTTAACTATATTTGAGCAAGGATTTGAGCGATTTAGAAAGAAAAAGAGCAATCATAACCTAATAAGACTCACCAAAATTTTTACTTGAGATGTGGTAGTACTGCACGTTCAGACAAAGAATGGAGATTCTAATTAATAGTTATAGGGATGGGTATTTCTCAGTTTGTTTCTTCCTAAAAATTAATATTCAATCAAAATATCATCAATATGAGTGATTCATAAGGTGGACATTTAACACGTTTAAAATAACCCAAAATCATAGTATAACAAAATTAACAGAACTCGAAAAAAAAAATCAAATGCATAGGCCGTGAATAAAAAATATCTCTAGTTTATGCTTATTTTGATTTTCCAACTTTTTGTCAAATTCATATGTTGTTGCAACCATCTATTAATTGATTGTTTGATTGCTTTTGTTTGCAGTAAAGTTTCATTAGAACATATTAGACAAATTAAAGAAACTGCCGAATAATACTTTTGCGTCACTTTTTTAATCAGTAATTGTTGTATTGATAGTTCCAATAAAAGTCACACTGTCTGAACCAGCCATTCAGTAAAAAAAAAACATAATCCATTCGCTACCCTCCAGCTTTTTTCTATCAATCTACTCCATGTGTTAAGTTTCTTAGGCATCAAATATTAATTTAATTATCTGTGGTACACCACACTTTTCGAATGTTTCGGTAAGTATTTCACTGGACTATCTTTTCATATGTTGTGAAGAAGCGTTCCCTAGATTATACTCCTCTTACAATACTTTGAGCATCCGAGTTTTGCATCCCTGCATTCACGATGGCTTTGCCCAACTATTTTATTTCTTATTTAACCTTTAAAAACCCTTATATACCGGATAAGCACAATGTGCATTCTATCTGTCTCTGTCATCCCTCTTCATTTGTGTTGGACTGAAGAAGGAGGTCGATAGTCTTCTGTAATAGGTGTAAACGTGAGCAGTTGTCTTCAACGGCCCGTGTATCCCTCAAGTGGTAGGCTGATAATTAAATCACTATTTTATCGTACGAAGGGGGTGGCATTTCTTCCGCTTCTTTCGTGGTCTCCGGTAGCAGTATCGCAATATGGTACGGTGGTGGTGGTGCTACAATACTTGCAAGCGAAGCCTGTTGAAGGCCTCCCGTTGTCGCTAAGCCTCCGATAGGTCCACTTCCGGTACTTCCGTTCAGCAATGGTGACGGATTGCCGCTTATAAGTTCAGGGTTGTTCTAAAAATAGATGCACCGAATACAGAACAGAAAATGTTGGCCGGTGGTTGTAAGTTTTAACTGACACACGATATTACCTGCAGAGAGCTTTGCTCGGCATTGGAGATCGTCTCCGATATCACATTGTTGCCAGAAATTTGTTGATCACGCGGGCGCCTCCACAACGAAACGGTGCATGCCGCAAGAAAGAAAGTTGCCGAAAATGCGCAAAATATAAGTACTTCTAAGCCGGTGCCCTATAAGAGGAAAGGAATAATAGAAGAAAAACCAAAATTATCGAAATGGTAAACACACATTCGCAGGTTCATCGTACCTGATGATCGAAGTAAAACTTTGCCCCGGCTACAAACACTGTAGCCAGGGCCAAGGACGCCCACATGCCGCATTTCAAGTGCGCCGGAAGCAGCTGCGCGTCGTGTCCGATATGCGGTGGAGAATGCTGCCCGATACCAGCTAAATTGGTGTTACTCTGATCAATCTCAGCTCCGGAAGGATGTATAGGTGCACTATTTTAATGAAAAACGCAAACATTTTTTATTGTTGACGATTTTGAGTGAAACTGAAACAGAACATTCAATTTCAGATACGCAAAACAAAGCACAAGTTGTTAAAAATACAAAACTTATTATATTTCGGCGTTAACAGTATGAACAACACACTTTAGTGAAAACTTTACACAGTAAGTAACTGGAACTTTATAGTGACAGGCAATCCGGAACTTGTCACGAAACTCATATATTGTTACACTAATGTAATGGTAGGCTATGGTAAATGTACAAATGTGTGCTTTAAAAAGCTTGGTCTTTTTGTTATTTGTTTAAAAACAAGCCTTAGTATTTGTTTTACATCCAAATTTCTTCAAAAAAAATTATACTAAAAATATGTTCTAAAAACGCTCGGCGTTGACGTGCCGTCGCCAACCAAAACAACATCCGGTTGTCGAACAATAAACTTTTTTTATCAAGCTGTATATAATCCAAGTCGGCAAAAATTGAACGTTAAGTCACCCAGTAGCCTGATAAGAACGTATTCAACGAGGTCATAAATTTTCTTATCTATTTCTCATTATCTTACGAGTATGACTAAAAAGCTTCAACTAACCAGGAAGTGTTTGAGCCATGAGAAAAATGTAATCGAAATCAATATTTGGAACAAGATTTTGATTCATATCGTAAAGTTTGATAGCACAGCAGAAGTATTTTTACAACTAACCTAGATATCAAGTCTTCAACCCAATAAAAGATGATGAAGATTTTGAACGTCATTGAAGGGAAAAGACAATTCGTGCATACGTTATTCCTGTTTCTCAGAAATAACAATCATGGACAGTTAGAACTCATTTTCAAAGTGCCGAATACAGAGCCATAAAAATTGATCTTACACTTCTTCGCTAAACGCCCCTTAAACATTTTTTAAAGTAGCTTTTTCACTTGTTTTCCTCAAATCAAATATTTTAAGTTAAACGATCTCTTGGTGAATCACACTTCAACAAATTAAATGCAACCTTACAATCCACGAGCTTAAAATTAAAGAAATGTCAAAGGTTATGATAAATGATCCACTGTGCCTAATTTATTGGAAATTTTAATATGGAAAAGTGAGGCAATGAAAAACCTCTAGCTTAGAAAATAAGTTTAAGCCAAAAATAACAAATACATCTTTTAAATCTTATTCCTTTTAGTGTTAGACACTATTATTATCCAATCAAATACTTGCGGCCTGTACTGATTTTAAACGAATTAAATAGAAGTCACATGATGAAATATCAGCTAATCATGTACTAAGAAACGGGGCAAAACGAACAACAATCATTTACCTGTAGATGTGGTTCATCGACACAGGTACGTGGTAGTTGTGGGCATTGGGAGAGGTGCTGTGCGGCAAATTAGGACTGGACTGCGGATAAGGCGTTGGTGCTGGCAGCACATTGCTGTGGGAATTGTAGTGTCCACTGCTATGCAATTGCACGTGATGTACCTGTTGCTGCTGCTGTTGTTGCTGCTGCTGATTAGGTGGCTGTAAAAGCACCGAGTTCGAGAGTTGCTGGGCGTGACTCTGCCCGTGCTGTGGATGGTGCGGATGATGATGTAACTGCTGTTGCTGATGATGATGGTGATGATGATGATTCTGATGCTGATGTTGACTTGGTGCGGACGTGTGATGTGTCGATGTGGCAGACGGATTTGCTTGAGATTGTGTGCTTTGTTGATGTAGTTGCTGCTGTTGCTGTTGCTGGAGTTGATGCTGTTGTTGCTGTTGCTGCTGCTGCTGTTGTTGTTGCTGTTGTGTTCGGTATAAGTGCGGACGGCTGCAGTCGACCGTTTGAAACCGATGAATTGGGGTGACCATTGATTTCCGGGGCACTCGGCGTGGATGACCGAAGCCAAGACCGCCTCCACCGGATAAAGATGCTGCCACACGAGCTCTGCCGAAACCACACGCTTGCGATCGTTTATCAATCCAAAAATGCATTTCCTTTTCACAGCACCGTTGGTCAAGTTGGTTTCCCTTTCCGTGAACCGTTCTTCCTTATTGTTTGTATAAATGAAAACTTCTGGCTAGCTAAATGATCCTCTTAGCGATGCAGCTAATAATGGGAGCTATATCGGTTTCTAGCAATTAAACATTTAATACTGCTGTTGGCGTTGACCCCGTCATTATGGCGTTACCGCTTGCCAAACGCCTGTTGGCTGTCGGTACTCACAATTATCAAGTAGGTTCAATATGAATGGTTTGGTCGTTCACATATTGAACCGAATATAACCTGTAAAAGAGGCGTTGATTAATTTCCATGATCAATAAATCAACATTTAGCTGTACATGAGTACGATTTAGCACAGCGATAGTTCCAAAAACAATTGTAATTATCCTTACGATATCCGCCATCCTAAGGAGTAATATTGTACTGCACATGTTAGAACTGTTACTGGTGAAAACCGTGAAAAATTCAATGAGCTGTATTGATACTATTTTATGAACTGAGATATTTAAACCAACTATTGAAGAGAACAGATAAAATTTGCAAGGAAAGTAGTATGTTAACTGTTTTATTTGAATAATATATAAAAAAGAAGTGGTAATAAAAATAACACCACTTCGGTTTTTTATCCAGCAATTGAAAATATTCTAACCAAACTTACTTAAGATACAAGTTAATGATGTTAGAGTAAATATACGAGTAGTTGTATCTAATCCCTTCAAACGCTCAATTTGTTAATACCAGTTTTTTCAGGGAATTCTGCCTATTACGCTCGCAGTATTCAAGAATACGGCATAGCACGTTATCGTTGTTTAATTATTTGACATTTGAAGACAGCCACGATATCACGATTATGATCAGCAATAATTTTCTGATAATAACCAAAAAATTGTTTCAATTGCGTCAATTTGTGTCAAACATATGAATAAAAGTTTATGAACACGTTAGAACATGTTTTCGAAGCAGGTACACACGAAATTAACGACGCGCAACGAAAGAAGAAACAAAACGTGCGTCAAAAAACTAAAAAAATCAGTACAAATTCCATCCGCTTGTCACGTTCTTGTAAATGTTTTTGATACAAAAGTATTGTCAAACATCTAGAAAACGAAGAAAATACTTTATTTCGTCGGAAAAATACCTTTTTTGAAGTGTCGCTCCAGGAAATATACTTTACAACAAATTTGAACCGATTCATTGCATATCTTCATCTGTGGTTCACTAGTTATTAACTAATAATTTACTATCTTTACTATCTAGTACAGTAAGCTACGTTGATTCTTCTGGTCGTCGTTAAGGGCATTTTTCATTAATCGTATTGCTATGATATATGAAGGTTGTTAGACCGGTTTTCATGGAATAGAGGCCAGCATCATGGCTAGTTTTGATATAAAGGGTGTCCCAGAAAGTATAAGCACGATTTCTAAATTACGTTTCTGGAAAACGGATGACGCCAAACAGTTGATTCTTCGGGTGTTTGATTGTTTACATTCAAACCTACTATATAGTGCATCGAAACTGTTTTTTCAACCGTTTCTGTTAAAATGCGAGGCATTTCCGTCAAAAAGAGCAAAAGCGTTCTGCACAAATAGTGTTCGACTCCTAACATTTCGCTAAGGAAATTGGCGAAATCGGTAGATGTGAGTTTCGGAGCCGTACGAACCACCATCCAAAAGTTTCGGGAGGAGTCCAGCTTCGAGGATACGCCGAAAAGTGGTCAAAAACCCCTTCCTATCGATCAACAGTTGAACCGGGAAAGAGCAAAAGCATTCAAGCAAAAATAGGAAAGTTCCATTCGCGATGTGGCTCAACAAATGGGTACGTTAAAAAGTAACGTCCAATGAGACAAGGCAAAATTGAATTTAAAATCGTACAAAATCCAAAAGAAATCGAAACGGACTGCAAATTAGGCTGCATGCATTAAACATCGGGCCCGGAATCTGTATGACAAGCTGCTGTGTGGTCAACCCTCATGCATCAGTTCGACGAAGAGTCGACCAAGACCAGACCAATTGAGATATTTTGGGCGCTAACGAAGGCACACTTGAGAAAACATGTTGAAGCTACGGAAAACATCAACAGTTTACAAAAAAAGTGTAAAACCGTTCAAAAGTGTCGAAAACCGTTCACGACAAGTATGTGCTGAGCCATATCGGAGGCGACAGATCAAAAGTGCGGTCATTCGAATACGATTAAATTTTTAAAATTTTTATCTTTCGCAAATAGTTCAGAACAGAACCCAAACTCAATTTATGAAACAAAAATTCAGTTTCTAGAACAGGTTTTATTTTTTACCTAATTTTGAAATCGTGCTTATACTTTCTGGGACACCCTTTATACCTAATCTAATTCGGATTAATTTACACGTGTTACTAAAAACAGTTTCTTCTGACTGTACACCATTAAATGATTGATAACTCTTAAACAATACCTGGTACTGGCTTCATGTCGGGTCGGGCATATTATGATATGAACTATCGTGTTATGATTCTAAGAAAAAATATAGTGCATATTTGAAAAGCAGGAGAAACTACATCAAATCAAGGTTGAAGTATCAAGGTTGAAATTCGAATTCAAAACCTCGCTACTACACCTTATTTAAGAATATAATTCAACGCTCTGTAAGCAGAAAATTTTGATAATTGGTATGTTTTGTGCTGATTTGGTTTTATCTTCATTTAGTGAATATTATCAGAAAAAATAAAAAATGGCTTTTTAATTTTTCTCTTTAAGTTTTAAGAGTAAATTTCAGCCGTACCAACGTCGTCCTATCTAGGTAAGAACCTCTGCTGACTTAAAAACCAGCAAACGCATTTGTTCTTGTCAATATCAATTTATTTTGCGCCTGACTATATACCGAGTGAATTAGTAATGAAGTTACTGAAATTGAATCATTCCCATGTGATGTTTCATATCCTTCTCACAAAAGGTTAGACGGTGAGCTGCAGCGTCCAATGTGCGGCATCGCATCCAGCCTCCAAGTGACGCTAGTGGGCGATCAATAATCTATGGCCTAATTTCGTTAAAGACATTAGCTGGCACAGTGCCGATGCACATGCTCTCAGCAGCTGTTATCACTTTTCAGCGAATTTCAGCAAAACACAATGTGTTCTTGTTTGGGAAGGCTTCGAATGAATAGTAATCGAGGCATTTGACACCATAAATTGATACGGAAAAATTGTACAAATTCGGAACCTGTCACAAAGAAAATAAAACAACCCAAAAACCATCCAACAACCTAAATAATGTGCTCATCATAATGTGCTCTGGATATGGCCAGAGTTAAAACAACTACCAAAAATATCAGAACAATGGCCATCGTTTAAATTTCTCTATCAATTGAAAATTATTTGAAAATGTGGTAGGAAGGTATTGCGATTTTATAAAAGAAAGTACTAAAACTGCGTACATCATTTCATGTATCTGGGTAACAAAATTTTCGTACACGAAAAATAACATATTTTTGTAATTTATAACTTTGTGTGTAAACCTTCTCTGTATGGAGTTGTCGTAATACGAAGGTGAAGTACCACTAAGCATAATTTTCCTTTTCAATTATGAATGGTCATGCTAACACGGAAGAAGAGCATGATCTGTTAGCGAAGAACACACTTCAAGTACAACATCATGCAAATTAAAGGTTCTCCATTATGCTTGAACACATCTCTTGTCTATCTCCCCAAAACAACAAATCCTCCTCTTCATCTCGTTCGACACAGACGTGACCTCGGTTTTTCTCACACTGTTGCCTCCCATGCCCGAGTGGCTTCGCGTCAATACATGAACACTGTGGATGGCAAGAATTTTTACTTTTATCTGTTGCCTCCAACAGCTTTATGTAAAAGAGGAAAAACATAATCCTGGATTGACTGATATCCTCTTTTGAATTTGTTCTACGACGAAGAATGCGAAGTGTTAACAAAGATTCAAAATGTAGTCTTTAGTCACTGAGCGGTATCCGATAAGGCCTTACTTTGTCTATTTTACATTTTATTCGTCCTAGCAGTCCTGCAACCTTAACTTTTAAGGAAGTGGTGAAAGGTTTCAAATAAGGAAAAATCCATTAAAAGAGCCAACGGCTTGATCCGAAAAATCCACGCAGGAAGTTATCTCTCTTAAACGGATGTGGCATGTCACACAACACCGCCTTTCCTTACACTCGCTTTTTCCAACCACCAAGTAGTGGCCGCTCGTTGCTTCTATGTTTGTGTGCCAACATCACTGAACGCATACTTTTACGTAGATGAAAAATATATTACATCAAAGGATTCGTTGTTCTTGCACATACCTTGAGAGTTTTTCCACTCGCGCACGAAATGCCACCTGTATGTAATCAGCATTTGCTCTATCAACACTTTGCAGATAGAAGAAAATACTTTAATCAGTGGCACTTACTTTCGTTACACACCTTGCTTTGGGACTTTTCATTATATGTTCTCCAGCAGAAGAACACATATGGAGGTATCAGCCCTGTTTCTCATGTTCTCGATTCATACTTAAACATTTCCGCTCGTCAAGCAGCAAAGGATGCTGATGGGATCGAAGCAATAAATTTTAGCACTGCACGTCAACCGGAGTCCTTTCCATCTGGACCGGTTTTAACTAGTGGAATATGTTATAACGTCCCACTTGCGCTAACACTGTCACTATCCAGCCCATTTATCCGGATCCGGTCATCCACCAGACTATTAAGGAGCGCTTATAACCAGCGGCACTTTTCAACACGTGGTGTTGCACCATATCCTCTCTTATATCGCATTCCCGATATTCGTTGGCCACGAATCAACATCATCAGCATCAAGCATTTTTTTACCAACTCGTCAGCTTCCTCCACTGATCCGCCAGGCGAGATGGCGAGCGTATTTCAGCGCTTTTCCGACACTGAACAGAACCTTTTCGTTCGTTGTCAAAAGACGGATTTAATAACATGCCATTGGGCGCAGCTAGCGTAGTTTTCTCCTCCGTAGCATACCAATTTTTCGACCGACTGGTTTCTTTTTTCACTTGCTCAGAATCACTTGACTCCAATACGGTCTCGAGGGCGTCGCTAGGAAAAGCCTACGGTTATCACACGGCACGTATAATGCAGTCAAGGCTTTTTTCACTTCAATCCACCGCAATTACCACAGAACAGAGAAAATTTCCTTCAGACGACTACTTCAAACATCGATGCGAGGGTAAACATACTTTCGCTCAGCATAAGAATCACCTCAATACTGACCCAGACACTTTGGCTCTTACTTGATGGGCCACTGCTATAGGAATCTGTGTTTCCGCTTCTTCTACCGCCTATCTCACGTTATTTTCCGACGCTCTTTCTCTCACACACACTTGTGATATCTCTCTATTTACATGTTTTTCTTTCGGGCTCTCCACCCGAACTCTCATTCTCTAGTGCACAAACATCCTGGCAAGAGGGTAGAACACATCAGGAAAGCAAAACACAGTCTGCACACCGTTTTCCATTGCATTTTGTGGAAACCCCTTGAACTACACCGATAATTCTTATCAGTATAAGAAATACCATTTTTAATTTAGCTTCATTAGATGAGTTTGAAGTTAGAAGTTTCCTTGTACAGTTTCAACGCAATACAATGGAAAGATGATTTAGGAAGGATACGAGTTTATTACGCAGATTTTTCACAATCACAACCTTCCTATTCAATGCATTTTCCAAGTTTTCTCCGCGGAAAATTTTGACCCAAATGCGTATGGTAATTTCTGTCTCTCCCGTTCTTCTCTCTTCATTCGACTTGCAGAATCGCAGCGAGAGAACCCCTCGCTACTGCCCTTTAATTTTTAGTTGGAAAATGCACACACCCAGCCGGAAAAACGATCGCCCTCGCTAGGTACGAAAATGACCGATCGGTATGTTGATATTTCGAGTATGTGTGCACACACCTTGTGCGTATATGCCGGCAGGTATTCCCGATGTTTGAAATAATCCACCGGGTGTTTATTTTTGGAGATTGTTTTTTTTTTGTGCAATTTTATGTTTCGGCTATTTATTGGAAGCATTTGGAAGTGGAAGCAGAACTGTAATATTTCACCCTAATATCCAGCCACGGCTTGGAATGGAATGTTCAAACACGTCCATGAACGTGACTTTGGTACCGCTGAGGGGCACCGGTACTAAGTATAAACAATTTGCTGAACAGTGCTTCGTACCGTGCACTCTTTCAGTTTAGAAAGTTATTAAAGCTGTAGGTCCACTTTCCAATATTTAACCTACCTGTGAAATATTGCAATAGAAGAGCTCGGTTTCAGAATTTTTCCTTCCACCAACAAACCAACTAGAATAACAAATGAATGAAATTAGGTGGCTGAACGTTAGAAAAGAACAGAAAATATTAAGAAACTTTTACAAATGAATGTTGATATCAATAAGACACGAAAACCACGTCTACTTAAAATTGCAACTGGATTATAAGTTTTCTAACATCAAAAAATCTTTCTCATTTAAAAAATGTTCCCGTAAAACCCCGATTCACGAAGCCAATTCGTTAGCAATGATTTAGAAATATGCGTAGAGACGATTACAAAATAAGCCCATGAGTGCTGGTGCTCAACATCTTGACGGCGTCGGTTCGTATTCCAATCAAGACCGGTCTCTTCCTTGTACAAGAAGATTCCATTTACACACTGGGAACAAGTCTTGTATACCCTCAAAGGGGAAAAAGTCAAGTAAGTGAGTAAAAGTTTAGCAACGGGCAGGGATTACCATACCAGCACAGCCGTTACGCCAAAAAGAATAAGATTCTGAATGAGTGTGTTGGGGTTGTTTACAAATCGCATAGCTTGTGATAACCTATGCCACCGACAGAGCGTGTGAATGTTACTTCACCATCGCTCATCGTAATTCTTAAATACTTACTTGTTGCTCAGTACTTGATGGCCGTGCTGCTAAGGCCACATAAATTAAATATTCTAATTGAAAAGTAACGAGGATTTTTTAAAGCTTTGTGCTTCATCTAATTCCATCAATAAAAAATACGCATTTTAAAATTTTATACAAAAACTGTACTAATCAAGTACCTTTCCATTTTATCACACAAATTGCTCTATTTCTTCGCCTTATTGCTTAGATGCAGTGGAAGTAGTTCAATGATGCAGTGATAATAAGCCAAGGCATGCATAATGATAATTTTAAAATTCAAGGTTAAATTATGCATCTTTTTTCCACTCTACATTTGCCGATGCACAACGCTAATGTAAATGTACTTTAAAAAAATTGTAATGTTCTGGTAATGTTCAAACCTATACTTCTGCTTTATATACGCTCTTCCAGCTTCAACCATGTAAATGCCGAGTAGATAGGGCGAAGCAAAACTAGCGTGCATGTTTACACTTTATTCTAAATGAACTGGAAATTATTAGTTTAGCCATGAATCTTCTTCAAAAACAATCTCATTATAAAAATGTACTTTCGAGGGTGTTGATTGTACGTCGTTTGAATCCGCTTTGATCCGGGTTTTGAATTCTTCTTCCAGATAGACAGTCTCGCTTCAAGGCGCCGAGTAATCTACTTTATATACGAACAGCTTGAGCTTCGATTCGCTTTAGTATACCGTGTCGCTTTCTAGCGGAAGCATCTCTACCCGACTGTGATGCAAAAACGTAATCAACAAGTGCAGTGGTCATTCTCTGGGACATTCGTTTGCGCTCAATACGAACCGGGCCTTGAGTGAGTATTCTTATCAACATGTACACAATCAATTCGAGCTTGGTTGTCACACTCGAATCATCTGTATACAGTAGATCTACTTCTGTATTATTCAGCCGTAGAAAGCGTATTCAGCAATGTTATCTCTAGTTTCAATATTTGCCACACTATTATTGCCCGAAATATTTGTTTCCATCCAAGACCTTAAGAAAATATTGATGAGTTGAAATTGAAAAGCAAACGAAAGTCTTTTGGTTCCAAAATACTGAAAAGAAACATCAATTGTCTATGTTAATCTTGGAAGTTCCACAAAGTTAAGTCTTTACTCACTTTAATTCGGAAATTGTAAACGATCATGAATCACGTTTCACGCATGCTCTTATGGTATGTATAAAGTGTGTCGTTGTATTGGCTACCTCAGATGATTATTTTATGTGCCATGCTTTTCAATTTCGTTCCAAAAAACTAACAAAACTTCACAACCGTACTAACCGTAATAATCTTGCGCGGGCGAATTATTTTTATTGGAGAACCACAGCCACACAAACTATGTTTAACTTGGCGGTACCACAACGGGGCTATGTAATCAACTCCTTTGGAACTCACCTTGGTCAAACAAATATCATTAATCATCACTGTATTAAACGTATGCGAAGTATACGTAAAGCGCGAAACACAAAGGCGAAACTTAGCAACATCACGTGTAATGTTTCCGCCTGTTAAAAATGTGTTTCTATCAACTAGTGAAAAAAGTGTTAGCAAAAATCACCTATACCAACGAGTCATAAGTTGTTTATAAATGAATATACATATCAAAATTTAAACGACAATATAGTGGAAATAGTTTAAACTAAAGGGGGTCCGTGACAGCCGAGCGGTAGCGCCGGTTAGAAAATCGGCCCATGAGCGCCGGGGCTCATCACCTCGACGGCGTGGGTTCGAATCCCAACCGAGACCAGACCCTCCCCTGTAGGAGAGGACTGACTATCCACGTACAACAGGGAAACAAGTCTCGTAAGCCCCTAACGGGCAGGCATGACCAAGAAGTCGTTACGCCAAGAAGAAGAAGAAGAAGAAGAAGAAGAAGAAGAAGAAGAAGTATAAATTAAAATTCCGTAGCCAGAAACAAAATTAACTTTTCCGTAACCAGAAAGTGGGAGTCCGCGACAGCCGAGCGGTAGCGCCGGTAAGAAAATCACGTCGCCGGGACTCACCACCTGAACGGCGTGGGTTCGAATTTCAAGCGAGACCTGACCTGTCCCTGTACGAGAGGACTGACTATCCACGTACACAGTAAAAAGTCTCGTAAGCCCTTAAATAAATAAAGTTTATAAACTTAGCTCACATTCCATTCTCACAGCCATAACTAAAACAAAATTCTCTTCTTCTTCGGCGAGGATTTACACCAGTACGGCTTTTGAATCCAGCTTCCTGGGCCTTCGCAAACTAACTGCCTCCCGCTAGGCAGCTCAGAATTTCCTTCTAAAAATGTCCTACGCGCGAACAAACGCCCTACTTTTTCAAATCTATTTGAGTCGATTCAAATAGTTTGGAATCAAGTCAGAATCGAATCAAATCAAGTCCCAAACAAATCAAATCTGAATCAAATCCCGATGGAACAAACCTTTGAATCCGTCCCTAGGATTGAATCTTCGAATCTTCGGAATTCTGATTCTGCCAACACTAGAAAGGAGACTTCATGTTATTGTTTACATTGCCGAAGCAGTAAAGTGTCAAAAATTGGACTGTTCCAGTTTGGTTATATTTCCCATACCATCATCAGGCGTTTTCTGGAAAGCTTTGAAATTATCAATTTTGCACGAAAAACACACGGCAGAGGTTACACCATCCAGAAAGTGATAATATTCCAAAAAATCCTTGCAAGTGCAGCTAATTTAACATAAACATGCGTCACTTTGCTACTGTTGAATCAATGCCGGTACATTGTTTAGTGTGAATTAGCGCAATTTCTTCCTTGAGTTTTGTTTGGTTTTGCATGTTTATACCTAAGGTAGTAGAACGAACATTAGATATTTAGTTTTTTTTCGAAAAAAAACTCGTACTACGCACAACATTACTGCATACGTCGCACGTATCCAACAATAACTTTACCTCTTATTCACAGATTCACTCCGAAATGGCCTGCCCTACACGCTATAGACTGATAAACCCCAGCACGTCCAAAGCCAGCGATGAGAACGGCTCCGTCTCGTTTTGTAACTGTGAATATCCTGTTGGGATGCGATGGAGACATACAACAAAAAAAGCAGTAAAATGTAAATGTGGAGAAGATGCCTCTTCGAGGCTGGACTGGACATGGGACGCAGAGTCCACGTCGGAAACCGTAGTATCGGGTAAGAAAGTAATATTCCACCCTGTCTACAGCCAAGGTACTTCGGTAGTACGGGGCAACGAACCGCTAATGCGAGGACGACACCATTATTGGGAAATTAAAATCCTATCAACGCTTTCCGGAACGGACATTGTAAGTAACGATCGTCACGACATCATAGCCAATCTAACTTCTCGATTTTTTATTGTTAAAAAGTCAACTTATTCCAACTTAACGATTAATCTGGAATGCAAAACTCCTCACGTACCGCTCCGCAACTCTGTGCCAATTGCGAGAAAAAGGTGCCCGGTGGACATTCTCTCGTAATCATGTTACCTCCGATGCATTCGTAGTGACGCCGACAGCTAAAGGGGAACTCCGAAAGTGGGGGCCGCAGTAAAATACCATTGATTAGCCCTACGCAAATATTGATGGATTCGGTTGGATCGCACGCATTCACACAGCGTTGTGCTCGTTGACTAAAAAAGCGTCCCATGGGACAACGCCATTCGTGTTCGGTGCCATGGTGGCATGAAATGTACTCATTGCAGATCTCTGGCAACGGGAATCTTATTCTCATCCCTGCTGGTATGCCGTCGCAGAAAAATGCACTCACGGAGGACACTAGAATGCATATCAAGGTGAAACTCAACACGAGACCTGGAATTGCATTCGACGGTCAGTTTTCTATTTTTAAACCAATTCAGCTTAGTTGCGAGACATACCTTTCATTGCTGCTCACTACGCAAAACTCTACCGAAAACTAACCTCCGCTGACGTTTAGCAAGCCAAATTGAATGAGCCACCACGTTCAATTATCGTCTAGACTTTATCGAGCGCGTGTTCGGTTTATTTCGTTGATTTTATCGCTCAGGCTGATGCCATGTACATAATCTTGGTGAGCAGGAACCGCACGATATAAAAGGACTACTCCAGACGGCGAGGGTATTAACGTGATAAAGATAATTTATTGACCCTGTTTTTAAGTTCCACATGTATATTTATATTCCTTACATGTCAAGTCGAAATGTTCGGCAAAAAATACAATCTGATAAGAAGTTCGTTTAAAAAATTGAACGATGTAATTTTGTCCAAAGAACAGGCTAATTTGAATAACATAGACTCAGTTCAGCAACACATGGCGGAATATGTAAAGATTTATATCGTGATCTTGACATTTTTGTTTATAAATATTGCTTTTCGTACTGTAAATAGTTTTTTTAAATAGTAGGCAGATTTTTTAAATATAAAAATATACATTGGTCGCGTATAGAATACACTTTGATTAAATTTTATTGGCAATATTTATACGTTGTACTTAAAAATTGCTTCAATGCAATATTTTACCAAAAATATTTTAATTGAAATTGTCATCTTTGCAAGCTAACACATTTTACTGTTCCATATAACGTTTTTTGTAATGTTAGAAACATGTATATTAATATGCTTATTTTAGTAAATTCACATTAACATTCTGCTGGATCGAAACCACAGGCCTGACGAATCTGCGAAAAAAGGAATCCCTGTGGGCAGAAGTTAGCGATCATCAACCCTCCAAAACACGTGTAGTATTTTTGACAGTTCGGAGTCTCCGTCGGTGGCACCCGTATAAATACTCCATCCGGAACGCCCGCGCACCATAGATCTGCAAAAAACAATGAAACAAATAAGTACAAATCACGGCGAGTTGCTTTTGGCTGACTTTGGACTGCGTAGTCCTGGTTAATTACCTGGTTGCGTAGGACACGCGGCTTCACATTGCTGATTACGAGGGTTGAAAAATTCACCCGGCGGACAATACCACTCATGATCGGTTTCGTGCTGGCAAGCGTAGTATCGGTTGCACTCTTGTGGACTGTACATCAGTAAGGTTCCTCCTGGAATTCCATCGCAACGTGCTGCCGTCGCGCCATGAAACTGCATCAACGCAGCACAGATTGCGAATACGATGCAAAGACAAGATTTCATGTTTGCTTCCGTTCAGCAGGAGAGTTTTGAGAAAATCTACCAGTGACTGTTTCACTCGAAACACTGCGCGTAAATGATAACAGTTCAAATCGATAGCGTGCTTTCATGAGAATTTGGCCGTTATGTTGGTGTAACGTAAACACGCGCTGATATCCGGTCGAGACATTTATCGGGAGTCGGCGATTACAATCTGTCGTCGTCTGCTGCTAGCTAATCGTTTTATTGGCTTCACGTTCGAAACCGAGATTTTAGTGTATTTTGAAGTAGTAGCGACATTTTCTTATCACCTTACCGGTTTTGCGATTCTTCTACACTACGTCATCCTAAGGGATAAAAAGTGTGAACAATATTTTAACTATAAAGCATTTAGTATATTTGATAAGCCTGTGAATAAAAACCATTGCTTTGACGGGTTTCTTTCAGATGTTTGGCATCGGCACTGATAAGGTGGATCTACGACGACATCGATTTGCGTTCGCTAGCGTGCTCGGGCTAGACGATCAATCGTGGGGTTACTCCTACCGCGGTCTGGCGCAGCACAATGGTCAGCTGAAATATTACGGCAAGAAGTTCAGCCAAGGCCGCATCATCGGCATCTACGTAGATATGCATCGCGGCACGCTCGAGTTCTTCCTTAATCGGCGCTCCCTCGGCCGAGCCTACACGGGCATTCCTCGAGAGGACGGGGTCAAAATATTTCCTATGATTTCCTCCACGTCTGCTAAATCGTCCATCAAGCTGATAAATGCCGCGTCATTTGAAGACAGCTTACGGTTCAGCTGTATGAAGGTGATCTGCAAGTATCCGAAGCTTCTCGAACAGGTGAACGGGATACCCGGGTTACGGCAAACCGTGCAGGAGCTGTGGTTTTTGCAGTTCAAAGACCCGAAACGGCCTGGAGAGTTTGCACAAAATAACTTACATTTGGCCGATGAAGCGGTACTTTGCGGCAAGAAATTAAAGCTCCTTGGGGACACCACTGTAACCGCTGAACAATCAGAGATAAACACAGAGGCAGAAATTTATGATAATTTACTGAAAAAAGAGGACGTCGGTGGTGAAACAGAAAAGCCCTCACGTGGAAACGGTACCAGTGAATCGAATAGTGATAATGATGACCTGTCTGTGATGATTTCCAGAGAATTTTTCTGCAATCATTAGGTTATTTAACTATACCAGTGTTCCCAAAGCATTTATTCACAGTCGAAAATGGACATCGTAACTTATGAGAAACATCCCTCTCTATTATCATTTCTCATCAATCCGACTTTTATTTCTTTATTTGTTTTTGAGTGAAAACCTTCCACGTAAAGGTATTTTACTGTTTACCTTAACTAGATTCGACCTTAACATAATGTAGTAGTGCATTCTACTTTTGCCATAAAAAATCTGAGGCTACATTTTTCCAACCAGATTGAAGTTATTTTTTTACTGAAATTGAATTTGAATTTTCTGTACTTTAGTAATCATACAAGAAATGTTGAAGAATCATACAAGAAATTTGCCTTTTTTCATACTTTCGGTAAAAGAGTAAATGGGGCCCCGGCCGCCATGTTTTCGATCGTGGCTACACCTCTTGTTGACGTTTAAACTGAATGTATGCAATTGGTGATACATTAATTCGTTAAATTCAACCTACGAGTATTTGAAACGTAGTTTATATCGTTAATTTTGGCTACGCAATCAACCTAGGGGTGCGGCTTATTTCTCAAAACTATAACAAACTCTCTTTTTCGGTAGACCTAGCGCAGTCCGCTCGCTGCGCTCGCTGCGGGCGCGCCGCCGTTTCCAAATCATTTCTGCGGCTAAATTCGTTGTTTCATGCTGTCCATCATGAGTGGTATAGTTTACTTACTAGTAACTTAACATGAAAAAGTATATTAACCCGCATTCAACCCCCACTGCGTGATTAGTTTAAACCGTTATGTTCTTTTAAGCGAACAGTTAACGATCAAATATTCGAAAAGAATGCATGCGTCGCGCTTTGCATAGCTTCAGGCGCTTAATGTGAACCAGTAGGAAGAGGAGAATCTAGCCCGGGGCCTCATTTACTCTTTTACCATACTTTCAATAAAAAAAACCTCGTATATAAACAACAAGTTAAAACATATTCTTACGGGACTATTACATAATTCACATTTTTTTACGTTTTATTACTGATTCCAAAAATGGAATATAGCAAAGCCAAATCACAAACCCAGCATCTCAAATTATGGACTACCTTCAATTGCGCGGAGTTTGTATAGCACAAGGAAAAGCTTTAAATGTTATTTTTGCAATAATAAACATAAGGGACTAAAAGGGACGGAAAAGAACCAGATTTGAACTCCCGAATCATTTAGTAAATCGTCAGTCCTTTGAAACCCGAATGTAGTAAACACCATGTATTATGTGTCGCATACGCGTAGGCGTATCAATGTGCAGCTATAATACATCCGGTAAAAGAGTAAATAAGGCCCCGGGTTAGATTCTCCTCTTCCTACTGGTTCACATTTAGCGCCTGAAGCTATGCAAAGCGCAAAGTATCCATTCTCTTCGAATATTTTATCGCTAACGGTTCGCTTAAAAGAACATAACGGTTTAAACTAATCACGTAGTGAAGGTTGAATGAAGTTTAACATACTACTTACATGTTAAGTTACTTTGTAAACTATACCACACATGATGGACAGGATGAAACAATGAGTTTAGCTAAAGAAATGAATTTGAAACGGCGGCGCACCCGCAGCGAGCGCACCGAGCAGACTGCGCTAGGACTTTTGTAAAATAAGGGGGGCCCGTAGGCCCACACATTCCGCAATGCTAGTTTGATTGCATAGACGAATATTAACGGTCCACACAATACTCCCCGGTTGACAGAAATTGACATTGTTGCTGGTACTATGTAGTTCCAGCAAGAGTCCCAGCAATCTGCCATGGAAAAACTTGCTGGTACTACATGACAGCTGCAAAAAATTTGAATTTTTGTCAACCGGGTCGGTTCAAATACTCGTAGTTCGAAATTAACGAATTAATGTATCATACATTCAGATATCAGATTCAGATATATCAGCTAAAAAACGAAGGCAGGGACCTCGTTTACTCTTTTACCATTTTATATATTGTTCGAATAGTATTTTTGGTAAAATCCCAAATGAAGCCCCCCCTGCCGAAATCGCTGTCGTGGCTACACCATTTGTGAGCGGATGTACCTAAAAGGTATGCAATGGGCGAAACAAATGCCGTTGTGTGAACCGTTTGCATTGAATGTCTAGTTAAATTCAAGATTTTGGTTATACTGAAAAGGATGTACAACATGAACTCCCTCATGCATTACTTGCATGAGTTTATGAAAATTCGGCTACGCAATCAACCTAGGGGTGTGGTATGAGGGGGGCCCACGGGCCCCAACTTATTGGTTCAGTCCAACTTATTGGTTTATGATGTCCATCTTGCTCAGTTTAACCGATTAGTTCAAATCATTACAGCTTCTAACGGAAAATCAACGGTTCAAATATTCAAACTGAATTGATGTGCCACCTATTGCATAACTTTCAGGCGCAAACGTGGAACAAATGACGACGATGCGGAGCCGGGGGGGCTTCATTTGGGATTTTACCGTATTTTTTTATCTTATCTTTCAAGCATTGCTTCGTCCGTAGAAATCCAGATAAGTTCATAGTTTGAACTGTATATTACAGGGTTCATAATTCAACGGCCCGGAACAGTTTGAACCGGTGGGTTCAGATTCATAACACCTCTACTCTACTTACATAACAAATGTCATTCAGCCAGGTCCTTTGAGAAGATCAAAGTTTTCACGAAACAGTTTCGCGATTGCACTCCAGTGAAATCATATTCTAAGATCGCGGTGCATTAAGCGACTGCTTCAGAATGGCATCGTTGGTGAACAGTGTTCGCGGTTTGACTTGCCGAAATGCGCCTCTGCTCCGTTGCATGGTTTTGCGTTCGGTATCGTCGGCCACGGTAACCCGGAGGGACCAATGTAATCAGAAGTTTCTGACAGCCGCTGCCGGAGCCTCGAACTCTGCGCTGCTGTCCCCGTTTGAGGTTAGAAACCCTGCGTCTTGTTGTTCCGCTCGTCCGAAGTAATAGCACTATTTATGTAACACCCTTTTCCGATGCTCGTTTGTCCCAGCTAAAAGTATGGACCTGGCATAGATCTTTCGCATCGAAGCCGAACGTAGATGATATTAAGCAGCGAGTGCTGAAAGTTGTTGGCGCATACGACAAAGTTTCCTCTGATAAGGTGCGGAATGAAAGTGATTTGATTGGTTTTGTTTTCTTTTTTCTCGCCCTCGCCCAATCTTTTCCCAATCCTTAGCAAAACGGTCGATGGCAACTAGAGATAGTACGAAAGTACAGCGCCAAGGAACCGCTTACGCTTCAACTGATCAAAGAGCGTGTCCTGCTCGTACTAAAGCTGTACGACAAAGTAAACCCAGAAAAGGTACGTTCATTAGCACGGTTTCTTGAGTTCTTTCTAAACAAAAAAACCTTTTGTATTGGTGCCAAATATCTCGTTGCCTGAAACTGTTTATGCCCATTGCTTGCTTGGTCACTGATTGCGGCGAACTAGTTTTGTTTTTCACATCAACTATACCTCTCCTTGCTTGTGTCTTACAGCTTTCTTTGGAATCGCACTTTATCAACGATCTTGGACTGGATTCGCTGGACCACGTTGAGGTGATAATGGCGATGGAGGATGAATTCGGTATGATACGAATCAGCTTATCTACCCAGCGGCCAGATTGTTAATCGCATATATTTTGCTTGTAGGCTTCGAAATTCCCGATGGAGACGCAGAAAAGCTATTTAGACCTGCCGATATCGTTCAGTACATCGCTGACAAGGAAGATATCTATGAATAAGTTTTTAATGGGAGAGTGCCCAAATGTAAAGATTCTGAATCGGGCGCTGACTGCAAATGCTGTAGAACCTAGTTTGATTAATTAAAAGATTGGATGATACAGATACAACGCTATCCTTGCTGCTGGATGGTAAACATGAAAATGGACACACACATGGATCGACGTGGAATGGTTTAACAATATTTGAAAAATATTTCATAGCACGGCTACTCTATGTTGTTGAACGGCAGAATAGAACAACAGCCACGATGAAAATAAATGTATCTGCTATTCGTCGCTCCTGTTAAAATCGGTGTTGTCTTCTTTCTCGGCATGGTCGTAAACTGTTCGTAGACAATTGTACAATTAAACGGCGAGCAGAATATTTGCAGTCATAAACCGAAAAAATGGTTATTATTTCGATTTAAATTTGATATCACTCAAATTGATTAATAAACATATTTGCCCGTAGTGAAAAAACGTCTTGCGCCTCCAAGCGACTTAAACCGGTACAAAATCTGTGGTGTGATTTTAATAATCACAAATAATCTGGCAACACGGAATGCGCTGTTCCAGTGATGTAGCATTTTAGCTAGTGATCATTCACCTAAAACTGATGATAAATGGTTCGGAACTACCAACCTCCGCAGCAAGACTCACTCTTGTTTGCACAATTTTTTAGATAAATTTAGTCGCTCTCAAGCATTATTTAAATCAATTTTTGATATTTCATAACTTGTGAAGCGTTTGCTTATGCAACTTTCACAGTTAAAACACAAACACCGGAAAACTATACACAAATGTGTATAATTCTCTTAGAAAGAGCAGAACGAACCTGCTAGGTTCAATGCGAACATACCACGCTATCTGTTTTTTGGCTATGTTGCAGACGCGAACGAAGCTCGATGAAAGAATAATTTTCTGAGATGCTTTGAATTAAAAAGTTGCATAAATCATTCAAATAGTGCACTAAACAGTGTCTACCGGCAACGGCTGGCTTCCGAGGTGCGGGTGGAATTGTTTTTATCCGCATTGGAGTGTCTGTGCTGTGGCCAAAGCGCGTTGTTTGCGGTCGGCGTTGCAAACGCTACACAATCACACTCAACTGGCAGCCATTTTCTAGTGCAAAGACAAGCGACAGTGAAAATTTTCTTTCAGAGGGCTAGTTGATCCGTTTCGCTCTGAAAAAAAATCGGTTAGCGATACGAGTGTCAAGTGGGCTCAGAAAAAGTGTGTTGGTGTGAATTTTGGACGAAAAAAGATAATAGATGGCTAGCCCGACTCCACAAAACAGTCCGATGCCTCCGCCTCAAGCACCTAGCCCTATGGGACCTCCTTCCCAAAGCCCTGCACCGTCACCTTCTCCACATAGCCCGTACCAGCAGCAACCTCCGCCTCCACATGCTGGACAAGGTCAAGGCCCATCACACATGCCCACCCCGGGCCATCATGTACCTCCGCAGCCAGGGCCTCCGCCAGGATCGCATATGCCCATGCAAGTGCCACCTTCACCTCACGGTGGGCCACCGCCAAATCCACACGGAGTGCCACCGCCACAGCATCCATCGCATATGAATGGCCCACCTTCGGGGCCTCAGGGTGGTCCAGGACATGGTCCCGCTGGCCCTCCACACCATATGCCTCCAACAGGACCACAGCACATGCCGCAACATCCGCCACATCCTGGAATGGGTCATTCGGTTCCTCCACATCCAGGAATGACGGGACACCCCGGTCAGGGACCTCCTCTACCACCAGGAATGGTACCCGGTGGTTATCCCGGTCATTCAATGCCTCCGAATGCGGTAGGTTTTATTTTGTTAACAGTTCGAATTCAAAAGAATTAATAACTGAGAGGGAAACGTATTTGAAAACTGGTTATCGTTTATTTTACGCATACTATGGCCGGTGTAGGCCGGAATGATGGTTATGTCAGTTGAAGTTCGAAGGCACTAGGTTTGCTTTTGTTCAGCCAAATCAAGATCAACCTCTCTTATAATCTTTAACAATGTAGTAGCCAGTGCGTCGCTGCACGCAGCAATAATATCCGGCTTCATAATATCGTACGCCCCACCGGTAATGCTGGTTACCGTTCCTCCCGCTTCCGTTATCAACAACGCACCCGCTGCGATGTCCCAGGGTTTCAGGAACTGAATACTATACGCATCGATTTGGCCGCTTGCAATATATGCCAATGAAAGAGCAGCCGAACCAAATGCTCTTAGTCCCAGGCATTTTTCAATGAATCGTTTTCCGCGCTCGAACAAAGCCGCCCGTATAGGTTGGTAGCTGCCAATGGAAAATTCATGACCTACCAGGGCGTCTTTCAGCTAAAATGAAAACAAAATGTCTGATAACAACATGAATTTTGCGACAACCACTCACTTTCGCTTACCAGTTCGGTTGTACGGGCCTTTATTGGTGCTCCATTAAGGAATGCTCCCTGGCCTTTAATGGCAGTGTAAAGCTCATTATTCGAAGGATTGGAGATGATACCGATTACAAGCTGACCGTCCACAGCCAACGCAATCGAGATGCAAGTAAATTGTATCCCCCGAACGAAGTTAACCGTACCGTCGATAGGATCGATGATCCAAGTAGGTTCCGAACCGAGTGTCAACTTTTCTCCGGATGCTGCCGAGGATTCCTCCGCACAAAACTTATGATGCGGAAACCGGGCCCTTATGCCGGCTAGCAGAACGTCTTCCACCCGTTGGTCGTATTCGGTCACCAAATCCCAATGTTTGCCTTTTACGTCGACGCGCTTGGAGGCGGTCCGATAGCCTTCCAGTACAATTTCGTTGCACTGCTTTACTAATTTGACTGCCAGCTCGAAGGCCTCCAGTATTTCACCATCGTTGCTCATGTTAGGTGTACTTTAGTTACTTGGTAAAGTGGGACGCTTAGTTTTTCCTGACTTCGTTGATGGAAGATCTGAACAATCTGAACCTGCGGTGTGACATTTGCCTCCGCCGAGTCACTGTCAAATGACAGATTACTAGAGAGAAATAATTACGTTGCTGTCGTGCGATAGTGGTGGTGTGTTAGTATGAAGATAACCCGTGTAAATAGGCTGAAGGTTGTGTGATGAACTGATTCTATTCAGTGCTTCGCTATTTACACTGAGCGCTAATTTAGAGATGTACAGTCGAACTGGCCAACTAATCTTATTTTGCGTTGAAATTCTTTTTCTTTCACCCAAAAATCCACATATGTAGCCTGTTCATATATAAATCTAACGAATTTCACATTAAACATTTTATTGTTATTTAAAAAAATTGAATAATGAAAATTTTAATTGATGAATCGATTATTTGAATATAGACTTTATCCAATTAAAGTCGTAGTAGCCAATTTCTTTTCTGCCGAAAAACTGAAACAATTGATAATAACCAGTTGGTTTTTTGCTCCCATTCCCATTTTCAGGGTCCGCCGCCACCAGTACCAATGCAACCGGGTGGTGGCCCGGGTCCAGGACCGAACTTACCTCCAGGAACTTCAAGTCCAGGGATGATGCCCGGAACTGCTCCTCCGCCGCCACCACCAGGGCAGGAGAATTTAAATGCGCTGCAGCGTGCGATCGATTCGATGGAAGAGAAAGGCCTCCAGGAAGATCCACGCTATTCACAACTATTAGCCCTGCGCGCCAATTCTAAGCAGCAAAATCTAAACGCCCCACAACTCCATCAGCTGCGCGGACAAATCATGGCCTACCGTTTGCTCACCCGTCATCAACCGATCAGTAAGCAGCTTGCATCACAAATTTTAGCCCAGCGCCCCGATGGAACACCACCGCAGTGTCCTACACCTCCGGCCAGTGGATACCCCAATGCTCCCGGTGGACCATCACCGCAGCCGGGCATGCCACCGCAGGGAGCACCACAACAGCCACCGCCGGGCCAGCAACAGCCGGGTGGTCCGCAGCAGCACCAGCAAGGGCCTCCTCAAGGTTCAAACCAACCCGGAGGCTTGCCACAACCGTGTGCACCACCGGGTAAACAACCCCCGGGAGGGGGTCCACCTGATGCGATGGGTGGTCCAAACAAGCCTCCGATAGGTAGCGGCGGAATGCCACCAAATCAAAGCCCAATGCCTGGCATGGCAATGGGTGGACCACCGCAAATAGCCCAACATAGTCAACATCATGCGCAGCAGCAGCAGTCACAGGTGCAACAGCAGCAGCAACAACAGCAACAACCACATCCACCGCAGTCACACCAGCATGCGCAACAGCAAATTCCTCCGACCAGTGGACAACCGGTGCGCCCGAGCTCGCAAGGCCCAGCTGGGGGACCCGGACCACGGCCAGCTGCACCGGCACCGACAATGCAACCGATGTCAAAACAAAATCGCGTCACAACCGTCGCTAAACCAGCCGGACTCGATCCGATAACGATTCTGCAGGAGCGCGAGAACCGTGTTGCCGCAAGGATCGCGCTTCGCTTAGAGGAACTGAGCAACTTACCAGCCTCCATGCCGGAGGACTTGCGTATCCATGCGCAGATTGAGCTGCGTGCTTTGCGTGTCCTCAATTTCCAGCGCCAATTGCGCAGCGAAATCGTCCAGTGCACCAGGCGCGATACGACGCTGGAGACGGCGGTCAACGTGAAGGCATACAAGCGCACGAAGCGACAAGGTTTGCGTGAAGCGCGTGCGACGGAGAAGCTGGAGAAGCAACAGAAACTGGAGGCCGAGCGCAAACGACGCCAGAAGCACCAGGAGTTCCTGGCCTCGGTGTTGCAGCACGGTAAAGACTTTAAGGAGTACCACCGAAACAACATCGCCAAGCTCGGCCGGCTGAATAAGGCCGTCATGAACTACCATGCAAACGCGGAACGTGAGCAGAAGAAGGAACAGGAGCGCATCGAGAAGGAACGTATGCGCAGGTTGATGGCGGAGGACGAGGAAGGCTACAGGAAGCTTATCGATCAGAAGAAAGATAAGCGGTTGGCGTTCCTGCTGTCGCAGACTGACGAATACATCTGCAATCTTACGGAGATGGTCAAACAGCACAAGGTGGACCAGAAGAAGAAACAGGACGACGAGATTCAGCGTAAGAAGCGTCTCAAGCGGCACATTCTGGAGAGCGGCGACATCGAGCACCTTGATGAGCATTGTGAGGCGTCCGATTGTCGGGTGACGGTGATGGAGACGGCCACCGGGAAGATCATCTCTGGCGACGAGGCACCGTTCCTGCGCGACCTTTCCGGTTGGCTGCAGTTGCATCCAGGCTGGGAGTACGTCATATCCGATGGTGAAGCGGACGACGATGAGGAAGAGTCGGAAGGTAAGAAGCGTACCGAGGAGGAACTGAACGACGAGGCCAAGACGAAGGAAGTCATTCAAAAGGCGAAGGTTGAGGACGACGAGTACAAGACGGAGGAGCAGACGTACTACAGCATCGCTCATACGGTACACGAGAAGGTAACGGAGCAAGCATCGATACTGGTGAACGGAAAGCTGAAGGAGTATCAGATCAAGGGTCTCGAGTGGCTGGTATCGCTGTTTAACAACAATCTGAACGGCATCCTGGCGGACGAGATGGGTCTGGGCAAGACGATTCAAACGATCGCGCTCGTTACGTACTTGATGGAGAAGAAGAAAAACAACGGTCCGTATCTGGTGATCGTACCGCTATCGACCCTCTCCAACTGGGTACTGGAGTTCGAGAAGTGGGCACCGGCTGTCGGTGTCGTCGCGTACAAGGGTTCACCGGCCGGACGCCGAGCAGTGCAGAATCAGATGAAGGCGACCAAGTTCAACGTGCTGCTTACGACGTACGAGTACGTGATCAAGGATAAAGCGGTGCTGGCGAAGATCTCGTGGAAGTACATGATCATCGACGAGGGTCACCGAATGAAGAATCATCACTGCAAGCTAACGCAGGTACTGAATACGCACTACAACGCTCCACATCGGTTGCTGCTGACGGGAACGCCGTTGCAGAATAAACTGCCCGAGCTGTGGGCGCTGCTGAACTTCCTGCTACCGTCAATCTTCAAATCGTGCTCCACGTTCGAACAGTGGTTCAATGCCCCGTTCGCAACGACTGGCGAGAAGGTGGAGTTGAACGAAGAAGAGACCATTCTCATCATCCGCCGTCTGCACAAAGTGCTGCGACCGTTCTTGTTGCGCCGCCTGAAAAAGGAGGTAGAGTCGCAGCTGCCGGATAAGGTCGAGTACATCATCAAGTGCGACATGTCCGGGCTGCAGCGCGTCCTATACAAGCACATGCAGAGCAAGGGTGTCCTGCTGACCGACGGCTCCGAGAAAGGCAATAAGGGCAAGGGTGGCGCGAAGGCACTCATGAACACAATCGTTCAGCTGCGCAAGCTATGCAACCATCCGTTCATGTTCCAGCACATCGAGGAAAAGTATTGCGATCATATTGGCGTGCAGGGTACGGTTACGGGGCCAGATCTGTACCGTACGTCTGGAAAGTTTGAGCTGCTCGATCGTATCCTGCCGAAGCTCAAGGCTACCGGTCATCGTGTGCTGCTCTTCTGTCAGATGACACAGTGCATGACGATCATTGAGGACTATCTGTCCTGGCGTGGCTTCGGTTACCTCCGACTGGACGGTACGACCAAGTCCGAGGAGCGTGGCGATCTGTTGAAAAAGTTCAACTCTAAAAACTCCGACTATTTCCTTTTCCTGCTATCGACCCGCGCCGGTGGCCTTGGACTGAACCTGCAGACGGCCGACACGGTCGTCATCTTCGACTCCGATTGGAATCCACATCAGGATCTGCAGGCACAGGATCGTGCCCATCGTATCGGACAGCGGAACGAGGTGCGTGTGCTGCGGCTCATGACGGTGAACTCGGTCGAGGAGCGTATACTGGCGGCGGCCCGCTACAAGCTCAACATGGACGAAAAGGTCATCCAGGCCGGTATGTTCGATCAGAAGTCGACCGGTAGCGAGCGACAGCAGTTCCTCCAAAGCATCCTGCATCAGGACGAGATGGACGAGGAGGAGGAAAACGAGGTGCCGGACGATGAGATGATCAATCTGATGATCGCGCGTACCGACGACGAGCTGGAGCTGTTCAAAAAGATGGATACCGAGCGGAAGGCGGAAGAAGTGAAGCCCCGGCTATTGGACGAAGGTGAGCTGCCCGACTGGCTGGTGAAGGAGGACGAGGAGGTAGACCGGTGGGACTACGAGGAAGAAACGTCCATCCTGGGACGGGGCTCGAGGCAGCGCAAGGAAGTCGACTACACCGACAGCCTCACCGAGAAGGAGTGGCTGAAGGCCATCGACGATGGGGCCGATTTTGACGAGGAGCTGGAGGAGGAAGAACGCGAAAAGAAACGCAAGGGTCGCAAGCGGAAAGGCCGAGGGCGGGATGATTCGGACGATGAGAGCATCATCTCGACGATGACGAAACGCAAAAAGGGCACCACCGATCCGAAGATCAAGAAACAGATGAAAAAGGTACTGAAGGCCGTGATCAAGTACACGGACGCTGATGGGCGCGTGTTGAGTAAACCGTTCCTCAAGCTGCCGTCACGGCGCGACCTGCCAGATTACTACGAGGTGATTAAGAAGCCGATCGACATCAAGAAAATCTTGGCCCGCATCGACGAGGCGAAGTACGTGGACTTTGCCGACTTGGAAAATGATTTCTTCCTGCTGTGTCAGAACGCGCAGACGTACAACGAGGAGGCGTCTCTCATCTATGAGGACAGTCTCGAGCTGCAGTCGGTGTTTTCGAATGCCAAGGCTAAAATTATAGACAACCACGAAGAAGAAGAGTCAAACGAAGAAGGTGAGTAGTCACAATGGGTGCTATTACTTATTTTGGTTTATTTTGCAATGTCCTCTTCATTAATTATTGTACTTAGGAATGTGATCTTAATTTATCAAATGTTTCTATATGTGGTGCGAACCCAAGCTGGATGAAATAGTCCGCTGAGCCGTGTTGTCCCTAGCAACATTATCCCTTTCTCCGATTTGTGTTTTAATTTAAGAACTGACAACAAACTCTACAACTCCCCATCGATTCTAATTGATTTTATTCGTGCCTTTTTGTTTTAGCAGAGGAAGAAGAATCCGACGAAGAAGGTGGTAGTGTAAAAATGAAGCTGAAACTATCAAAAGGATCTACTTCATCGACCTCGTCAGCGAAGAAGGCAACGCCTGCGCGAAGGAAACGTTCGCAGAAAAAGTATACCATCTCAGATGACGACGATGATATCGATTAAATGTGAAAACATGGCGTGATTGGGGCAAAGGCTCCAAGACCTCACGCGGTTACTATTTGTAGGAAGAGGGTAATAGTTAGTTTTACGCAGCAAACGCAAACTCGCCGCTGGAGAACGTGTTGCAATGTTTACTACGTTTAAGTACACGATAAAGTAATCTTAAAAATTCGACTCAAATGGCAAATGGCAAAACCAAGGTGTAACACCCTATAAAGCTTCTTTATTTAAAGAGATATATACAGCATTTGATGATTGTGTGTTTGGATTTGCGTGCGCTAGGGCTTTTACCGATATAACATAGTGCTAGAGGGCACCAGTAATTGAAACTCGACACAAGCTACATACTTTCAGATTCTCCAGGGTAGGCGTAGATCTTGTTCCTGCAATCCTTCGTCCTTTCAACACGTGTTACAACGAGTAATATCGTTTATAAGGAAGCAGGTTCATAATCTTCATGTGCATCAGCGACATTGTGTCATGCCGTATTTTATTATTTTATTATAAACTCTCATTAACTGGTCTACGTAGTAATTAAATGTAATGTAATAATACACTATGTTGTCGCCTTAAATTTTCTATAAGTGTCCGAAAATAATGAATGTTGAAAGAACACGTGAAAGTACTAAACAAAGGTCGAATATAGCGACCAACGACAAGATCTATTTAAGCTTCCTTACCCAACTTTATAAGCCGTGCACTTGTATTGGTTTCCTGCTTCGGAATCATTCTTGGTCCATCAATACAAGGGTCGATTATTGATTTAATTTGTTTTAATTGTTTATTGTTTATTGAACTTACTTATCAAGCACTATTAATATGTAATTAATGTAAATTGATTAATTTGCCATATTACATAGTGAAATTAATTGCCCATATTACATAGTTTTAGTATCAGGACTTCCGACAAAATTTGGTCAATAGTTGAACAACCAAAAATGGTAAACATTGAAATTCTGAATCGAACCCAAAGAACCCCACTTTGGAAAGATTGATATGCTTATGCTCCAAAAATACATTAAAACTAACCTACCTAAACATCCATTGCATCGAATCGTTAAACTGTTCAAATTACCGATTATGCAGATCTACCATTGTGGCATTTGCTTAGTTGTCAAATCGGGCATTTAAAGACCGCCAAAATAGTGCGCATAACTACATACCATTGTTGAACATTTAGCAAACTACAGGATAGAAGTAAAGATTTAATCAAAAATCAATTGAAACTGAATCTGAAGCAATGGCCAGCAACACAGTTAACGAACCGAAATTTAGGAACATTGAATTAAAAGCAAAGCTTGATGGTCCTGACGGTTACCAGCGTCGTGTTGCAATTGCAAAAGAACTCACCAATTCTGAAGGCACCGTAATTCACCAGAACGATGTGTTTTTCGTCACTTCTGTCGGGCGACTTAAGCTCCGCTATTTAACGGTAAGAATATTCGGTAAAATCCCCTACACACGTCCGTTTGATGAAATTTTCGTTTCTTTTGTTGCAGCATAAGAAGTCGGAGCTGATCAGCTACTCCCGGCCCGACGTCCCCGGACCAAAACTCTCAGAGTATTCCAAAATGGACATTGATGAACCCCACTGCCTGGAGGAAATTCTTGCGGAAACCATCGGTGTACGAGGAAGAGTTGTGAAGAGACGGCTACTGTTCCTATACGGCCAAACGAGAGTGCATTTAGATGAGGTGGAACAATTAGGCAACTACCTAGAGTTCGAGGTGGTTTTAAAGCCCAATCAAACTATTGAGGAGGGTCAAGCGATAGTGGAAGATTTGAAACGTACGTTCGAGTTAGATGATCATCAACTGATAACTGGGGCTTACATAGACCATATAGAAAAGAATAAAGTTGATTCATAGGATATCCCAGTGATTTTACATGTATACTTAATCATTTCTTTCCAATGAAACGAAAATAAACGCTTTACAAAATACGATTTCCTGCAGTTTGTCTAAAAAATCATCCTAGACCTATTTATCAGTATTAGTAAGTAGTAACTTAGTTTGTGCCTTGAGATAATTGCTAAAAATATAGTTAAATAAACTATACCTCTGTAGCCTTGTTCAAAAGAAACTATTCGACTCACCCTTGAATTATTAATCTTGTTGAAAAAGATTTTATAGAAATTGAGCGAAAACAACCCTCACGACTTGCACGAAGTTGATAATATATAAATATGGAATGTTTCTATGGACATTTTCTAAAAAAAGTGTAAAATACAATGTTTAAATGCCATTTTTTAGCTTTGAGTATCGCGTTCCAATGTTAAGAATTGAGGGAGTATATGTGGGTGCAAGTAGAAATGTACATCACTGGGTTTCCCATATCAAAACAAAGCATCACAGCTTGTGTCAACCTACGTTTCTGGTTCAATTTGTTATCGCTTCACGTCTCTTTTTTTCTGATGCTGGGAGAATTTCATTAGCCATCGTCAACTATCAAACTTAATAAAGTTTAGTTAAGAGTAAAGTAAAGTTTGCATATTCAGCCGAGCCATGGAATGCATGCGGTCACTTTGGAACTATGCGTCTAGGTGCTTCTCTTGTCAGGAAGACTCATCCGGGCAGGTTAGTGATGTTGGCAAAAAATGAATATTTTAGGAAACCCCTGTCTTTAACCATCAATCCATTTGCATCAGGGCAATGAAGCAAACGAGCGAACGCATCTTTTGGCTGATCCTGTAAGCAATAGTCCGGCTGTGCGTCGTACGGATAGCGAAACAATTACTGGCCAGGAGTATACAAATTCCGTGCCCAAGAAAGATGAACAGTCTGCTCTGGCTAAAATACTACAAGAAACATCGGAGTAATGAATGAGTTAAAAGTTTTGTTTTATTGTTGAAGAAAATAATTATATTGTTTATTTTAGAAACATAATTGACGTTGCCGCTATGGATACACAAAAGCTAGAAGCTAGTGAATATAATGATCGAATCAAAATATACACACAAAGGCTGCAACAACAGTGGAGCAATGTTAACCATCCGAATCAGGTGGATAACGCAAGCTTGCTGAAGGATATACCAAACCCTGAACCAGTTCTAGCCTCTGCACCAATTGCGCCCGATGATTTGAGTATGGTAAGTTACGATATGTATGGAAAGACGTAGGGTTCTTTTTTTATAAACTGATACTTATAACTGTTTGTTTCAGATCAAAACGATGGTCCATAAATCGCGTTGTGCCGTCTCAGAGATAAAAGTTACCCACACTGAAAACCTTGTTGTGCCTTTTAGGATTCCATAATATTACGCAGTCAGAAGAAACCTGTAAAATATTGCACACTATATTGATTTTCTCTTACCAGCTCATCGGTTGATCGGCATTGGACCGGTCAATGTGTATATACATATTTCTATACGTATATATATGATGAATTTATGAAATCCATCGCATTGAATAATCAGCTTTTTTGTTGTACTAAATATATACTTATGCGTTGCGAAAAAATCGACAGCTACTGCTAATAACAAACTATTCGATAAGCACCATACTTATGCCGGATGCCATACCAGGCGCTTCTGAAAGCATATATATTAAAAAAGAGCAATTATGCATTAAGATGTACTGCATACGTGCCGAAATATGTATTAAAAATTACTATTGTTTTTTCAAGTTTATACAATTGATCAGGCAAGAGCATTAGAATTTGTGGGTAAGTATGCGCAAGTAGTTTAACATAATCATCGGAAATAGATATACGTGATGAGCTACACAATTAATTTGTTCTAGATCCGACGAATATTTTCCTCACGACCAAGCTCAATTTTAAGTGAAATAAGGTGTGGAATTAAACCGTACAAGCATTTTCAGACGGCTGTACCATTTTAAAATTCGTAATTGAAGCAACATTTTAATTTTTTTGAAGCTCAAGTATCGCCGATTTAGTTGTTAACCAATAGAGTACATAAGATTCTTGAAATACTTTGTAAACCATCTACATACATAGTGCGTCGGTTCCTAATGCATTTGTGTAAAGTACAATTTCAGCAATAGTGGACTTTCAAGCTTCTTATTCTTGGCGTAACGACCTCTTGGTAATGCCTGCCCGTTAAAGGCTTACGAGACCTGTTTCCCTGTTGAACACGCTTTCCAGACTGCACCGTCGCGTAACGCGACGTCGCCTGACAGGCGCTGAACTCCATGCAAAAAAAATCTAGCGCTAGGTTTTTTTTATATGGAGTTCAGCTGCTGTTAGACGACGTCGCGCTGTAGTGTGGAACCCGAGGAACGTGGATAGTCAGTCCTCTTGTACAGGGGAGGGTCCGGTCTCGGTTGGGATTCGAACCCACGCCGTCGAGGTGTAGAGCCCCGGCGCTCTTGGGCCGTTTTTCTAACCGGCGCTACCGCTCGGCTGTCGCCGCGCCCCCCCCCCCCCCCCCCCTCCCTCTCCCTTTCAACCAGAATCACCAAAAACTTTTAAATTAAATTATGGAAAACTCCTCTTAAGAGACAATAAGTCATTACGAACTGTTAAGACCTTGTTGTTGTTGTTGTTGTTATCTTTATAGAGATTTGACAACTGTTAAGACCGCTTTTGTGAACTGTTAAAATTTAAATAAAAAATGTCATTTTTAGGAACTGGGTTCCGTTCCACTCTTCTGCTAGACGAATCATATGGGTGCAAATGGCTGCCTTGAGTTGTCCAACACTACATCAAAATTATAGCAGCTAGAAATACGATGCAGCGAAAATCTGGAATACTATTTTGAGCCGTTTTTCAGCCTGTGCAAAAAACATTGGCTGTAGGAAGTATCGTAACCGAGAACATTGTTTAATCGTTTGCGTTAATTTAGTTCCGGCAGTAGGTCACCAATGTGCAATTTCTTTGCATCTAAGTGAGAGTGGTTACAAATAATAGGGAAACCAATCGATGGTTGTGTTGATCATTTTTGTAAACAAACTATCGCGATCTATCGGGTGTTGCTTCTGCTAAACCATGACGGATAAAGGATTGATCAAGCGAATGTCACTGTCTTCGAAAAGCCGGTCCAGCTTTCCTGCGGCCACTCCTGCTGCTGGACCATCTGTAACACCGAACGCTGTAGGTGTCGTACCTGGCAGTAGACTCCCGCCTGTGCGACCATCATTGGTGACCAGTGTACCATCACCCGGATCTCCAGAACAATCCGTGCTGGTTCCACATGTTAAAACATCGGAAAATGCAAAAGTACTACCAAAATATACAGCTGGTAAGTAGAATGCTTCTTAACAGTTTCAACTACAAACAATTTCTCTCACCTTACATTTTACGCTTGTCACTCATTTTAGCTTTACAAAACAATAGCGAAGAGCTTATTCCAGCTGAAGATTTGGATACTATACAGCTTGAGTTAGAACTGCTTCTATCGACAGTTGCTCTACGGTCTCGTGTCTTGAAAGCCGAACTGGAAACAATAGACAAGGCCGATGAACGACGTGAGCGTAAAGGAAAGCATTTGGATAGGGCACCATCCTCCCCAGGAAAACGGAAGCGGTTGGAGGAAAAACAAAAGTTCCGCGAAAGCGCTGGTAAATTGCTTGGCCAGCAGCTTAAAATATCGAAAATGAAACACTCCTCGACATTGGTTCCACCGTCTCCTGCACCGTCGCAGCACACAGACGACAGCATGGATGCGGTACCGTTTTTACCGCAAAATCATCATCTACAGCATTTAAATAGCGATGCGAAGCCAATCGTACCCAAGAATGATACACCAAACAAGTTTTGGCTATCGGTTGAACCATATTGCATGCCAATCTCACATGAAGATCTTAAACTATTGGATGATCTATTGGAGGAGTATTCAGGACCCCTTATTCCCCCGATTCCCGAACTCGGCCCTCACTACAGCACCCAATGGGCAGCAGACGATATAAAGGAAGAACAGGATGGTGTAGCGAACTCAGCTGCATCTAAATCCAAGTCAAAGAATCTTACCAATGGCGATCTGAGCAAAAAGGAGAAGATAATGTAAGCTATCTATGTTAGAAGTTATGTTTTATATTTGGCAGATTGGCAGATTGAAGGGCCATTGTCCCAGTTTTGCTAAAGATCATCCTTCCGAATATTTCATTTTGTTTTCATTTCTCTTTTTCCAGCGGAGAAGGAATCACTGGGCCCCTAACACAACGTCTGGTGTCGGCTCTGATGGAGGAGAACTTACATCCGGATTGCACCAGCACAAGCAACGAAAACAGTAATAGCAGCTCAGATGTCACGCATAGTAATAATGCCCGCAGTGCCGTGGCACTGTTAAAGAACGGTATCAGCATCGAAAGAAGGCTTCGCAAGGAGCTAATAGAACAAGGTATCCTAGATGCAGACGATATGCCGAAAAGTCAACAAGATGATGAAATACTGTCCGAAATCAATCGCGTACGCACAGAGCTTGCCGTCATTGCGGAGTACAACTCTAATGAAATACGAAAGCTACAATCGATGGCCAAGGATGAAATGAAACGTATTGAAGTGAAACGCAAGCTCGATCGCGTCGATCAGGAGGTAGTTATTCGAGAAATTTCGACTTATATTATATTTATTGAAATTTGTGTTTTCCATTTCCCATAGATCATGGAGGTTTATCAGAAAGTGATTGCGGCACGCCTAAAACGTCGACCTCTGACGAAACAGGAAAGAGATGAAGTATACCGTTTAACTGAAGAGCAAAAGCGTCTGTCCGACCAGTTAGAATTGATGCCTGTGCATGGACCGTTCGGAAGGACTCAGAACAATTAGCAAAGAACTATTTGAAAAGTTAAGCTAAACTCCACACACAAGCTCCGCTCTGGTGGGAAATTCCGTTTCTGAAAGCACCGTAAGTAATTTAACCTAATAAATTTCTGGCTATCATAAATAATTGATAAAATGATTAGAAATTTTATAATATAATATTTTAATATTTTAAAAATATCACAGTGCAGAAAGCGAACAGTATTAATGTTCCTAGTTTAACACATTTTCTTGATACAGTCGACTCTCGCTAATTCAAACGTTCGATAATTCTAAACTCTCGATAATTCGAAGTATATCAGTAGTCCCTTGGAAAACTCTCACTATTTCGAATAAAAACAATACGATTTGGTACACTCTATAAAGCGAAGTAAAATTCGAAGCTAGGTTGCTCTCTTCACGCGGTAATTCGAAGCTGTATCCACTCAACTCGCAACAATTCGAAGCTCTGAGTAATTTGAAACGTGATAGAACGCCTCACATTGCGGGTGCCCTGTAACACTCTGTTGAACGAGGACGAAGATTTTCATCCGAATTAGACTACATGGTGTAGACGGGCGGACGGACATATTTGGGGCACACATGCTTTGTAGGAAGGTGCACAAAGAAAAATAAAGAAAAAACAGTTAGCGAAAACGGTGAGTAAAGGCATAGCGTAAATCAATACACGCATACTTATTTCCAGTTCATAACTCAGCAAGCGTAGCCGCTTACTTCCTACCACTCTTGATAATTCGAACTCTCGATAAATCGAACTTTTTTCTGGGTCCCTCCAACTTCGAATTATCGAGAGTCGACTGTATTATAATCACAGAAGCAATTATGTCCACGCCAGGTTTTGCTAGGGGTTAATTGTATCAATTTTTTAACGATTCAAATGTAATGGTTAAAATTTTGAGCTCACTTTGGTTTAGAAAAACTCGTTAAAAATTTGTTTCGTAATATGCCTTTATTTATTTCACTGAATATGTATTGTTGTTAAGATAAAGAATTATTTTTCATATTCCTTAAACTTTACTTATCAATGACATATTTTATTGTCTACATGAATTGATGAATTGAAAGTTTTTTTTATATAAATAATGTTCAGCAGTGAAAAATATATTCGTTCATCACTAAAAATCTGCCTTTTGTTGATAGAAGAAAATAGTCCAGATATTAATCAGCACTAAATACGTTGTCAATCGTAAGATCTTCATGGAAGTGCATTGCCAACTATTGTCAGATGTTGTTGAACGATTACCATACATTTTCAACGGTAGTTTATTTTTCATTTTCCCAACAATCCTAATTTTTCAGTTTAGTTTTAATACATCTGCTTGAGATTTCATATCGAATGCACTTATTATAACATTAACCACAACACTTATAGCGGTTACAGCAATCAACACATTATTAACAATGTCAGATCTTTTCTGCTCTTCAACTTTGTTGATATCAAAAACGATAGCTAGAACGATGATAAGTAGTGCTTGGAATATCTGTTGATTAAGAGATTAAGAGATTCAAATTTGTTAAAATTATTTGCCACAGTTTATGACTTAATAGTTTCGGTCCTACCTGGAGTGAAATTGATATTATGATAAGAACAAGTAGAAAATGATAGAATTCGTGGGTTTCCCCAACGGTTAGGATGTACTTCAGTTGGGATGCGTTGGCGGTCAAAAGTGCGAGATCAAGCATTCCTTGTGCAATGGATTTACGTGTTGCGTAGCTGTTTAAATTGAGACCTTTGATGCTGCTAAACTGCAAATTGAAAGAGCCAATGTAACTTCGCAGAAACAAGATAAACTCCTGTTGCATTATTTCAACCTACCATCTCTCTAGTTGATATATCTGGCCTATCCATATCCTGCTTGTTTCTTACTTCTGACTGCAATTCCGTCGAGGCCATCTTTCGCCCACGCTGCTTCTATTGTACTAACATGCAAGTTGGTTTGAGATGGCACGCGTTCTGAAGAAATCTTTTTAATAATTGCTTCAATACAATCTTATCTTTGCTCGATAAGGTCAGACACAAAGACATGGGCAATGGGTCAAAAGAAAAAAAAGAAACTTCAACTACCAATATGATATCTTTACTCTGAGGGGTTTTTTAATACCGCTGATTGACAATCGATGCCGTCTGCTTCCTACTTTTTTCATGGATCTTGATAAGCAATAAAACATTCGGTACCAGTTGCGCGTTAATGTAATGTACGTTTTTTTCGGAACACGTAACTGGAACAGTCATTTCAAACTTATCTACCTTCGCTTTGCCATGATGCCCTTTGTTGTGACACTTTGTCTTGTCTCCACACAACACTTGAGCGTAGTTGAAAAAAACATCGGAATCCTTCGGATGAAGCAAGAAAAGCGCATGCTCGAAACCTTTCAAACTATTGGATGGGCGTTTAGCACGCGTCGATTTATGAAAAAATTGTGTTTTCCTCAGCTTGTCAAACGACGCGGCGGTCTGTGTGCACGTTGTGGTCTGTCGGTTTCGTTCAATGGATTTGAGAAATTATTTTGAACGTCGGCGATTGTTTCTCTTTATTTGTTTCCAAAAGTGCAAGAATGTTATTGAGCGGAAGCGTGGCCCGCGCGATTAACAGCAGTATTGGATGAAAAGTTTTAAATTACTCATAATCAAAATTGTATGAAGTTAGATTCATCATCAGTGCAAAGTGACTCATAGTGTCGATAGCTGCTGTAACGTGGGAGTTTTCTTATTGTTGTGTCGATTTATACTTCAATACTCGTATTATATACATGGTAAGTAGTTAGAATCTATGAATTTAACTTAAAACAATAGAAAATATGAAAGCAGGTTGCTAAGCTAAGTACATTTAATATGCAGAAATATTTTCAGCATCAGTCTCAATTGCATATGATTTTTTCTTTTGTAACCCTAACACTCTTTATCACCACCATCTTCAATCTGTCTTCCCATTTAGCTTAGTGAACTTCCATCTTTGCGTACTTGTCCTTTCAAGAGAAGCAGTTCTCTTGTACGAGATGCTTGGCCGTTTTTAGTCGTGATTCGAACCTATGCCGCCAGAGATAAGCCCAAATGCTTTAGTATGTAAACATCATTGCGTCACACGCGTTCCTGCCCCCCAAATACCATTATTCTTACAATCCATTTAAGCTTAGAATATGCAATCACGCAAATAACTTCTGTTTTTACACGATTATTTAGCAAAAATAGTTGAGAGAAAAACTCAAATTAAGTAAAGCACGACAACAAACTCATAATGACAATGAATGTTACTTATTGCTAGATTAGCACATTCCCTTCAATGTAATCTATATAATGGTTTCTATCTTTAAACGGTATCGAAGTTTTATCGGCAACGTTTGGCTACCATGAGCACCATTCATCGATCCAAATTTCCACGACGTTGGTCTCCAGCTTTTGCAGCAAGAACATACAGTACTGCTCAGAAAGAACGTGGTACGCTCTAGAAACAAATGTTTCATGTATATTTGAGTTGCATCGGGCTCTCGGAACCCATACCTTTGCCCCTTTATTGCATTGATATGGTTCTGGATGTCTTGAAATACTTGTGTTCTTGCTCAAAATATTCGACACTTTCCATCGCGAATCTTTCCTGCTATGTAACTCGAAGCATCGATTTCAAACTATGGCATGGATCGATGATAAAATCATAAAACCCCTACAATGCCACCCCTTTTTGTGCTTGTATCGGTCGGGTTAAAGCGAGTTTAATATTCTATATACAAACACGTATCTGTCGAAGAGGAAAAATACCGAAAAAGAAGTGATATGATCGTATATGAAAAGCAAATTTTTTAACATAAATACACTTCACCCGAATGGTCACTAGCATGCATGTTTTATTAATGCCATGACTATTGTGTAATTTGAAAACATCAACTAAGTTTAATATTACAATATGTTGCGTGTCAAACATTTGTGGTTGTACAATCTGACCATTACAATACGTATCTTATTGGAGCTCCAAAGTTATAGGAAACTGTAATTTCTCTAAACAGCCTTTTTGATTTTAATTCTGCATAAGTTTTAGAAATCAGCACTCGCTTCTGTTATTAATGTTTGCCATCAAACATGTTAGCGTGGTCATAATAGTAAACTATTTTATTGTGCCATGCTGGGATTTGCAATGTAATATCAGTCTGTTTTCTTGCTCGGCTTCTGAGTACAATGTCTCCTTGACCGGGTTTTTGATAAATTGTAATATAACATGGAATCCACAAGAAACCTGAAACAGTACGAGTATCCTGCTGTTTCAGACGAGACACGATGTGCAAGGTTCGAACTAACTGCTACAGCGTAAGGCTGCGATTTACTTTAATGAAAATTTACTCCCGACATCGTCGGGTTGAAGCGATCAACGCCGGCGTCAGGCTGGGATGAATTTTATGGACTATTTTTATTCATCCCCAACCCACCCCAAGGGTGCGTCATAGCCAGCAGCACGCTGCCGAAGAGGTGCAACAATGTGTCCCGGCCGTGCTGGGCTGGCAAGCGACTCAGAGTCGATGATAAGTGTAATGGCAAATCGGTGTCACTTAGGTCGGGCGACTAACCTGCAATGCTGGTGTTCGGATCTTAGATGTTGTTGCAGTAGAACGAACTTTTGGTTGTGACCTCATTAAGCACGTAGGGAATGTGATTTATCAGTGGGGACACATTTTCATTTTATATTTCACATATTTGCTTCATATTTAGAATTCAACTTATGGAAGTTTGTGTTAAATCATATAAAATGAAATTTTTCTCTTATAGTAGCAATAGTTCCAATTATACTGCATATTTAAATAAAACTTTTAACTATGTCTCCAAAGATACTGGCAAAAGGAGATGGGAAAAAGAAAGACGGAAGTGAATTGATTTGAATTATTTTTTGAACTTTGTCGCATCTGTGCCGAAATTGTTCCATATTGCGAACTATACCAGATTTTTTTGCTTCTTATTTTGGTAAAAAAATGTCTATTGTAACTTTTATCTGTATATGTAATGTAGTACAGTGTGTGTGTGTGTGTGTGTGTGTGTGGGTGTGTGTGTGTAGTACAAATAAGAGCTACGTTCAAACAAGGTTCCTGATTAGGTTAACTCTGTTAAAGCTTTTCGAAATTATAAGTAGTATTTATCTAACCGTTTCGTGTGATATGGTAGTAAACAATGTACTTTAGCGTTTGGTTCTGGAAAAGTACACATTCTGCTAGCTGAATTATAATGATAAACCTATATGCCACCAGTGCATGGAGAGTGCTAGAAAATATCCTCAGCAATAAATTTTTATCAACGGGAAAACGGATGCGTACCTTTTGCCCGTTTTCGTGTGCTGCTTTCTAAACGATTCACAGTTCTGACCTGCTCCTTTTATGCCATTGGCTAACCACCGATCTGCAGTGGAAAGTGGAAACCCGACAGCACGTTCCAGCCACATTTCAACGACCCGCCGAAAGCGTCGGTAGCTCCTACACTAACCAGGTGAATGCATCAAGCCTTTGCCAGTTCCAGGCTTGTGTGGCACTTGTCCAAGAAGGAGGTTTGTCGAAAGCTCGTTAAAGTGTAGGTCAAGCGGGCAACAAATGAGGGAGGAGTCACTAGAACCTAGAAGGGAAGGTACGAGCCGAACGAGGCAAATAGGCGAAGCAAACCAATGCACAACATGGCAAAGACATCGAGATTTCTTCAGCTGCATCGCTCTGAAGTGGTGGTAGCATGAAATTTAAATGAAATCTTCGAACTAGCGAATAAGCGAGTTGAGTTCGAAAGGAAGACGTGCATATTGCCCACGTTATATGGTATTCATTCGCTCTAACGTGTAACGATCCGAAGTAATGAAAGTGTTGAAATGGCTTGATGATAATCAGTAACTTCTAGCTCCTTCGACGTTCGTAAATGCATACCGTGGCCGCACAAATCGTTTGATTTTTCATCAAATAATGATGCCTTGAAATTCAATTAAATATAAAATAAAAAAACATCTTTTAGATAATGATAAATTATGAACATTATGCGTTAGAATACGAAAAACTTGTACTATAAAATCTCTGACTCAAAGTTTTTTCTGTGTTTCCGGTTAAGTTCGGTAAGATTATATTTTCATTTCTGTGGTGCATTCAATTAATCTCGAGTAAGAGCATCGTTTGTTCGTTTTGCTTAACTTTCACTTGTAAAAAAACCGATAATTTCTTAGTTTTCTTAGATTACCTGATAAGCAGTTTTGGTAACTGTGTCATGTTTAACGAAAACATTGGCATTTATTTGTTTATTCATTTGTCAAAAATAAAAAAAAACTATCATCGTTTGGATTTTTTGTTTTATTTTAAATAGACACATTTTAACACTAAAATCGAATTTATTTGATTCAAAACAAAGTTTATTCTGCATTTCCCATGCCCGTTTCAAAACGTTTTTTCAATACCGAAAGAGATATTTTTCTTTGGATTTCATAAAAATGAACATTCGAATAAATATGTTAAAGTCATTCATTAACTTCGCTGGAATTGTTTGACAAAAAAAAAAAAAAAATGCGATTCGAATTGTAGGTATGAGTGGATAATTGCAATAAATATTGTTTCGAAAACGAAGTCCTTATTATAAAAGAACAATTACACTGAGATTGACAGATTACACCGGTTAAAATAATAAAATTGTAGAGAAAATATGTTGCTATTCGAAATGTCTAACGTTGTGGGTATCAGAACGGATAGTCATGTTAGGATTGATGTTTAGCGTTTTGATGCTTGCATTCACATGTATAGAAGCATATCTTTTAATATGAATAACTATGCTGCACAAGAAACAAACAGATAAGCTAACGGCCGTAGGTTTTCATTATAAAGGTTAAATTTGTGTTTGTTCTTATTTGTCAAATCTTTCTCATACCAGCGCTTCGTTTCAACAGAACATAAATATATTCATGAAAAAGAACCAACAGTCCCGTGGTGCCATCTCTAGAAAACATACAACTTACCTGAAATGAACGAACAACACACTATTCCCGTGTTAAGCTAGCGTTTTCTCCAATGCTACAAATGGTGTCCTTCTTACGACAGATCCCTAGCGTTTCTATTTCGAAGCCTCTTCTTTCAAGTTGGGTGGGAGGTTTTTGTTTGTGACTGTCCATATTTCCAACAAGGTGGACTGGTTTGTATCTGTTCTGAAATGTATGCTTACGGCCCACGCGCTCTAGCAGTCTCCAGCGTTTCGTACTCTTGCGGGATGAATAAATATCAAGTGAAATGAGAACAAAACTGTACAATATCTCCGTTCTCATCTAGAAACTTATGCGTATCGACCGCCTCGGCCCCGTCAGTCAGAAAGTATTGCGTACCAAACTTCCTTTACTCCTTCCTGAATCGAATGCCGCTCAACATGGAAAACTCTGTCGGTGGTTGTTGCGAAAGACGTTTCGGAAGGAATTGTTGATTTCTTCACAACCACTTCGAGGATGGCCCTCCTTTTGCTTCTTTACCATGTCTTCCGTATTCCGTAATTTTGCCGAACAACACTCAGGCTGCTCAGATTGGAAATGGGAGAAATTATGTCCCGAGGGGATATGAATGAAAGCGTACGATGTTCAATGCATGACAAGTTTATTGTACGTTATTCAAATTCCTCGCTGTTTTTTTCGGTTGTATTCAATACCCTCTTTAAGGTAGAATTAATCAACAGATGAATCCATAACACATATAAGAGAAAGAGGTCAAACATACATATTATACTAGCTTGAAGGGGGAAAAGCGATAACGCTACTAACGGGAAAAGCGATAAGGCTACTAAGATCTTTGTTTTTGGTTCGTATCGTATGATACATTACGATGGCCTACAGACATATGAGTACTGTGATGGTTCAGAGATGCAATGTATTACAATTGGAGCATATTTTGAAACATAGATCTCAATTTATCATAACCATTATTATATAAAAAAAACTTGATGGCTCAGTTTGCTTACAGCGTCAAATGTATCTATAATTTCCCCCATAATTGTCACTCCCGAATATTGTACTAGTTAAAGTGCTTGCTCTAAATTCAGATGTTTGGTGTTCAAATCCCGATTGAGGAAACATCTTTTATCATGTGAATGAATCATTTTTCTTCAAAATCGTTTGTCACCATTCAATTAGCAATATTTCCTCACAATGTCAAACTCGTGTTATGATTCCTGGTGAAGACTACGACTTCGCTTTTGGTAAAACTTCGGTTGAAGTCTCGTTTCCATCTCGAGTCCATTTGCAAAAAGCTTGCTTCATACGCAGGGTATATTGCCTTATCTATCTCAACACGGGACTGACATTTGTAAAAGTAAAGATACAAAACCGTGCCTTTGCTTTTACTGTAATATACCGTACAGTACCACCATCGTAATATGGTTCCCGTTTGACCTGGGCATACAAATCCTTGGCTTTCTTTGCATCCACTTAGTCCTTAACTCGTACCTGAATAGGTTGTGAACGAAAAACCACGTTTTACTTAGTTTAGCACTTGCGCCATGACCAAGTAAGCAGTGTATTCGCGATTTGTCTCACGAGCAACGGGTTACTCAATATGGCGCTTTATGAAGGGAAAGGCTTACTCTAAACACCACCCAAGTTTGGCAAGCCTCCGAAAAACATTGACCAGTTTTTTCTTGTGTTGCCAGCAAACATAAAAATGATTTACATTGCATGCATTGGTAAATGCATTGAGCGTTTCAATCGTAATTCCACAAGTGCTCTAGCTTATGTACTAGTGACATGATACATGGCCATTCCAATGGAATATACACGAAAAATATGTATAATATGTTAGTGCAGATGAACCCACTTCACGTGCAGTGTGCCCAATGCCCTGAGGTGCAGAAGATGTTACGGAATTCAACCAGTGTCATACTTTGGGATAAAATCTGGCTTAAATGAAAATGAATGCCAAGGATTAGGTTATAGTTATTGTTCTTGTTCACCACAGTGATTGTTCCAGGTTCGTCCCCCCTATCTTTCTTCGTTCGGCTTGTTTTTCTTCATTTCTAGGTGCCTTGGTACGTAGTAGGCAAATGGTATTGCAGGTCTTGTCCAGGCCAACTGATGCAAGCCGTACGCAAGCTTTGTTTTTCCAATCTTGCAATTAAGGAGCATTAACCCCACGACATGCATCGCACGGTCTAACAAAAAGAAATCTCACCGTTCTTCTGCAAGTAATCAAGACTCCTTAACATGGGACCATGGGCAAGCGACTTTGCCCGGCAGTTTGGTGCTCTTCACTTGAAGCTATTTTAATTGGGCCTTATGTGTCCGGTGTTTCGAGGCAGTGACAGCAGCGGCTGCTCAACATGAAGCGAAACCGCTAAGGGATCTTCCTACACCTGCCAGCTTTTCGGGACATCTTCATGTGTTTTGATTACTTGTTTGGGCTTGCGCTATTTAGTTCATTTAATTATGCATGTAAAAACCTCCCATAGCTTGTGCCAGTTGAGCACAACGGCCGAAATGGGTGGGAAAAACATACAAGGCGCTTTTGCCCGATATTGACCAGCAAAAAATAACGCTACTTCAGATCTGAATCATCGATTGGGCGGTCAATTATACGAAGTTTTGTAGCACGCTAAAAGGTGGACGACGTTAAACCTAATTTCTTAATCGACACTTAGGTGCGGGGTGTGTGCTAAAGGGCCTTGGATCACGCATTTTTTTGGGATAGATCGTCAAGTATATTCTAAGCACACAATTAAAGAAAGTAGGAACAAAGAAAACAGCATATTAACTGATTCCGATAAAATAGAACTAATAGAATGTATACCTAAAACTAAAAAACAAAAACTCGTTTAGTCATTTGAAAGAATTGAGGCTAAGTCTTAATTTTTATTCGGCATTTTTATTCAATTACTAAAGTTTGGTTAAAATTTTTATTCTGTCATGTACTCAATAATACATCGTTTTGTATATTGTGCAACTGTAATTGGAGGATAAAAATACTTCGTATATTTTTCTTAAAACCGTCCCATTCTATTTGCACAAAACTCACATGGCCTATTTATATGCGTCATGTTTTTTTTAAATGAACGGCATGTTTTTTTAAATGAATATACTGCCCCTAAAAGGGTTTTGGGACTGACATAAATAAACTCTTTTGGACGGTAATTATTGTTTCTAATATTATTTCGAAACTATTGCATCGTATCAAGGCAACGGTTAGTATTAGACGATATGGAGAATAATGATTCGAAACATCATAATTATTATCATTATTATCATCATCATCCTAGTCATAGCTTCTCTGGCCGTAACAAACACAAGCGCCCAACGGAATCCGGGACACTTCGTGCATGATTAAAAAGGAACCACCATTACCTCCATACATCACATTGACACTTACATTTATTATCCTTCTTCCATCGCCATGCCGCCGGCCGTACCAAGTTCGTGGGTGGAAGAGAATGCGGGGTGTAACTTCGCGGACATTTTGGTTCGGCGGTCAGCGTTGGGAAGCCCTACGTATTTTTGTTCTTCCAGTTGTCACTGAACATTTTCAAAGCATTGTCCGCTTGTGTAGTGGCACATTTCGAAAAGGCATCCCCTAATGTGCACGGCTATTCTATGAGATTCGATGTGGAAAAAAGAACCCGGACGGTGCGAGTTCGTCCTTCACTGGCGCACGTCGGTTCCCGTGGAAAGTTCTCCCGCTCGCCCCGTCACAGTCACAAGCCGGCACAACGGTTGGGAAACCAACGCTAGTGCGGGGTGGGTCGGTGAAAGGGGATGCCAATGAGTCATCGTGCTCTGCACAATTCCTAGCACACAACCACAGACCTAGTCACATACAGACACACACACATACACAGACATACACACTAAAACGATACATTTCGAGTTTTCCTCGCACTCGCACCCTTAGAAGTGTGGTGTGCGATGCTTCGGAGCGATGGGTGTTTTTCCTTCGTTCTGCTTGCATCAGTATTGACTATTTTCTTCGAATGGAAATTCGAAGGACGAAACGTGCCGCGTTCGTTGGAGCGTCGAGCGAGTGTAGCTGGGCAGGATGAAAACTGAGAGGAAATATCGTACCCACGGTGCGTTTCCATTATTGTTTGGCATTTGTGTGTCATAGGGTGTTTCATGGAAAATGTGTCGAATGGAGGGGGCCGCAAGATGCCTTGGCTGGCCACTTACATTCCCTAACACAAACGGAGGTAGAAAAATGCGACGAAGGACAACATTTTCACTCAATCATTGTGACCTCGGGTGCTGGGGGGTTTTTGCGTCAAGTGTTTCTCACTTACACAGCAGGTGCACGGCATAGTGTTGGTGTCGCATTGATCCCGGACAGCAAGTGCAAGTGACTTTACTGCTGGTTCATGCCTTTGAAAGCCGCTTGGTTTGTGATGGCTCATGGGTAAATGGTAAATCATTCGTGCAACATTATTTGTATTACCCTGCATTTAGGAGGTACATGAACGTTAAGTGTCAATTGCATCTCGAAGCGCTGGCAAACTTGTTCAGATTTTCCCGGCTTTGAAAAAAGAGAGCGGAGACCGAGGGAAAGAGTGCGAAACAATGGTAAAAAGAGACTGCGAAGGAGCGAAGACAAATTGAACGAATGAAATAAGGAAATGGGGACCGCGATGGCAGGACGTGGACGGTGAAATTTTCCGAACGCCTGGCTCGTGAGTTTGACGTCACGTTCGTGCTCCACAGTTCGTGTTGTGTCCTGCGCAGATTTTCCTGCACACGTCCCTCGTGCAGACGCACACACTCGAAGGGTCGGTGAAAATACTCCTGCCTGCCACTGCTAGTGGGCGTGTGTGTCTGTGTGTGTCTGTGCCACGACGACAGGGCGATTCTCGGGCGGAGCTATGGGGTCGTCATGTGCATCTGAGCTCAAAAGGACGTTAGCTTTCGTTGCGTTGAGGTGTGCGTCGTCCGGTCCCGGTGGCAGCCGTGGTAAGCAGGAGGACATTCTAGTGCTAGGGTGACGGGGGCGATGGGGACGGCTTGACGTGTTTGAGGTGACAAACCCACCCACAACCCAGCGGGCGGTTGGTGAGACCGCATTTTCCTGTCTTTCACTGTACGACGGTTAACGACGGTTCGGGCTGGCGCAACCATCGCTTTTTCTAGGCGCCGTGTGGGTTGTAACGAAATGTAGGCTAGTTTTTCCGTGTGCCGCATCCGTTCACCCACCCGGTTGTTTGACGTTACTGACAAAAGGAATACTAGCTTCAATTGTTTCACAGCAATCGTTCGTTATTCCTTTACATGTTATATAACGCGCGATATAGCCCTTCTGCCTCGAACAAATTAAAGGATTGGTGTGGTGAAATATGTTTCATTCATTTCATTTCGACATGTTACAGTGTAACATTTAAATCTTAAAACCCGGTCCAAGGAAAGTGCTAAATCTCATAAGGATATTCAAATAAAAACCGTCAATATCACAAGGACTTGCAAGGCATTTATAAGTCGAGCGGTTAGTTGTGAAACCATTCTGGCACTCGAGTACGTTCTATATTCCACTAAATTCACTGTATTATGTGAAGTGTATGCGTGAGTGTTGTGTTTCGTGGCTTCGTAACAAATCCCTCCAGAATGCTTGAGCGTGATACTAGTGGGTGACTAATTAACTAACTATTTTCCCTTCGAAAACTATTCTGCCAGTGGCCGGTGGCCCATATACACTCATATGTGTTTCTAATTTTGCAGTAATGAGTCTGTTTGGCCTCACCGAAAGAAAAAGATCCACAGCAGTAATGGAACGAACTGCTGAAAACATTGCACGTGAGAATGCTGTGAAAAATCGTTAACAAACGTTCGGAGAACTGAGAAAACTCCAGCAAGTTAGACACGAGAGAGTAGAAACGTAAGAACGAGAGCAAAATATACCAACTCGAGTGAGCGAGGGAGTGAGTGATCGTGAAAGTGTTTTTCTTTTGCTCGCGACGCGTGTTTTCCAGGCGAGAACCAATGGGACCAAAGTTGATTAGATTTTCCTGTTCCAGACAAACAGTGCCGACTACCGTCTTAACTCCTTGTTGCGGTCGGAACCGGGGTAATGCTGTGGAGGAAAACTGAAGTCCATCGCCGTCCGTAGCATCGGTCGAGTTTGTTTGGAGCCTTTCTTTTATTTCGTCGCATCCTTGCCGTAATGCGCAGCACGACTGTAGCGGGATGATTAATAATTAAAATCTAATTTGCACACAATGCTGTGAGGTGAAATTTATGCGCACAATTCCAATGCTGGTTGGTCAAGATCGGATCATTGCCAAGAAGAGGTTGCAAACCGATAACAGTCAGCGAAGTTTTTCGACGAATGGGTTACACAATCGAAAACTTACATAACGAATTCCTTTTTGATTGCAAAACAACGGACTGCACCAACGAGACTCTAAAACAGAGGGATTCAACACGTTAATCATACTTGAGAGAGAATATCCAACATTAAAATGTTGAACGGTCATGTTGGTTTTGAAAACGATAGACATTTCTAATTTAAATGTTTGTTTTAGTTGTAACAAGCCTAACGGTTTTCTATTTAATATCAATAAAAAATTATGTTTATGTTATGTTTCGTCTCACATTTTGTTGTCACAGGTACAATCCATATCGTATGAAGTCAAAATTTTCTTTTACACGATACATTTCAACATCAAATGATGAAATGTATCTTTCCGTTCCGTAGTAAAAATATTATTTGTGATTTTTTTAATTTAATTTCTAAAGTGTTCACAATACCTCATTTCGACATTTAACTGACCGAAGAACGCTTAGCAAATTTACAAAATATAACAATTGGCCACACTTTGCGTGATTTGCGTCGCTGTTATGAACGGTTAGACCCTTATGCATTCTCAATGCCTATGTGGAAATATTTGCATATTTGCAATGTGATGTGGTGGAAAAAGAGGCTCGAAAATGGTCCCAACAACTAGGATTCTTCACTGGGCTTTGTTTCATAAGCATGTTGTACGGGAGCTCTACATCATACGTTAAACCAAACCGTAACTGGCACCGATCCAACTCTTCGGGGGGTTTACGTAAAGACGCTGCTCCTATTATGCTTCTCAAGTGTTCTGCAGGAAATGCACAAGAAATAACAAATGACTATACCTGGTTGGGGTAAATGCCTGAACTCATGACAAGTGCAGATTCAAACGCGGGAGGGTATCCGCTGCACAAAAGTAGAGCACGGCATGGTACACCGGTATGTTTATGTTGAGAAGGCATTGTGTAACTCATACTCATGAGAAACATGGAATTGGGCATATCGAATATCTTTTTAATGTTAACATTTTTTTTATTTCAGTAACTCGTGATGATGAAGCGGAAGTTTCGTTGTTTTTAACAGGCATCCGTAAACAGTGTAGAGTGAATTAATAATAATTTCTTACAAATTAATGAATAATAGATCTTACCAAAGAGTGTTGCCCATGTGATACACCTAAAGTAACAACACATTTATCCCACCAGTAAAAACAATCAATACCTACATCGCGTAGATTTAAAAAATGTTTTTGTGTTAGCTTATCGCCATTAAAATATGAACTTATGACAGTGACGCCAAAGTTTCGTAAAATAATAACAAAACTGTTCAATGTGACCCAATTCGTGCTATGTTGACAGTCTGGTACACAATGCGCAAACACAAAGTGAAGTAAAGTGAAACAACTGATAAAAACAACATGTTCACAGATATTCTGCGTTCGTTCACACATATTCTGCGTTCGTTAACGATCAATTAAGTAAAGTGAAATATACTTCATACATCTGGAAGCGTAAAATTGGAGAAGTTTTCTAGGAACCTTATTGCTTACACTTCATTAAGGTATGTTACATCAAATCAATACAGTTGATAAACGTGTAATTTTCTTAAAAGTAGATCGAAAATTGATTTGTGTAGTTTCCTTTTGTTTTGTTTTTTTACAACCTCGATATCTATTTTGATAAAATATTTTGAAATTAGAAGTAGCTCATATAATTGTTGCGGAAACATCTTTGTACAATTGATTTTATCTTATCAAGGAAGCATTTTTATCAAACGATAGCTCGTTGACAAATGGAGACAACTGTTTCCATTTAACTTTTTCTAGTTTATTTTCTGATAGTTCTTTTGACTGCTAACGGAAATATATGTTGCTTTCTCACTACTTGAAATTCTATTTCAAATTAATTCATGTGATTACTGTTTTTTAGCTTTCCTGAAATAAGTTATTAAAATTCTGCGAAGTGTTGTTTACTACTATTCAAGATTCCATACATATTCAAAGCTATAATGATCGCGGTGCTCTTCACCGTTTGGGGCTTATTTGATTCGTTTTATGTTGATTCAACTTTCTTTTGAAATTTTACGGACTTTCTTTTGGATATTTTGGCAATTTGATTCTCAATACATCAAACGTGACAACGTCAACGTTGTATCTTCGCATTAAAAAGTATCTGTGTATGTGAATATGTTTGTCGTATTGTAATAGAATATAGATTCAGTGGTCGGCAAGAGTTTTGTTCTTGAAATATTATACTAAGATTATAATATCGAGCCAGTACTTGTCTTTGTCTTTAAAGCAAAAATCATTGAAAAAAACTAGAAATGCAAAATATAGAAAAATATAAAATAAACCGGTCTAAGGACAAATCACAGTTTCTTATCAGTCAACATGTTCGAAATATCAGCTAAACTATACAAATCAACACATGGTAAAAAGTACATAGAGTATATTGAGCCTGGTGTTTTTAATGACAGTAATTTGAAAATTTATTGCTTTCTGAAAAAATACCTGAGCCAATAAATGTGATATCAAATTTAATCTGGGCATGATTTTCTGTGTCAGTGAGCAACAAAACAATAGTTTGATACTAAAAAATCAGGATAAACCTAAGGCCAACGGGGATAAGCCGCATAGCAGATAAACCGAATGCGAATAATTTCGAGTCCACTGGAATTTTATTCCTGACTCCCTCTGTAAACCGGTTGTATGTGTTATTTGCCGAATCAAGAAATGATCATCGCATCAAGATTCTCATTAACATAAGTTTCAAAATGGTAAATGTAGTGGTGTAATCTGGTCACTCTGGCAATAGTTTTTGAGAAAATAATTAGAAGCTGATCAATCGAGTCTTGTTGATCAGTTGCGTTTGCGTGGTTGAGGCATACGGTTGAGTTATTTAGAAATAGTACAATCAATTGAAAAACTAAGATGTATCAGCCATCTAGCCGTTGGCCTTCACTTGCAGTTGTCTTGTTAACGTGCACGATCGCTCAAGCGTATGTGTA